>NC_079191.1:273916743-274226118 GCF_029499605.1 Hyla sarda | reverse complement strand
GGGGGGGGGGAAGAAAAAAAAAACACACCCTTAAACTAATACTTTTAAACCATTTAGATTTTATTACAGCAGTTAGTCTTTTTGGGTAGGAGTCCCTTTCTCTCCCCCCTCCCCTCTTCCTTCCAAATCTGTATTGCGAGTACCTCTCCTGTCCACAGCCCTCTCAGTTCATCCCAAAGATGTTCAACTGGATTAAGGTGTGGGCTTTGGCTGGGCCATTCCAAAATGTTAATCTTACTCCGGTGTAGCCATGCTTATGTGGATTTCGATGTGTGCTTCGTGTTATTGTGCTGAATGGTGAACTTCCTCTTCAGATTTTTAATGGACTCCTGAATAGGGATCGACCGATATTGATTTTTTTTTTTTAGGGCCGATACCAATAATCTGTGGACTCTAAGGCCGATAGCCACTAACTTATACCGATATTCCGGTATAAGTTAGTGGCTATTTCAGCACCCCGGCCCCGCTGCAGATCAATGATTTAAAGCGGGCGCTTTAAATCAATGAACTGCATCGGCTTTTGCTGGGCCAGAGACCGCCGCCACGACCTGCATCCAACCGCTATTACCCCCCCCCCCCCGCCTATCCTCTGGCAAGAGACCACCGCCGCCCGCTTCTCTCCCCCTGCCTGTCCCTAGTCCAACCACCGCCGCTGCCCCATTGCCTCCCCGGTTTTAGAATTACCTGTTCCCGGGCTGTCACTGAGCTGTCACTGTGCGCACTTACGCTGACGTCGCCTTGAGGACATCACTTGTCATTGCGCAGCGCACAGTGTAATGCAGGATGCCGCAGGAGCCAGAAGTAACGTGGGCCACGGGAACAGGTAATTATAAAACTGGGGATGCGGCGGTCTCTGGCCAGTGCGGTGTGGGGGGAGGTGCGGGGGTCGGGGCATTATCGGATTATCGGCAAGGCAATTGCCGATACCAATGACGTCCAAAATCTTGAATATTGGCCGATAATATCGGCCAAACCAATAATCGGTCGATCCCTACTCCTGAAGGTTTTGTGCCATAATTGCCTGCTTTTTCGGACTAGTCATATAGGACCGCATGGGCATGCATTGTCTCAGACGGCAATGCATTCCGTTTGAATTTCGCAGGAAAAAGTCCAATTCGGAATTCCACATGGAAATTCCAGACGTATGAACTAAGGCTCTGGTTGAAGAGTAAGTGCCCCAAAGCTTGATACTGCCACCACCATGCTTTATTGTGGTTACGGTGTTCTTTGTATGATGTGCAGTGTTTGTTTTTGCGCTAAACATACCTTCTGGAATTTTGGCCAGAAAGTTCCACCTTGATGTTATCAGACCAGAACACATTTTTCCACATGCATTTGGGTGATTTGTTGCTTGTTTTTGCAAACTTCATCTGGACTAGGATGTTTTCTTTCTAAGGGTGCTTTCACACTATAAAAATCCACCCGTTATGAATGCCGGTTATAAAAAGAGGGGAAATTGGTAGTTATACGGCTGGTACAAAATCGCTGGTACAAAATCACTGCATGCACTAATTCTCCCGTTACTATCGCCCGTCAACAAATATCGGCCGTTATTAATAACAGGTGCATTTTTAAAGTGTGAAAGCACCCTTAGCGAAGGCGTTCCTCCTTCCATCATAGCCCATTTATATAAGTAATACGGATGATGTTAGCGCACAGTCAGTATTTTCCAGAAACTCCTGTTTCCTTTAAAGGGGTTCTCCGGTGCTAACACATCTTATCCCCTATCCAAAGGATAGGGGGTAAGATGCCTGATCGCGGGAGTCCCGCCGCTGGGGAACACCCGTGATCATGCACGCGGCACTCCGTTTGTAATCAGTCCCCGGAGCATGTTCGCTCGGCGGCGTGTGACGTCACGCTTCCGCCCCCCCCGTGTGACGTCACGCTCTGCCCCTCAATGCAAGCCTACGGGAGGGGGAGTGATAGCTATCACGCCCCCTCCCGTAGGCTTGCATTGAGGGACGGAGCGTGACGTCACACGCCGCCGGCTCGGTGGTCGCCCGTAATCAGACCTGGAGTGAACACACTGCAGGGACTGATTACAAACGGGGTGCCGCGTGCATGATCACGGGGGTCCCCACCGGCGGGACTTCAGTAATCAGGCATCTTATCCCCTATACTTTGGATAGGAGATAAGATGTGTAAGCACCGGAGAACCCCTTTTAATGGTGCAGTAGGCCTCTTAGAAGCCCTCCCTGACCAGTTTGTCTTCTCTTCAAATTTGGAGGGCTGTCCAGTTCTTGGTAATGTCTCATTGTCTATTGTGCCATATTCCCACTGCTTGTTGACCATCTTAACTGTGTTCCATGGTATATCTGATGCATTGAAAAATTATTTTGTACCCTTCTCCTGACTAATATCTTTAAACAATAAAATCTCTCTGATGCTTTGGAAGCTCTCTGTGGTCCGTGGATTATGCCTTGAGATGCAACTAAGCAAATGTCTGGAAAATCCTACTAGAACAGCTAAACTTTGATTATTCAGTGTCACTTTAAATGATAACAGATGAGTTCTGTTTAACATGAGTATGAATGTGATTGGTTAATTCTGCCCGCAGCCACATCCCCAGTTATGAAAGGGTGTGCACACTTATGCAACCAGGTTATAGTGTTCACAGTGCAACAGAATCCCATTGAATTCAACGGCACTCTGCTGTAGTGGAATTTCCGTGCCGGTTTCCAATGCGGAATCCTGCAAGGAAAATCTGACATCTGAACATGGCCTTACAGTTAAGTCTCTAAGATATCTCTTGGTATGTGTACACTTTTTATATAATAGAGGTGAACTAATGCTTATAAGTGTATGTTCACTCTGTGTACATTGAGTTGGATATGACTCCCATTAATGTCAATGGGAAATTTGCTCACAAAGGACATTTTTACACATTTTCATACATGGGTTTAAAATACACTTGGAAAAATGGACATCAATCCCTGATCAGATTCTTCTCATTGAACAATGGGAGGCCAAATCCACTGCAAATCTGCATCTATTTCAGTAAAATTTTGTTAGAAAGTTCTACCAGAAATACTCAGTGTGCATGTACCCTTAAAGCTCTAATATCATTTATAAAGACTTTTGACTTGTCATGCAGACGTGTCTTCATTCTTATATCGCTTATAGTCTCAGTAGTGAGACCCTCAGAGCTCCAGATTAGCCAGGTAAAGTACGCAGTAGCTTGGCGCTTAGTCTAATTGCAAGAGACTTGTATGTCTATGGAGCCTGGCTCCTGCTATCAGACTGAGCACCGAGCAGGGGGGTAAAGCACACAGCAGCACGCTTCACCCAGCCTTATCTAGAGATCAATGAGAGACTCAGCACTCTGTGTGTGTGTGTGTGTGTGTGTGTGTGTGTGTGTGTGTGTGTGTTATGTCAAAAAATATTTTAATTGTTTAAATAACCATAATTCTTTCAGGTAAATTCTGGGTATAGCCGTAAAGCTTTCCCAAGAAAACACATCAGACTAATTTTCAGAAATCAGGCTGTTCCATGTATCTTACTAAGGAACTAAACATTACATCCAAGTGTCCAGTGAAGTCGACAGGGCAGGCTGAAGATGCACAGCTGCACATTCAAGTTGTCAGTTATAGGTTCTAAATTGGCAGATTCCCTAAATAGTAGATACCAGGGACATCTGCAGCTTTAGAGATGACTCCAGGATGCTGGCTAACAGGCAGTCAGAGTGAAAGCCACACGTTCTTATGTAGTTTTATTTATTTTTGGCCACTCAACGTAATTACAAAATATAGGGGGAGATTTATCAAAACCTGTCCAGAGGAAATGTTGCTGAGTTGCCCATAGCAACCAATCAGCTTTTTTTTCTCAGAGGCCTTTTCAAAAGCGAAAGAAGCAATCTGGTCGCTATTGGCAACTCAGCAACTTTTCCTCTGGACAGGTTTTGATAAATCTCCCCATAGTGCTTTCTTGTAAAAACCTTTCCAAAAGCTCCTTGGAAAGGTTAATCTTAAGATGACATATACAGTAGGGGTTCTGCATATAAAAAATGACTGTATGCAGGGCCCAGCTACTGATTCACTACTGGACAAGGTGAGGACATATATGTTGATAATGACTGTGACATTCCTGAGAATAGGTACCATCGCCCCTTCACCTAGCTGTTACCTGACCTCAAAATGATCAACTTACAATTTGTAATCATGTAAGTTACACAATCTTTGGAGACAGATCATTATTTGATATTTGATTTGTTAATAAAGAAGTGGATTGCACAAATTCTGTGCTGGATTCATCTTTCCTTTACATATTGCTGCTGGTGTTGGGTCACATCGATCCGGGCATGGATATCTGGCATCTAGGAGTGAGCTGATGAACTCTGCTGTTTTACTTGAATCTGAGAAGTTATCGCTGCTTTCACCTCTTAAATAACCAAGCGATTTTCTTAGTTTTGTCATCTTCTCCTTCCAACAACCAAAACTTTATATTTTTCTGTTGGCATACACATGTAAATAAAACATATACATATATGTGCAAATTATACCTTCCATCTTACACAATTACTGTATTGGTGGATAAACTCTAGATTTTCCTACCGATTGTTACCCACCTAAACATGAGTAGTCTGCAGGGTTATCTGATTTTCTGCTATTTTTGAAACTGCCATTTTTAGGAATGTTCCCTCACATGTGGGCTAGGACATGTAAACACTAAAACAATCCACTCTCCTTCATTTCCTTTTTATATTTGTGATGAAAGCTACATTTTTGTGTCCTCTAAACTGTTCAATATATGAAGGGGTTTTCCAGTTTCAGGCCTCTCTTGAGCTGACAAAACATTTTGTTCTATATGGAATATGCTAGCGTACCACTCTTCCATACACAGAGGCGTCCATTAGAAATAGTGTGATATGTAGAGATAAGTAAATTTTAGAAAAATTCAATTCGTCCGATTCGCCGAATTTCCCCCAAAATTTGGTTTGGTCCAAATTTTTGGGGGGCAAATCGCTATTAAAAACAGCTATTTCTGGGCTACAGAGAGCCTCAATTGGGGTTTAGAACACTTTGCATTGCTGTCATACGCATAGGGTGTGTGCTGGGTTAGTGAAATAATACTGTTATTCAATATGACATGCAGATCAGAGGCGTGGCTATTAGAATCGCAGAGCGGCACAATGAAGACAAAGAGATTTTTTTTAATGTAATTTTTATTTAATTTGAATTTATTTAAATTGAGTACTCATTCTGTTGAGCATCTAGCTGGCAGTCCTCCGCCAGGCGAGATACCACCTGTTCCAGCCCCTGCCTGACTGTGAAAGTGCGAATGTTTCATTTAATCAGTTATGGTTCATTGTTACCTCTCCACCCTGTTTCATTGTATTCTTGTGGTAATTCCACAGGTAATATGACGACCATAGGGCCTAAGTCATGAAAAGATTACATAGATTTTTTTTTTTTTTTTTACTTAAGATTTATATTAGATTCCCAAGTTTAATGTCTCGGAGTTTACTTTGAACTATTACTGTATGACCACAAAACCCAATCTAACAGGGAGTCACATGGTGGCACAATGACAGCCTGGAGGTGGCAGCAGCCTGACGAGTCCATAGGGCCTCACAATAGAAAAGATTAAAGATATTTTGTTAAATTTAAGATTTTAGATACATGAAAATTTTAAATGTTTAAGGTGCCAACAGCATAAGGAGACCATATGCTGGCACAATGACACAGCCTGGAGGTGGCACCAGCATGAGGAGACCAAAATGTGGTAGAATGACCAAGCCTGGAGGTGGCAGCAACGAGTAGACCATATGGTGACAGAATGACACAGCCTGGAGGTGGCGGCAGTCTGACCACTCCAAAGGGCCTTACAATTTGAAAGATTAAAGGGTTACTCCGGTGGAAAACTTTATTTAATTATTTTTTTAAATCGACTAGTGCCAGAAAGTTAAACAGGTTAGTAAATTACTTTGATTAACTCCTTGGGGACGAAGGGCGTATGCATACGCCCTCGCGTCCCGTCACTTAAGGACGGAGGGCGTATCCATACGCCCTCCATATTTCCGATCACTGCCGCTCGCCGGGCGGTAATCGGACCGGGATGCCTGCTGATATCTATCAGCAGGCATCCCGTGGCAATTTCTAGGGGGGGTCCTGAGACCCCCCCCATAGCGGCGATCGCAGCAAATCGCAGGTCAATTCAGACCTGCGATTTGCCGCGATCTGGGCAAATCGGGTCACTGGTGACCCTATCTCCCGGAAAATAAGACAGATCGGAGCTGTTAGAGACAGCTCCGACCAGCCTAAAGCATAGGAGCGAGGTGGCAATGTTGCCACCCCCTCCAATCCCCTGCCATTGGTCGGTCAGGCTGACCACCAATGGCAGGAGAGGGGCGGGGGGGGGTTAGAGTTCATTTCCCCCCGCTCTGCGCACCGATCGAAGTCTGTACAGAGCGGGGGAAACACTGGCGGCGAGGGGGGGGACATGGCCCGCCTTACCCAGACCGGCATCGGCGGCAGCAGGAACAAGCGGCGGCCGGAAAGTGCGGCTGAGAAGGCTGCAGTGAAGATCGCGATAAGTGATCTTCACTGTGGCCTTCTAAAAGCTGCAAAACTACAACTCCCAGCATGCCCACACAGCCAAAGGCTGTCTGGGCATGCTGGCAGTTGTAGTTTTGCAACATCTGGAGGGTCACAGTTTGGAGACCACTGTGTAGTGGTCTCTAAACTGTGGTCCTCCAGATGTTGCAAAACTACAACTCACAGCATGCCCAGACAGTCAGGGATGCTGGGCGTGTAGTTCTGCAATATCTGGCCCTTCAGATGTTGCAGAACTACAACTCCCAGCATGCCTGGACAGTCTGGGCATGCTTGGAGTTGTAGTTTTGCAACATCTGGAGGGTTACAGTTTGGAGGCCACTGTTCTTCCCCCAGTTGTTGCATAACTACAACTCCTAGCATGCCCAGACTGTCCAGGCATGCTGGGAGTTGTAGTTCTGCAACATCTGAAGGGCCAGATATTGCAGAACTACACGCCCAGCATCCCTGATTGTCTGGCCGTGCTGGGAATTGTAGTTTTGCAACAGCTGTAGGCACACTGGTTGGGAAACGCTGAGCTAGAGTCTGTTTCCTAACTCAGTGATTCCAACCCGTGTGCCTCCAGCTGTTGCAAAACTACAACTCCCAGAGTGCACTGACAGACTGTACATGCTGGGGGTTGTAGTCTTGCAACAGCTGGAGGCACATGGGTTGGAATCACTGAGCTAGTCTGTTTTCTAACTCAGTGGTTCCCCACCAGTGTGCCTACAGCTGTTGTAAAACTACAACTCCCAGCATGTACAGTCTGTCAGTGCATTCGGGGAGTTGTCATTTTGCCACAGCTGAAGGTTTGGGGTACAGGGTACATTCACACGGGCGGGTTTACAGTGGGTTTCCTTCAAGGAACCCCTGCCTGTGTGAATGTACCCTAAAAACATTACGCTACACTAACAAATAATAAAAAGTAAAACACTACATATACACCCCCTTACACGTCGCCCCCCCCCCCCCCCCCCCAATAAAAATGAAAAAAGTTTCATACGGCAGTGTTTCCTAAACGGCGCCTCCAGCTGTAGCAAAACCACAACTCCCAGTGTTGCTGGACAGCCATAGACTGTCCTGGCAGGCTGGGAGTCTTGCAACAGCTGGAGGCACCCTGTGGGAGACACTGCTGTAGGGTTTTGGTGGAGACAAGCCCCATCCTTGTAACCGGGTCCACCCCTACTGCAAATTCCTTATTCAAGCCTTAAATGCGCATGGCGCTCTCTCACTTCAGAGCCCTGTTGTATTTCAAGGCAACAGTTTAGGGCCACATACTCGGGAGAAATTGCGTTACAAAGTTTGGGGGGATTTTTCTCCCATTACCCTTTGTAGAAATGGTAAATTTGGGGAAAAAACCTGCACTTTAGTGAAAAAATTTTTTTTTCATTTACACATCCGAATATAACGAAAAGTCGTCTAACACCTGTGGGGTGTTAAGGCTCACCGGACCCCTTGTTACGTGCCTGGAGGGGTGTAGTTTCCAAAATAGTATGCCATGTGTTTTTTTTTTTTTTTTTTTTTTTTTTTTTTTGCTGTTCTGGCACCATAGGGACTTCCTAAATGCAACATGCCCCCCAAAAACCATTTCAGCAAAATTCACTCTCCAAAATCCCATTGTCGCTCCTTCCCTTCTGAGCCCTCTACTGTGCCCGCCGAACACATGACATACACATATGAGGTATTTCCATACTTGAGAGAAATTGGGTTACAAATTTTGGGGGGCTTTTTCTCCTTTTACCCCTTCAAAAACTGGGTCTACAAGAACATGCGAGTGTAAAAAATTAAGATTTTGAATTTTCTCCTTCACTTTGCTGCTATTCCTGTGAAACACCTGAAGGGTTAACAAACTTTCTGAATGTCATTTTGAATACTTTGAGGGGTGCAGTTTTTATAATGGGGTAATTTATGGGGTATTTCTAAAAAGAAAGCCGTTCAAATCCACTTCAAAACTGAACTGGCCCCTAAAAAATTCAGATTTTGAAAATTTTGTGAAAAATTGGTAAATTGCTTCTGGACTTTTAAGCCCTCTGATGTTTTCCAAAAGTAAAAACATGGCAATTTAATGATGGAAACATAAAGTAGACATGTTGTATATGTGAATCAATATATAATTTATTTAGAATGTTTATTTACCTTATAAGCAGAGAGCTTCAAAGTTAGAAAAATGAAAAATTTTCAGTTTTTTCATCAAATTTTGGAATTTTTCACCAAGAAACGATGCAAGTATCGACAAAAATTTACCACTAACATAAAGTAGAACATGTCACGAAAATACAATCTTGGAATCAGAATGAAAAGTAAAAGCATCCCAGAGTTATTAATGCTTAAAGTGACAGTGGTCAGAATTGCAAAAAATGCTCCCGTCCTTAGGGTTATAATGGGCTCCGTCCCCAAGGAGTTAAAAAAAAATCTTAATCCTTCCAGTACTTATTAGCTGCTGAATACTACAGAGGAAATTCTTTTCTTTTTGGAACACAGTGCTCTCTGCTGACATCATGACCACAGTGCTCTCTGCTAACATCTCTGTCCATTTTAGGAACTGTCCAGAGCAGCATATGTTTTCTATGGGGATTTTCTCCTACTCTGCACAGTTTTTTAACATGGACAGAGGTGTCAGCAGAGAGCACCGTGGTCATGATGTCAGCAGAGAGCACTGTGTTGAGAAACGAATTTCCTCTGTAGTAGTCAGCAGCTAATAAGTACTGAAAGGATTAAGATTTTTTTTTTAACAGAAGAAATTTACTAATCTGTTTAACTTTCTGGCACCAGTTAATAAAAAAAAATAAATAAATAAATAAGTTTCCCACCGGAGTACCCCTTTAAAGATTTTTTTTAAAAATTGCATATGGCCATGTTAACATCCTCTGGATACTTGGAAAAACTGCCACACCGCAGAGTAGCTGATTTTCCCCCAAACTTTTTGCACTGGCTGACTGCTACTGCCGCCGACTCCAGGGACCCCTGTTCCACTACCTCCAGGACGGGTAGGCTGGTGATCTACCCCAGGCACATTTGGCTCCAGACTTCCCTCTGCTGCCACCATGCTGACTCCCAACCATGTTACCACCTTGCTGGCTCAACTGCTGCCTCATGGGCAACCTGCCACCCTCTTTTTCTCATGATGAAGCCCCTTCTTCACCTGGCTCCCAAGTGTGATCGGCTTCATCGTTGAGTTGTGTCAGCACGTCACTGATGTCCTCCTCAGGTTCCTCAACAGTGTCTGCTTCAGGAGCCTGAAGACTCCCAACACCACCTCTCATGCCACTCCCCTCATCACTACTTGCCCGCCTAGCGAAGGAAGCGGGGGATTTCTCCTTCATTTCTTGGCTGGGCAGTAGCTGCTGACTGTCCTCTAGTAGATCATCCTGATTAAAAAGTGGAGCTGAACCGACAGCATAGGATACTTCTATGGGGGTGGGAACAGCATAGGACCGAGGCAATTTGAGGACAGGGACTGCTCCCGGGCCTTTCTAACTGATGGTTTTGTCTGAGGAACCCACCGACTGTTTACTAGGGGTGTCAGATGTCACTTGTGATGAAGTGGATGATAGAGTTAACCAGTCAATGACAGCAGATGGGTTGCTGGTCGAGACACTACCGCTAGCTGATACCAGGAGATCAGGCCTCTCACTGTGACTCCTGCTGCCACTTGCCCCAAGTCTGCTGCGACCTCTGTCTGCGCCTGATGAATTTAGGCCTCTGCCACTCCTCTGTGCACGTCCTGGCACTTCTCTGCCTGACATACTTAGTGCGTATATGAGGGAAGTACAATACGTTTCACTGCGCTTAAAACAGTATTTGTCTAGAACAGCAGCAGGTGTGTACTTTTGGCTGGGCTTTCACAGGAACTAGGCCCTTAAGACTTTAACAGGAACAAAATGGTACACCACCTAGATGTACTTATGTGGTATACACTTATGAGGGGAGGACAATGCTCTCCAGTATGCTTAAAAATAGTATTTGTGTACAACACCAGCAGTACACACCAGTGCTGCAGCACAGAGTCGCTGTGTACTACACCCAAAATTGCACTTTCTCACTCCCTTCCCTATCAGTGCTTCTAGGCAGGATTTGTGCTTGAGCTGAATCGCTGCTGTTCTGTGCAACACACTGCTCTGTCCCTCTCTGTATTAGAATGCTGATGTGATTAGGAGGTGAATCGCTGCTGGGGAAAAAGTTTTTCTGGCAAACACACAGCGCTGTCTGTCCCTATCTATCTCTGCAATGAAAGGCTGAAGTGACTGGCCGCAATATGGCTGCAAATTATATAGGGCAGTGACATCACAGGAGTTACTGGATGTGATGGGCTGTATGTGATTCAGGGTCATCCCGCCTTTCCAGGATTCCTTGCCCCATGTCCTCACATGTGGATACGCCATTTTAGATGCCCTGGAGCCTGGACCGCACTAAATGGAGTTTAATGAAGCGATTTGCACCGAGACTCACATTTTGTTTCTAATCAAATTTTTCCTGAAATTTGTATTAGTCAGAATTCGCTCATCCCTAGTGATAGGTCTCTTTATCATGGGAACCTATAGGCAGCGGAAGCCACTGTGTGTCTATACAGTAGTATCTGTCAGAAGTATATGTTGGATGCTTAGGTCAGCAAACCTTATGCAAAGAAAATATCCTAAATTGTATGTTGAGCTGCTGTCTGATCATAGATGCCTAATGTTCCAATTAGTTACTCATAGGGTAAGGATTGCATGACTTCATTTAGTTAAGCTGCTTTTATTTTGGGTGTGATCTTACAAGCAACGCTAGGGTGAGAACTTGCCAGGTTGCTTCATGAGCCGGTTTGTAAAAAGATATCTTTCATAACTAACAGTGGTTGAATTGAGTTGGTGTGAGTCATCGTAAGGAACGTTAATGCAAGGTTTCGCTGGTGGGACTTGTTACAGCATACTATGTGAGTGCTGCTACCTTCTCTAACTACATTCTGACCTATTTGAGTTGTCTACTGGCTGAGCACCACGTGCATGCCTGTACGGAGACTCCTGCTGCTGTGCTGTATATTGTGTTTGTATCTTGCTGGTGGTGCCGGTCTCCCTTCTTCTATTGCACCATTATCCATTTCTTAGTGTTGAGCTCACCTGAAACAAAAGACAAAAACAAGATTAACCTTTTGATTTAATAGGAAACAAGGCTTGGCTGCCCCTATCCTTAGTGCGCGCATGACTTTCATCAGCCTATGAATGGTGGCTTTGATGCTTAAAAATGCCTGTTTTATTCCATGATTTCTGTTCAGTGGCAAAGACCAGAGCTGTCTGACTAGACCAAAAATTATATTATGATTAAAGGGGTACTCTACTGGAAAACATGACTTTTTTTTTTTCTGGTGCCAGAAAGTTAAACAGATATGTTAATTACTCCTATTACAAAATCGTAATCCTTCCAGTACTTATCAGCTGCTGTATTATCCACAGGAAGTTTTTCTTTTTTTAATTTCCTTTCTCTCTGACCACAGTGCTCTCTGCTGACACCTCTGTCCATTTTTGGAACTGCCCATAGTAGGAGCACCTCCCCATAGAAAACCTATCCGCCTCTGGACAGTTCCTAAAATGGACAAAGGTGTCAGCAAAGAGCACTGTGGTCAGGAAGAAAGGAAATTTAAAAAGAAATGAACTTCCTGTGGATCATAACAGCAGCTGATAAGTACTGGAAAGATTAAGATTTTTTTTTTTTATGGAAGTAATTTACAAATCTGTTTAAATTTCTGGCACCAGTTGATTAAAAGAAAATAATGTTTTCCAGTGGCCTACCCCTTTAAGCACAAGCAGTTTAATGGATATAAGACTATATTGCTAAAGACAGGTCAAGAACCTTCTAGGATGCGGCGGCAAGAGGAAAATTAATGAGAACCCTGAAAGATTGTGTGAAATGTGTCAAGGAAACAACATAGAAATAAAAAAAATGCTGAAAAGCTCATACACATTGAGCGCAGAAAGATAAAAATAGCACAAAATAAGTGAACTTGGGTGCAAATCAATGCGAAAAATAAACAAAGCACACACAATTCAGAAGTTGAGCGTGGTTTACAAATTCCCTCTTGACCAAAAAAAAAAAAAACCCTACGATTTTGTGAACATGTGTTTATGGAGGTAAATATTCTGATTTCAATATGTGATTGACATAATAAATAGTGACCACCCCAATTTAATATCCAAACCCCTTCTATTTTATGTTCCAACCACCCCCTCCTCCATTTCATGTCCATCCCCCTGTGCAGAGAACGGGATCTGCAGCAGACCTAAGGGGGATCAAGGCTAAGTGAGAATCACCTTTTTTTTGTTTTGTTCTGCACATATTACACACACAAGGGTTGGGCCGGACTGCTGACTAAATTCAAATGCAAAATCCTGCATTAGAAAATGCTTGTTGTTTTTTGGTAGGGGTCTAATATTTTCTTGTGGATGTGTTAGTAAAAGGGTATTGTAAAGAAATTCTCTTTTTAAAACTGTTCAGGGTATCTGGGATAAATCAAAAATATACTCTGCTGCTGCCAATGCTATTCTGATGGTGACAGTCCTCACGGTCAGCCTTTTTTCTCCATCCCAACACATAGGAAATGTTCCCGTAGCCAGTGAGAGGGCACGGTAGTGACCCGCTTTAACGGGGTATTCCAGGAAAAAAAACTTTTTTTTATATATATCAACTGGCTCCAGAAAGTTAAACAGATTTGTAAATTACTTCTATTAAAAAATCTTAATCCTTTCAGTACTTATGAGCTTCTGAAGTTTAGGTTGTTGTTTTCCGTCCAAGTGCTCTCTGATGACACCTGTCTCGGGAAACGCACAGTTTAGAGGAGGTTTGCTATGGGGATTTGCTTCTAAACTGGGCGTTTCCGACACACGTGTCATCAGAGAGCACTTAGACAGAAAAGAACAACCTTAACTTCAGAAGCTCATAAGTACTGAAAGGATTGATTTTTTTAATAGAAGCAATTTACAAATCTGCTTAACTTTCTGGAGCCAGATGATATATATAAAACATTTTTTTTTTCCTGGATAACCCCTTTTAACTAGTTTTTGGCTCAGTTTGCACTTGTGTTAGGATGGAGAACAGGAAGTGATGACAGCGAGGATTGCCACAGTCAAAGCGGCATCAGTGGCAGGTAAATACACTTTTTTTAATATTTATTTTGTTTTTCTGTTTTCAGTTGATAAAACTTTTTATTTTTTATTTATTTTTTATAGATCATGGAGTTATGTGGAGCAACCAGACTTGGCTACTTTGGAAGAAGCCAGTTCTACATTGCATTGAAGCTTGTCGCTGTTGCACAGTCTGGCTTACCATTGCGAGTTGAGAGCTTAAACACTGGTAAGTGACTCAACAACGAGTTTCCTGGCATCTGACACAGGTTAAAGTAATTTGTAGAATGTTATTTTAATTTACATTTGGTATAATTAATAGGAAAGCTAATAATTCAGGGACTGGAATTAAATTATGAAAAGCTTATACACATCAAGTGTAGAAAGTAGAAATAGTACAAAATTAGTGAACTTGAGTGCAAATCAATGCGAAAAATAAACACACAGCACACACAATCAGAAATAATTTTATTCTGCTAGTTAATGGCATGTAAAGGACCTTTTAATATCTTTTGGAAAGTAGAGGAAGCAGTTCTGGCCTATGGTTGTGTCATTACAGCCTAATTTCCTAGAATACATGAATAAAAAAAAAATTTGGGTATCTGCATACCTTTCTGCTACTATTTTCCCTTCATAAATCTTACAATTGCAGTAAGCAAATATACCTCCTAAATAGACAAAATTAGTATCGTATGATTTTATACTTTTAAATGAACCTACAGCAGTGCACTTAACACCTATTAGTGTGTTTTGGATGCATCTGAAGTACTTTTTATGTAGTGCATTTTTGTGAGCATTTGTTGGTTAAGAATGTATGGGGGAAAAGAAAATTAATATTTGAGTGATGTTTCTTGTGTTTTGGATCCACTCTTGGTTTTGGCCTATAAATACTGATACAACATTCTGTCCACTTCTGCAGTGTCTCTCTTACTCTTGTAGGGACGTAACATCTTTAACATGCTGCAGTTCTCTTGCAGTATGAAAGAAATGACATAAAATCTGCACTGACCTGTTGGTACAAGCGTATAGTGTGGGTGACACTGATAATGATACTTGCTTATCCCTGATCTTTGGCCTCATTTGCCAGTTATGCTCCTTATTTTGGTGACCGGCTTGGTGCACAGGCGTTGCTCCAGATGCATTCGGACGTCACCGCTGCTGGTTTCAAGTTACAATGGCTTACTGTATGGTAAAGATATTGTAACCTGAGGCCATTGTAAGTGGACCACGGTTTATCTATAATTCTGTCTCTGGACATCACAAATCTTTTTTTGTAAAGGCATTTTATGTTGCAGTATATGTATACAGTGGCATACTTTTGAGTTAAATATATGGTGCATGCAATTCTCAAGGTCAGAGGCTCAAAATGTATTTGCAAACCAATATTCCTAGCATGCCCAGATGGCCAATGGCTTTGCAAGCATGCTGGGAGTTGTAGTTTTGCAACAGCTGGAAGTCAGCAGGTTGAAAACCACTGCTATAAACCCTCTAATTCTCACTGCTGTCATTCACCCCCCCCCCCCAATGCTCCTAGTACATATTTCTTGGCCCTGTGCCTTATCTCTTATTATGCCCTCTCTCGTGCCCATGTTCAAACAGACAGCAGCCGGCCTTCCTCTTTGTAGCCTCCGCTTCTATGTGCCCGCACTGCATTTGTGAAGGGACAGGGATAAAGATTTTTAAAAACTCAACTAAATTCATTTTTTCTTCTATTCAGTTAAGGATCTTCCTTTGCCAAGATTTTTGGTGTCAAAAAACGAGCAAGATTCAAGACATCCTCTTGCCCACAGTTCAGAAGGTGATAATTCCTCCTCTTACTCAGGAGTTATTCCTCCTCCTCCTCCTAGTAGAATACAGGTCAAGAAAGGCTCAGTCAGTCATGATGTTATTCAGCCACGTGGTCCAGCAGATCAACAGGTAAGTTATATATATATTTTTACTCTCTTTTAGGTTATTTAAAGAGAATCTCTGGTGGTTTATGCTTTCCATATCTGAGGGCATCATAAACTAGTGATTGGAACGCTGAACAGAATGATGTATCACTCCATATTGTCTTGTGCAGCCATTCTTTAATCCAGGAGAATGACGCCTTGCTTTTCCCTCTGCCAGACAGCTGTCTGTCTTTACGCTGGGTATGAGTACCTACTTACATGATTTAAGACTTGTCTTAACTGAGGTACCTTGCCATGTTATTGATATGATAAAACCTAAATGTCCAGCTTGCTTAAAGGGGTACTCTGCCCTAGACATCTTATTCCCTATCCAAAGGATAGGGGATAAGATGTCTGATCACGGCGTTCGTTTAGAGTGCAGCATCGGATGCTTGTGACGTCACGACCACGCCCCCTCAATGCAAGTCTATGGGAGGGGGCGTGACGCTCCTTACCATAGACTTGCATTGAGGAGGCTTGGCCATGACATGACGAGCCTCCGCCTTGCATCACCGGTCATCCTGCATGGAGCGAAGTCCGCTCCGTGCACCGGATGTTTGGGGTACTGCAGCCGAGATTGCGGGGGTCCCCAGTGGCGGGACCCCGGCAATCAGACATCTCATCTTTTGGATAGGGGATAAGATGTCTAAGGGCGGAGTACCCCTTTAAAGGCAGTCCTGTATAGCTGGTTATGGCAAAGCCTTTCTTTACAAGGGTTTTGCAGGTTTTTCTGTTTCCTTTTAGAAAGGTTGTTGGCTAGCTCTTACCAGTATGGTGTGTTGGCTCTTCTGTTTCTTTCAAGACACAGAGGGGGAGATTCATCAATACCTGTGCAGATGAAAAGTTGCCCATAGCAACCAATCAGATTGCTTATTTCATTTTGCTGAGGCCTTTGGGTACTCCGCCCCTAGACATCTTATCCCCTATCCAAAGGATAGGGGATAAGATGTCAGATCGCCGCGGTCCCGCTGCTGGGGAGCCCTGGGATCCCCGCTGTGGCACTGCGCTATCATTACAGCACAGAGCGAGTTCGCTCTTTGCGTAATGACGGGCGGTACAGGGGACAGAGCAGCGTGACGTCATGGCTCCACCCCTCGTGACATCACGGCACGCCCCCTTAATGCAAGTCTATGGCAGGGGGCGTGACGACCGCCACGCCCCCTCCCATAGACTTGTATTGAAAGGGGCGGGCCGTGACATCACGAGGGGTGGAGCCATGACGTAACGATACTCCGGCCCCTGTATTGCCCGTCATTACGTGCAGAGCCAACTCGCTCTGTGCTGTAATGATAGCGCAGTGCCACAGCGGGGATCCCGGGGCTCCCCAGCAGCGCGACGGTGGCGATCTGACATCTGATGTCTAGGGGCGGAGTACCCAAAGGCCTCTGCAAAATGAAATAAGCAATCTAATTGGTTGCTATGGGCAACTTTTCATCTGCACAGGTATTGATGAATCTCCCCCTCTGTGTCTTGAAAGAAACAGAAGAGCCAACACACCATACTGGTAAGAGCTAGCCAACAACCTTTCTAAAAGGAAACAGAAAAACCTGCAAAACCCTTGTAAAGAAAGGCTTTGCCATAACCAGCTATACAGGACTGCCTTTAAAGGGGTACTCCGCCCTTAGACATCTTATCCCCTATCCAAAAGATGAGATGTCTGATCGCCGGGGACCCTGGTTAACTTTTCCTCTGCACAAGTTTTGATAAATCTCCCTCAGTTCTTTTCCTTGTTAGTTTGCGTGCACTTAACCTCCCAATGCCCCCATGCTCCTCTGTTTGTATTCTTGAAATTCAGAAACCAATCTTTGTTTAAGTAGGTTCACACTAGTGTGTTTTCCTTTTTTTTTTTTCTTCGTGTTTTCTGTCACCCACAAGACACGTATAGGCACCTTGGAGATGTTGACCTGATTAACAATATATTGCATAGTTTTGTGTTATATCACTTAAATCATTCACTACCAGTAAAAATGTTTCTCCTTTCTTCACTAAGGAATCCCCTTCACCTGTAGTATCCCCTCAACAGTCTCCACCATCTTCTCCACTTTCTTGGAGGAAACACAGCCGACATGCTAGTGGAGGAAACAGTGAAAGGCCTGTAACTGGGTCAGGTCCATTTTGGACACCTTACAGTGAAACACAATCAGGTATGGTGTTAAACTGATTTAGTTCTTTTAAATGAGAATTGTATAAAATAGATATTAAAAGGATATTTTGATTTGTAGGCATTTCTTCACTTGGTCAGATTGAGCCTGTTAATTTTAATGACGCTTTGTTTATTCTCATTCTCAAAACCCCCTCTTACTTTTCATAGCAACCAGGATAAGACTCTGCAAAGTTACTCTCAGCACTGAGACCCTGACCAATCATATTTTCCATGTTTTTATGACTTGTCAAAAGTTTTCTTTTAGAAAGACAGGAACTCTCTAAATACATTAAGACAACCCCTTGGCTAATTTTGGTTGTCACTTCCATTAAATGCTGCTCACTAATAGAAGTCCACAGCAATAGAAATAGTGACATTATTAATATACAATTTTCAATTACTATAAAATGTATGAACACAGCCATAATTAGAAAGTTTATTACTGCAGAGGAACAGCAGCAAGACTTCAGGACCAAGATCCCAGTTAGTTTGTTCACACGGCAGATTCTGTGCTGAATTCCACATTAAAATTCAGCACACACATTCTGTTCAATGCGAATTTTGCTCAGAAATGCATAGCTGTCTGAGACGACACTTTTCCGAGCGGTCTTGGCACCGGCATGTTATGCTGGCGCTCTGCTGTCTGTGGAATGCCCACACTGAAATTTTCTGTGTGGACATTCCACCGTGTTAACATAGTCTTATAGGGGGAGATTTCTGAAGGACTTTTTCTGTGTTCTCTGGGCACACAATGTTGCATGTGCGTCTAAGCACTTTTTTTGCGACTTTTTTGGGTACATATAAAGTAGCAAACAGCTTTCAGTAACTTTCAGTTTTCGCTTTGCTGTAATTGTTAATTTATTAAGTTAGAATGTCTCCCGTAGGCATAAAAAAGTCGCTAACCCCTCCAAAATGTTGTAGGTTAAAGCCAGGTCAGATCTTTAGAGCACTTTTTAAAAAGTCTCACAAAAAGAAGCAACTGCGACTTTTGGTGCAGAAAAGTCAGAGGAGATGAGGAAACATACAAAATGGTGTTCTGAAGGGATATATTGTTTTTTTGCTTATGTGCGCCAACTTTATCAAACCCCCCCCCCCCCCCCCCCTTGATAGTATAATAAATGTGCGCACATAAGCAAAACCAAAGCAAAAGAAAAATTACTTCAAACCTTGCTTTCCAAAGACAACACTGATAAATGATCCCCATTGTGATCAATGAGCCGAAAACTAATACAGGTAACTAGGGTCATTATCATCTGTAAAATCTGTAAAAATAAGGCTGTATCCACATCTGCCTCATAGTTTGTTATACTCAGAAACCACTATGTATAGCAGCATGATATTATGAGCAGAGATTCCGACTGAATCCTCTGTCCAGTCACATGCGGTACATGTCATTAGTAAGCATTGGACTTGTTTCATTCTAGAAGGGATAGTGCTTTTCCAAAGGGAATTAACAGGTGTATTCTAATCTGCTAAAGTAATTGAATTATTTTTGGTAAGGGTCCAACCACTGGGTAATCCACTAATTCTGAGGAGTGCTGCTGTGCAGGGAAAACTTAGAGTACCTATCACTAAATAAACTTTTGTAAACTAACTCAGGCTATGTTCCCTAGTTACTCCTAACACCCCTCCCACCCTTAGAAAAAAATTCAGAGATTTAAAAAGCTCTGTATCATACCTTTCTTCTTGCTCACATAGTGCAATCTCCCAGCAGGCTAAAGTGGGTGTTTCCCAGCAGGCATGACATCACTGAAGCCTGCTGGGGGACCATTTCCGCCCTCACATGGTTGCAGTGCTTTGATGAATAGAGAACCTCAAGCTCTGTGCAGTAGCTTTCAGTGTACCTTTCAGTGAGGCTCTGTTCAGCTTTTAGTCCGTGCAGCTTAGTCTGCAGCTGTTTTCAGTGAGGCTCTTTGCAGCTGTCAATCAAGCTCCGTTCAAAGAAACACTTCTTGAGTTTGGTCTTTGGAGACCAAAATCAGAGATTTTGACCAGATGGAATGTGTTCTGTCCAAGAAGGAAGACCCCCTAGTGGCCAGAAGTATACAGCAGAAAAATTAACATAACATATTCTCTATCAGCTCCATTGGGGGACACAGACCGTGGGTGTATGCTGCTGTCTCTAGGAGGTATGACACTATGGCAACAAAGAAGTCGGCTCCTCCCAGCGGGATATACCCGCCTCCAGGCCCTGAGGTAATCAGTTTTAAGCTTAGTGTCTAAGGAGGTGGACATGGTCTGGAGTTCTCTCCAGACCAGGTCTTATGTTTTTTTTATTTTCCTAGATTTAGGGATGTTATATTTTTTATTACATTTTCTTTCCTGTTTTCAGGTGGGGACTCAGGAACTGTGGCTCACTGTTTCCCCATTGCGAGTAAGGGGGCACAGACATTGCGTATATGCGCTGTTCACCCCCTCTCGCCAACAGTCAGCGCGTGGGTTTGTACCTCATGGGTCCGGGTCACCCTATCTCCCTGCTCGCCTCGCTCGCACATTAGCCCGGCATTATGCAGGTGATAAAAACTGGCTGAAGACTTCATGAGGTAAGTTCTTCCGACTGAGGTGAGTATATTTCCCTTTCTCCTTAGGTGCAGATTTGCAACATCTGGAGACCCTCAGTTTTTGGCCCACCTTTCTCATGGGTCTAATGGGGCTGGCCTGGACAGGGGGTCCCTTATTACTGGGGTGAGCAGTGGCAGTTTGGGGCACAACTTTCTACACTTTATTCTTATATATGTGTGTGTGTGTGTGGAACGACTGGGTGTGTGTGTTTTTTACATTGAAGCGGCTGACAGCCGCGGCGTTCTTCTATGCGGGCGCTCCGAGCGCCGTCTTACTTTCACTTTCGGCAGCAACTGCTGCCGGCGTCTAGTCCGCTCAATTCCCCGCGAGCGAACATGCATTCGCATGTGCGCTCGGGGCAAGGAGCGTGCACCATTACGGCACTTCTTGTTAATACTTCGGTGGTCCGGGGGAACTTTAGCTCCGCCCACCCAGGGCCACCGAAGCTTCTCTGTGCGCGAACTGTCCACCAATCGGCGCTGTGCGCGCGATTATGGTGGCAGGGGCCAATCAGCAGTGCCCCCTGCTCCTAACTCGCCCCTCCCTTGCTATTGGCCAGCATTTCTCCTCTCTGACAGCCTGGAGACCACCAGGAGTCCCGGGGTGGGACAGAGTGTTAGTGTTGTGGTTTAATTTTTAAAATAGGTCCTTTGTGGTCTATGGGGATCTCAAGGCATGTGAAACGGTAAGATAAGCAGACTGTATCAGCAACACAGTGAAATGGAACACTGTCTTGGGTGAGAGAGGCCCATAACGGCCTCCCTCTAAACAGTTAACTGGAGTGTTAGCCACTCCTTTACTCTGTTAATACTGTAACTATAAACTGTCTGGTTCTGCTGAGCCCCTTGTTCTGCCTGCTCCACTGCTCCCCCAGACCCCCCTGCTACTCTACCCCGGTTGTTCTTCCAGACCCGGTGAGTTCGGCCGCCCCTCCAGCCAGGGTTCCCTCCCTCTCCCAGTCTATATCCGACTTGGCTCAGGTCTCCCGTTATGTGGGACTGCCTTGGAGAGAGGTCCTCCCTACACCGGCCCTCCGGAGGGTCAGCTCTCCCCCTATTCTGATGCTCTCGCAGCATCATAGGTGTGTGTCATCTGGCTCATCCCCCGAGTCTTCTGGCAGGCGCGGGCTCTCCCCTCGCAGGCATCGCCCCTTTACTCCGACCTGTAGCAAGCGTCGCTCCTCTAGAGAATGCTCCCAGGGTCGCCGCTCTGAGTCTCCAGACCCGCGTACCAGGTCAGTCTTTCTCTCTTCCAGGGCCGCCTCACACGTTCCCATTCACCTGGAGAACTTGTGGAAGAAGTTTCTGATTTGGCCTCCGACTCAGAGGATCGCACGGAAGTGCCTGATGTGGTGTACTCAGTGGTTGCGGCCATAAGAGATACTTTCCATCTAAAGGACCCAGGAACTTCAGACGTGGCTCCAGAAGTCTCCTTTCTTTGTGCCCGACCGGCACACAAGACTTTCAGCTCTCACGCAAAATTTTACGCCCTGCGGGTATCCGCCTGAAGTCACCCTGACAAGAAGTTTCAGGAAACGAAGAAGGATCAAGCGCGGTATTCCTTCGCCAAGGACCTCCTCTCCAACTGTGGATCCGCCGGTCTCCCGCCTCTCTAAGGCGCCTACCGGGCCGTTGGCTGATGCAGCTGCCTTCAAGAATCCAGCGGACATGAAGGTGGATATTTTGGCAATCTCTGCCCTTGAGGCAGCAGGTTCTTCCTGCTTTTGCTTCTGCCTGGGTGTCAAAGGCCCTTTTAGTATGGTCTTCCAACTTCGCCAGGGTAGTCTTCAGGATCCCTCCGGAGTATAATCTAGCTCTCCGATGCTCCGCAGCCGGTGATTTTTTCTGTGTTCTGCCTCAATGTGCAGCCACTGTGCTACCTTTACCACAAGCTACCTGGTAGCCACCGTCCCTTCATGTGGCTTTAAGCCTGGAATGGGGACGCCACCTTCAGGAAGTGAGGCGACGGGTGGAAAAATAGTTCTTTATTACCTCTGGTAAGACTCACAGAACCGCTTTCAGTTGTTAGTTCTCCTTCTGGTTCTGCGGACTTTTGGTACTAACAATGGGTACCAACAAAGGGTCCAGCCAGGCGCCTTCATGGGAAGAGGGCTCCTCTTTCCGATCCCATTCCGGCCGTTTGGCGGCCCCATCAGGCACCCGTAGGCCTTCCTCGGCCTGAAGGGTCGCCCCCCCCACCCGCCGACCTCTCTCTCGGGTGGTTGGTCGCCTCTTACCCTCTGGGATGCCTGAACATGCAGCTTCAGGGGAACGTTTTCAAGGTTTATTCCAACCTCTCTGTGGTCTCCAAGAAAGGCGTTTCTGTTCGCCCAGTCTTGGTTCTCGAGTATCTCAGCCAGCATCTTGCGTTCCCATCCCGAATGGAGTCTCTCTCTGTTCGGTGCTGGCGTCCATGGTTCAAGGGGAGTTTTCGTTCCTCGGTGGACATAAAGGATGGCCTGCCTCCACTTCTCATTGTTTCCCGGTCATCAGCGGTACCTCCGCTCTGCAGTTCCGGACGGTCATTTTCTATTGTCGCTATCCATTTCGGTCTGGCCACTTCTCCGTGGACCTTTACCAAAGTCCTGGTGCCTGTGATAGCCTTTTTTACGGACAACAGTTGTTTCCGTGATTCCTTATTTGGACTACCTCCTCATCTGAGCTCCAGCCAGGACCCAGATCCTGGAGAGTCTTAGTCTCAACCTCCAGACCTTGTCTCACTTCGGTTGGATGGTCATTTGGGACAAGCCCAACCGCTCTCCTGGGGCTCCAGTTCGATACGGCCTCTGCCCGCTTTCGACGCCGCCGACTCTTTTCAAGAGTCTGATGCCTTCGGCTCCCTGCTCCAGTTTCCATTCCTTTTGCATGGATGTCCTGGCCGTGCCATTTGCCCAGTTTCATCACCGACCTCTTCAACTGGTGATTTTCTTCCGGTGTGACAGGTCTCCATTGTCTCTCGGCCGCAAGATCGTTCTCTCTCGTCAGTCTTGTTGGTCCCTTCTATGGTGGCTTCGTTTTCCCCCTCATTTTTTTCGGGGGCGTTCCTTCCTGTCCATCCCTGCCAGTCTGTCAGGCTGGGGAGGTGTTTTCAGGGACTGCTCTGTCTGGGGTCTTGGCCCCCCAAGAAGCATGGGGTTGTCTCTCAGTTCCCTTAAGGGTCAGGTTTCGGCCCTTTCTATTCTTTTCCAGCGTCCTCTGGCTTCTAATTCTCATGTCCGGACCTTCCTTCAAGGAGTGGCGCATGCTGCCCCTCCTTATCGGTCACCTTCTCCCCCTTGGGACTTGAATCTGGTTCTGGCGGTACTCCAAGGTGAACCTTTTGAACTCCTTGGGGAGGTGTCCCTGCGCCTCCTTTCTTGGAAAGTGGCATTTTCTTATCTTCTGAATTGGCAGCTCTCTCCTGCCGTTCTCCGTTTCTGGTGCTTCACCAGGACAAGGTTGTCTTCCGGCCAGATCCTTCCTTTTTGCCTAAGGTTGTTTCGGCCTTTCATTTCAATGAGGGCATTGTTCTTCCGTCCTTTTTGTCCCGCTCCTTCTCATTCTAGGGAGCATTTACTTTACAAACTGGATGTGGTTTGGGCTGTTAGGTATTACCTCTCTATCTCTTCTTCGTTTCGTCAGTTTGATTCCTTTTTCGTCCTTACGGAAGGTCGTCGTAAGGGACAACCTGCTTCCAAGACTACCACTTCTCGGTGGATCCGGTCTGCCATTTCGAAAGCCTGTAGGGGGAAGATTCCTCCCTTCAGGGTTGTGGCTCATTCTACCCGTTTCTGTTGGGGCATCCTGGGCTCTCCAGAACAAAGCCTCGGCCTCGCAGATTTGCAAGGCGGCTACTTGGTCATCTTTGCACACTTTCTCGAGGTTCTACCGGGTTCATACCTTCGCATCGGCTGATGCTAGTCTGGGCCGTAGACTGCTGCAGGCGGCAGTGTAACAGCCGTCTGCCTGACTATCTGCCCATCCAAGGGACGGCTTTGGTACGTCCCACGGTCTGTGTCCCCCAATGGAGCCGATAGAGAAAAGAAGATTTTTTAACACTTACCGTAAAATCTCTTTCTCAAAGGATCCATTGGGGGACACAGCTCCTGCCCTTTTGGGTTTCTCTTTGGTTCTCTGTCCGAGGGTGTGTTCAGTTATATCTCTTCTTCTGGTTCTCGGACAGTTCGTGTTTTTTCCTTGACCTGTCAGTCCTCTCCTATTGCTCTGGTACTAAAACTGATTACCTCAGGGCCTGGAGGCGGGTATATCCTGCTGGGAGGAGCTGGCTTCTTTGTTGCCATAGTGTCATACCTCCTAGAGACAGCAGCATACACCCACGGTCTGTGTCCCCAAATGGATCCTTCGAGAAAGAGATTTTACGGTAAGTGTTAAAAAAAAATCTTTTTTTTATATTTTTTAAATTTTTTTTTATGGAAGCCAATTGCAAAAGTTATTTGGCATAAGGAATCAAATAATAAAAATCATGTTTAATGACGGTGCCCATTTAAAGGGATGTGGTATCTTGGTGCTGGCCCTACAGGTCTGACAACCGGGGGGAATATGCCATCACTATATACCCCATTAAAGGTTTGTGAGGAAGTATGAAGGGAATATTACATTTTCTCCTGCTCCACTTTTACCATAAACAGGCATAATTGACAGTAGGAGGGGGAAGGTTAAAACAACTTTATTCTACAGGGTAAGCCATAGTTTGTAGCATACATTGTAAAAGGGGACAGTTCGAAGGTTGTTGAGGTTGCCTGCTGCTATTTTATACCTTGTGGCTTATGTCAAATGGTTGCCAGACATATAGGGGGAGATTTATCAATGTGTCTGTGTACGCTTCACAGCCTCTATTTTTTTTTTTTTTTTTCCCCCATTCATTCTTGGCTTAATGTGCGACAAATTTATCAAAACGGTGCAAGGCTTTGATAAATTTTGCACAAATGAAAAATCACCTTTTTAAAGGGGTACTCCCGTGGAAAACTTTTTTATTTTTATTTATTTTTTTTAACTGGTGCCAGAAAGTTAAACAGATTTGTAAATTACTTCTATTAAAAAAATCTTAATCTTTCCAGTACTTTTTAGGGGCTGTATACTACAGAGGAAATGTTTCTTTTTGGATTTCTCATGTCACAACCACAGTGCTCTCTGCTGACCCCTGTTATCCATTTTAGGAACTGTCCAGAGCAGCATATGTTTGCTATGGGGATTTCCTCTACTCTGGACAGTTCCTAAAATGGACAGCAGAGGTCAGCAGAGAGTACCGTGGTTGTGACATAAGAGAAATCCAAAAAGAGAAACATTTCCTCTGTAGTATACAGCCCCTAAAAAGTACTGGAAGGATTAAAATTTTTTTAATAGAAGTCATTTACAAATCTGTTTAACTTTGTGTCACCAGTGGATGTAAAAAAAAATAAATAAATCCACGGGAGTACCTCTTTAACCCCTTAAGGACTCAGCTTTTTTCTGTTTTTGCATTTTCTTTTTTTCCTCATCACCTTCTAAAAATCATAACACTTTCAATTTTGCACCTTTTTTTTTGCGCCACCAATTCTACTTTGCAGTGACATTAGTCATTTTACAAAAAAATCCACGGCGAAACGGAAAAAAAATCATTGTGCGACAAAATTGAAGAAAAAATTTCATTTTGTTACTTTTGTGGTGTTCCGTTTCTACGCAGTGCATTTTTCGGTAAAAATAACACCTTCTCTTTATTCTCTAGGTCCATACGGTTAAAATGATATCCTACTTATATAGGTTGGATATTGTTGTACTTCGGAAAAAAATCATAACTACATGCAGGAAAATGTATGTTAAAAATTCTCATCTTCTAACCCCTATAACTTTTTTTATTTTTCCGCGTATGGGCCGGTATGAAGACTAATTTTTTGCGCCGTGTTCTGAAGTTTTTATCGGTACCATTTTTGTATGAATTGGACTTTATGATCGGACTTTTGTATGGATTGGACTTTGGATTTTTTTTTCATGCACGCCATTGACCGTACGATTTAATTAATGATATATTTTTATAGTTCGGACATTTTCGCACGCGGCGATACCACATATGTTTATTTTAATTTACAGGTTTTTTTTTATGGGAAAAGGGGGGTGATTCAAACTTTTATTAGAGAAGGGGTTAAATGACCTTTTGTTTAACTAATTTTTTATTTAAAAAAAAATTTTTTTTTTTTTTTTAATTTTTTTTTTTTTTTTTTTTTTTTTTTTTTTGCAGTATTATAGCTTCCATAGGGAGCTATAGCACTGCACTCCCTGATCTCCCTGATCAGTCAGTCAGGTGCTCGATTGCTCAAGCCTGTAGCTCAGGCTTGGAGCAATCAATCGACGATCGGACGCAGCGTAGACAGGTAAGGAGACCTCCGCCTGCGTCCCAGCTGATCTGTTTTTCACACTGGGACCGGGCTCAGGGCGTACAGGTATGCCCTGAGTCCTTAAGAGGTTAAGGCAAGTCAGAGGTGGTATGAATTAGGTTGTTCTGTTTTTGTTTCTTTGAACGTTTGCGCCTTTTTAAAAAGACGCTGTTAATAAATCTCGTCCACTGCATAGTCAAAACCGAATAACTGCATGTCACTTCTGTTGTCTATTTTGAAATTGCACAAAAACTAACCGTAATGATTTTGTTCCAAATTTCAGCAAATAAAATGTTAGGAAGGCAGTAATAAATCTTCCTCACAGACTATAGTAAAAAGTGCCATTTTTTTAGGGGCATCTGAACCAACAATAGTTTACAAATAATTGTTCCAAATGTATTTTTAAAGTCTCTCGAATGTTTAAATGTAATCTTTGTTTCTCTGTGTATATATATTTGATTTTTTGGGATCTCTGTGCAGGTGGTTCATCGGGTGAAGGAACATGGCCAGCACACTCTCCGCTTCCACATCAGGAAAATTGGGTCAGTTTTGCAGATACTCCACCAAGCAGTGCTCTTTTAGCCATGCATCCCGCCTCTGTCCAGGTGTGACATTTTATAAGTTGCCTATTCATTTTCTTTGTTTTATTTGCTGCACTGGAATGGCTTCACCCCCTCCCCCCCCCCTCCCCCCTTTTCCATTTGTCTTAAGTTTTCCATAACATAGGGTGCACTTTGTTTTTATTTAATTTTTTATAAAAAAAAAATGTATTAGTCTTACGTCTCTGTCAGTCTCCATGGCGAAAAGGACCACAGCACTTGTTTGGCTTTGGCAAAAAGTTATGTAGATAGGGTTATTGTATATGGCAAATCCTGTTAATGCAGAGTTGAGTTTTTAATGCACGCAAACAATTTCATGTCCCCCCAAATGTACAATTGACAGCATTTAGCTCCGCTCCATCAACATCACTTTCTCACAAGATCATGCTTGTCTCTGCATGATTGATGTTCAAGACCATAAACTGTAAACAGAGGAAAAGCCACAGGAGAGCCACTCTGCAGTGACTTCTCCAAGAGTCCCGCTCTTCAAAGGGAATCTGTCATGTGTTCGTTGCAAAGAGCTGCATACACTGTTGGATATCAAACCATACTATCCCTGGAGCTGATGGTTGCCAAACTTATAAAACCGCCATTTTATTTCTAAGTCAAGTGTCAAAAAGGCAGGGCCTAGCTACTTAAGTGACTCCTCACTCGCGCTCACCACCAGGGCCCCTTGTATGTCAATTAAAATTATAGATTGCGTGGAGTCTGACCACTAGGACCCCCCATGATCTCCTGATCAGGGCCCTTGCAGTCTGCCGGAATTGGCCGTTCCAAGCAGGAAGCTGCGACCGACAGCCCCCCCCCCTCCATGTATATCCATGGGATACCCGGAGGGGGCGTGTCGGCCACCGCTCCGTGTGGAGGTCGGTACGCCCCCTTCCAGCAGACTGCCGAGGCCCTGTTTTAGGAGATCGTGGGGGTCCCAGTTTTTTTCCTCCTCTCCTTTTCATCCACAGACCCATATGAGGGCTTGTTTTTTGCTTGTCCAATTGTACTTCATAATGACACCTTTCAATTTACCATAAAATGTACAGCGAAACCAAAAAAAGTATTTATTTGTGTGTGTGTGGGATAGAAAAGGAAACGACAGTTTTGCAACTTTTGGGAGTTTGATTTTACTCAGTTCACGTTATGGTAAAATTGACATCGACTCTTTATTCTGTAGCTCAATGCAATTAAAACGATAGCCAATTTATATTGAACAAAATCAGTATATTTAAAATCCTTCCCTATAACTTTTTTTTTTTCCCCATATACTGGGATGTCTGAGGGCTCAATTTTGCGCCGTGATCTGTCGTTTTTATCAGTAGCATTTTTCTTTTGAGCGCATTTTATTCATTTTTTCTAATATATGATGTGATTTAAATATCAGAATCTTTTACTGGTATATTTTTTTACATTTACATTGTTTACATATGCGTTCATTGAAGGGGTTCTCCACTGCCATGCCCTCCGGAGCTCTGCTGTATTAAAAATAGTCCCCTGAGGGGACATAAAAAGTGTGAAGTAAAAAGTTAATAAAATAATAAGTGAATTAAACCTTCCCCCAATAAATAAAAAAAATAAAGTCACCATACTTGGTATTGCCGAGTGCAGAAATGTCCTATCTAGTAAAATACAATGTTAAAGGGGTTCTCCACTGCCCTACCTTCCGGAGCTCTGCTCGCAGCATCTGGAAGTTTATTACTCCGAACGCTGTGTGCAGGCTTCCGTGTTCGAGGCCGCCCCCTTGTGACGTTACGCCTGTCCCCTCAACGAAAGTCTATGGGAAGGGGCGTGACAGCGGTCGCGCCCCCTTCCCATAGACTTTTGTTGAGGGGGTGGGCGTGACATCACGAGGGGGCGGGCGTGACGTCATAAGGGGGCGGCCTCGAACACAGAAACCCGCACACAGCGTTCGGAGTAATAAACTTCCAGATGCTGCGAGCAGAGCTCCGGAAGGTAGGGCAGTGGAGAACCCCTTTAACATTGTATTTTACTAGATAGGACATTTCTGCACTCGGCAATACCAAGTATGTTGACTTATTTTTTTTTTTTTTTTTATTGGGGGAAGGTTTAATTCACTTATTATTTTATTACCTTTTTACTTCACACTTTTTATGTCCCCTCAGGGGACTATTTTTAATTCGATCATTCGATTGCAAATACTGATCAGTGCTATGCATAGGCATAGTACTGGTCAGTGTTATCTGCTTGATGGCAGACCAGAGAAGACCTATGATGATGGCAGGAGTTGGATAAGGAGACCTCCGTCCTCCACCTTAGCTGATCTAATCCTCGCGGTCATGACGCGGGCGATCAAATCAGCCGCAGATGCCGTGATTGATATTGATTACAGCATCTGAGGTGTTAATGGTGGACATCAATACGATCACTTTTCTCAATTACTGGCAGCTCCCTGGCTGCTGCTGCACTGGCTTCATAGCCGTGGCGGGAGATAGGATGCACTTGTACGTCCTGGTGCGCTAAGTCCCAAGCACACAGGGCGTACCTGTATTCCCTGCATCCTCTAGGGGTTAAAGAGCAGGGCTCTTGGAGAAGTGACCACAAAGGGGCTCTTCTGTGGCTCCACTTGCCTGACTCTGCTTGATTAACACTCCTTTGTATAAGGAAAGATCCTATGTGATAGGGAATCCATGCAATATTTTTTGCTGCCCTTTAATTTTAGTGTAGCTGTCATTAGCAAAAACTTTTTATATGATAGAAATTAACATTATATGAATATTTGTAATATACATTGGTTATAAAATGTGAATTTTTTTTGTCCCTGCAGTGATGGCCTGTTTGTCTCTCTGAGGAGTTCAAATAGAGGAAATGTGGGTGGACAAGTAGGGGTCTGTGCACTGGGGACTAGCAGGGCTCTGGGGACAAGCAGGGGTCTGTGACACGCTCACGCGGCTTAATTTGTTAGAGTAATGCTGACAAATATTGGTTTAAAAAATAAAATGAACCATACTCTCCTGCCCTGTACCTGGCTCTGAAGGCTCCTAGTCCCCACTTCTTCCTACTGTGTGGCATGTTGTCCCTGCAGGAACTTCCAACACCAGTCACCAAAGGCCGAGGAGATCAGCCTTAGTAAGTGATTGGCCTAAATCGCAGTTCCTCTAGAGGAAGCAGCAGAGGGTTTCCGGTTTCTGCTCCAATTAAAGTTCCATATTTCCCCTTTGCCATGACAGCACCACCTGAGAGAGGGACTCCATCCCTAGGGACAGGAAACCGGAGAGTAAAGAGTAGCCCTACTCTCCAGCCTCAGTGTGTTTCTTATCACTATGGAAGCCTGACTGAGCGCGAGTCCCTGTCTCAGGTAGTGAAAGAAGTTGGGGTTGTGCGTGTAATTTCCCCTTAGTTTTGGGGGTTCTCCTTACCCCTGCATACCTCCCTGGTGTGTGGGGTTGTGGAGGCTGCGGCCACTTACTTGTTCTGGGTGCATCCTTCAGGTGGGGAGCACTGGTTGCCGACGCACACGTCAGACTGGAACAGAGAGCGGAGGAACAACTGGTAGTTCCTGTTCCTCCGCGCGCACCTCGCTACATCCTGTTTGACGGAGGGATGCAGAGCCATGATGCTGCTGGGCGGATCCGATATCTGAGAGGTCAGGTAATCGGAACCCGGATCTGATGTCAGATGCTGGTGCAGCGGTATGAAAGCGCCTCCTGAATAGTATTTAGGAGGCCTCTGTGCATAGCCCAGCTAGCTAAGAAGTATCGGCAAGTGTAAAAGTCATCTCATCATGAGCTCTAACAAAGAGGAACCCCGATGGGAATTGGCTGAAGTTGCAGCAAAGACCCTGTCCGCGGTACCTGCAAAAACCACCTGAGTGTACCTATTCCTTCCTTTTTGGGGTTCATATGCTTAGTCTGGTTTGTTTCTGTTTTGTAGGGTGATTTTTACTACAAAAAAATCTACCAAAAAATCCAAGCATGCAGAATCTAATGCATGTAAGACTAAGCTGCCACAGGGATATGATAAACAGACTTGTTCTTCCTGTGTAGTTAAAGTTTTTTCTGCTGAGGTGCCATCTCTGCTATCCTCAATGCAAGAGATAAGAATAGAGAATTTAGAATTAAGTCTATGAATACCTCTGCACCTGCTTCTGTGACTGCTCCTGTGACTGCTCCTGTTGCTCCTGTAGGTGATGCTTCGCCCGGTGCAGGCTCAGAAGAAGAGGGAATTATCCTGGGCTCTGCGGATTCTCTGCGGATAGAAGAATTACTTCTCTAAAAAAATCCAGATATTTTTTTTTTTTTTTTTTAACCAAGGGCATTCAAGAGGAAATACCAGTTTGACACAGATCTAGTTTCCTGGTAGAAGGTTCCAAAAATTGATGCCTCTATTAGGGATCGACCGATTATCGGCCGATAATCACGATTTTGGCCATTATCGGTATCTGCAATTATCTTGCCGATAAGCCGATAATGCACCGCCCCCCACCGCACCGCGACCGCCACCCCCCCGACCAGCCCCACCGCACCCCCGACCCACCGCACCGCGTCGCACCCCCCGCCGTGATGCTGGGCGGTATACCGGTATGGATTTTTGCCCATACCGCTATACCGGTCGGGCCCCTCCCCCACCCTCCGAGTCAATAAAAAAATTAAACTTTCCCGTAATGGGGGTGGTCCGGGCCATCCACCGTTCCTATAGTGTCCGGGGGCGTTCCGGGTGAAGAGTGAACCGGTCCGGGCTGTCCTTCTCCGGCGGTCATCTTCTCCACTCCGGGCAGGCTCCGGCCTAGTACTCTGCATAGACGCCGCTACGCCGTGACGTCAGGTGCGTCGCTGCGCACAGGCGTCACTGCGCAGCGGCGTCTATGCAGCGTACTAGGCCGGAGCCTGCCCGGAGTGGAGAAGATGACCGCCGGAGAAGGAGGACAGCCCGGACCGGACCACCCTCCACCCGGAACGCCCCCGGACACTACAGGAACGATGGATGGATGGCCCGGACCACCCTGACAGGGGAGAGAAGCGGGTGGTGGCGGCGGCCTATGGCCCCGCAAAAGCCACTGCAGATCATTGATTTAAAGCTCCCGCTTTAAATCAATGATCTGCAGCGGTGTCGCAGGGGGTTAAATAGCCGATAACTTATACCGGAATATCGGTATAAGTTATCGGCTATTGGCCCTAACCTGCACCGATTATCGGTATCGGCCCTAAAAAACCGATATCGGTCGATCCCTAGCCTCTATATCTAAACTATCTAGGAAAGGAGCACTTCCAATGGAGGATCGGCTTCTAAAGGATCCTATGGAGAAAAAATCTGATTCTTTTTTGAAGCATGCATGGGAAGCTGCTACGGCTTCCTTTAAACTGAATGTCGCAGCCTCCTGGGTTGCTAGATCTAGGTTAATCTGGATTGACCAGTTGTCTATGGACATGCAAAATAATGTCCCTCATGAGCAATTGTTGTCCCCTGTCCCATTTAATCAAAAAATCTGCAGCATTTTTGGCAGACTCCTCTTCTGATGCTTTAAGGCTGTCTGCCAGATCTGCGGCAATGTCCAACTCTGGTCGCAGGGCCCTCTGGTTAAAAAATTGATTAGGGGAGGTTAATGCCAAAAATAAGCTATGGTGCCCTGCCTTGTGAGGGTAACCTTCTTTTCGGTCCCCCTCTGTCAGAAATCTTAGAGTAGGCTGGTGACAGGAAGAAAAACGTCCCTACTCCCCCTCCCTTCAGACCGAATAGACCCTATTACTCCAATAGAGAATCCGAAGGTCAAACCCACAAATCTGGGGAATCCTCTAGATGGCGATTTCCGAAGAAATCTATAGGATACCTGTTTAATCAGCCATCCTCTACAGCTAAGAAACCAGGTCAGCAGTGACTGTGTGGTTCAAGTCGGCGGCAGGCTGAGAAATTTCTTTTCAGTGGAAGCAGATTTCAAACATCTCCTGGGTCCTAAATACTATAAAAAATGGTCTTTCTCTAGAATTTCCCGACTAAAGGTCACTGTAAGCCATTCTGATCCTTTGGGTTTTCTTGCCTTGCAAAAAGAGGTAATATACCTTATGGAGAAAAATGTGTTGGTTCCAGTTCCATCAATAGAAGGTGGTCAGGGTTTTTACTCTACCCTATTTTTAGTTAAAAAAAAACAAAAAACAGACAATTCTTTCCATACTATCATAAACTCAAAACCTCTAAACTGCTATCTTGTTTATCAAAAACAGTAATATCTGATGGAGACAGTAAAATCCACAGTAAATCTCCTTACAAAAGATTGTTTTATGGTCTCCTTAGACCTAAAAGATGCTTACCTACATGTACCCATAAACCCAGAATTTCAAAAATATCGAATAGCCATCCACTATGAGTGCAAAAGTTAGTGCATCTTCAGTTTCAGGCCCTACCTTTCGGCATAGCAGTTGCTCCCAGAGTAGTTCCGAAAATTATATCAGAGATGGCAGCCCACATAAGAGAAAGAAGGGGTACATTTGTTCCTTATCTGGATGACTTCCTCTTAGTCGGTCAGACAGAAGAGGAAATACATTTTTTTTTCTAGATCATACCCTAAAAATTCAGCAGAAATTGGGGTGGATAATAAATTGGTCAAAGTACTCTCTGGTCCCAACAAAGAAAAAGCCCTTTTTAGGAGTCATCCTAGATTCAGAGCTACAAAAAACTTTTTGCCAAGAGAAGAAAAAAAAAAAAATTCAAACAGTAATAAAATAAGTTCTATGTCTTCACGCCATCTCCCTAAGGAAGGGAATGTCTCTTCTAGGCCTCTTTTCTGTTGCCATACAGACAGTACCCTGGGCTCATTTCCATTCAAGGCTGCTACAGTTGAATCTCCTAGCCTGTTGCGATGGCCCGGCAAACGATTTAGACAGAAATTTTTTCTCGAGACTCGAGATTCACTTCAATGGTGGCTAATAGAATCAAATCTCACAAAAGGTGTGGACTGGTTAACAAAAGATCCAAAGATTCTGACTACAGATAGAAAATCTAACTCTTCAAGGTCCCTGGGAATTTCAAGAAAAGTCCCTCAGGCTCAACATCTTATATCAAAGCAATGTAAACGTATTCTCGGACAGCTCTACCACATTCGCGGCTATAAACAGAGAGGGTACAACAAGAAGTGAATCCTTAATGCATATCTGTACCCAGATTTTTTGTTTTGCAGAAATCAATCTTCATTCTTTGTCCGCAGTACATCTAAACGGTCCTTAAAGGAGTACTCCGACGCAACTTGTTTATGGGGGAAATGAAGCATTAATAAAAGTTTTATATTGCATTGTAATATAATCACGTTGTCCATGTCTGCTTCTTCCCGGACTTCTCCTCGCTTTTCCATCTGGCCGGAAGCTGGGTCCTTTGACGCTCGTCCGCGTCTTCTTCACGATCCGGCGCCATCTTCGCCCGGTGACTCATCGCTCCCATGAGTCACTGCGGGCTGTGCCGGCCTCCCAGCCCGGAGTCGGCTACTCGCCCAAAGTTAATTTATTCTGCGCATGCGCAGTACTACGCAAATAGCGTAGGGCTAACGCTAGGCTCCTATTGCTGCCTACTTTAGCCCTACGCTATTTGCGTAGTGCTGCCGCCTTCGGCTTTCCGGGCATGCTGGGAGTTGTAGTTTCGCAACAGCTGGAGGCACCCTGGTTGGGAAACACTGCACTAGCGGTGGTTGGGAAACACTGCGCTAGTGGGCACATGGATCAGTGGGCTAGTGGGCACATGGATGGGTGGATCAGTGGGCTAGTGGGCACATGGAGAGGGCTGATGAGCTGGGAGCGGGAGGATGGGAGGAAATAACCACAAGGGAAGGAGCTGTGGACATGACTTTATTATAATTTATTATAATTTCCTGGTGGGTGGGGGGGAGAGGAGGGGGAGAGAGCAGCAGCTAACAGGAAGCTGGCGCAGGGAGTCATGGGAAATGTAGTCTTTATGACATGGCTGCTTACTGCTACAGGTGGCAATTACAAGAGACTGGCTGGGCCAAATTTGACAAATGAGGGATCGTTGGAAAGGTCTTTGAAAGAGCTATCAGATGAGGTAAAGTTTTTTTTTTTAAGTACCAGCGCTCCGGAGTACTCTAAGTACAAAAGCAGATTTTCTTTGCAGACATGAACTTCGCCAAAGAGAATGGACTTTGGATCCCCAGATCTTCAGAAAAACATGTAATCTCTGGGGTACTCCACAAATCTCTTCGCAATAAGAGAAATCCGTCAGGGAAAAATGTTGTTCATTAAATCCCTCAGAAAATCCCTGGGCAGTGGACGCCTTAACTCAAACATGGAATTGTGACTTCCCCCACTACAGCTAATTCCCAGAGTAATAAGAAAGATCAGGATGGACAAGGCCTGAGTAATTCTACTAGCTCCCTTTTGGCCACACAGGGCCTGGTTTTCCTCTCTAAGGGAACTGGCACAGAAAAACGCAAGACCTTCTGACACAAGGCCCAGTTTCTCATCCTTACATAAAGAACCTTTACCTGACTGCATGGCCTTTGAAAGGATGATATTGATATAAGTAAGGGTGTTTCTGACTGTCATAACTACCCTCCATGCCAGTAGGAAACAAAGTACCTACAAGATCTATTTTAGAATCTGGAAAGTTTATTTTTTATTTTTTTTTTACTTTCCTAGGAGAATCTTTTTCTGAAAAATCTATTCCCAATATTCTCAGAAAATTAGATTTTTTCCAGACCAGTTTAGAGAAGGTGTTAAAGCTTGCAACCTTAATAGTCCAGGTTTCAGCCTTAGGTGCCCTGTATAATGTAAAAATATGCAGATCATACGTGGATAGTCAGATTCTTTAAAGCAGTCAGAAAGCTCTCTGTGCATAATTTTCCTAGAGCCCCTTCTTGGGACCTGTCCCTGGTTCTGAGAGCTTTCTTTTCAGAACCTTTCAAACCAATTGACACTGTTCTTTAAAAAAAAAAAAAAAAAAAAAATGTAGTTCTAAAAACAGTCTTATTGGTTGAAGTTACTTCGGCCAGGAGAATAATGGATCTGTCTGCCCTTTGCAGCATAGAAACTTACACTAAAATCTTAGGCAGGATCTGGGTAAAACACTAATATCCTCTATCTCCTTAAAGTAGTCTCTACTTTTCATCTTTCTCAAAACATAGTTCTTCCCTTTTTTTTTTTTGTAATAAACCATCTAAGCAAAGCTACTAGAAATACCATAGCTAGATGTATCGGGCAATCCATCTCTCTAGTTAATTCAGTTTTAGGATTAGACCCTCTGGTTGGACTTTACTCTACTAGGTCTGTAGCCTCATCTTGGGCTGAGAGGCAGGGTGCTTCTATAGAACAGATCTGTAGAGCTGCCACGTACTTTCTTTCGTCACTACAGGGTGAATGTAGGTAGTTCCTCTTGTCTTGCCTTTGGATGTAAAGTATTACAGTCTGTCATCCCACCCTAGGTTGTATCTCCGATATTCTCTCAGGTGGTGCTGTCATGGCGAAGGGGAAAGCCGGTAATGACTCACCGGTAATGTTGTTTCCCCGAGCCTTGACCGCGCCATGGCATTCCCACCCTATGTTTGTAGTTTTTTTCCTAGTCTCGGAAATTCACTGAGGCTGGAGAGGAGGGCTCTTCTTTTTATTCTCAGGTTTCCTGTCCCGAGGGGCAGAGTCCCCCTCTCAGGTGGTGCTATCATGGCTCGGGGAAACATTACCAGTGAGTAATTACCGGCTATTGAAAATCTTTTGAACTGAATATAGTCATTATTAGACTTGGTCTATTAAAATCTATATGCCTTCCAAGAACACGTTGTGGTATACATTGGCAAGCCTAATTTTGTTATATTGGGGAAATGTCTTTGTTGCCCATAGCAACCAATCACTGCACTGGTTGCTATGGGCAATTAGGATAGTGTGGCAAGTGGTCTAGTTTTGCTCATAGCAAAGAATCACATTTCACCTTTTATATTATAACAAATAAAATAAAAGCTGAGGGGGCATTGGTGATGACTGTAGAGCTCCTGCACTTTATTGCACTTTATTAGAACTGGTGCCCTGACCTGCTCAGGTACTCTGAGTAGGCACTTTATACAGTGTTCTGTTTAGGTTTTCCTTCAAATTTTTATTGTATTTTTACCAAAGTGTGCCTTACTTAGCTGGCCATGGTCTATCCCTTATAGTTGGGATTATATTGTCACACAATGCCTCATTTTTTCTACTGTTGATATTGCTCAATTTGTTGTTTGGGATAAATAAATCACACTTGTTCCTGTATACGCCACTTACACAAGTCACACTAGTGGGGTGTCCATTGTATATCCAAAGTCTATTCTTTGTATAAATATTATGCTAGATCATGGAAGATGCTACATCTTTCTTCATTGTAAGATTTATGCCACTGAATGTAATATGATGCTATTTATTTACAGCTTCCCTTTTAATGTGCAGGTATTGCATAAGACTCAACAATTCTTAGATCCTTATCATCATTTTTTAAAATCTTATCAGGATGTTTTGAAGCATTTATACACCCTCATTGGAACCAAATTATTACACCTGTTGGCCTCAGTCAGTGTCTGAATAATTTAAAACTGTTCTGAGTATTTTAAAGGAAAACTGTCTGCTTGCTCCCCAGCACTAACCAGCAGTACTGGCTGGTAGTGCGGGGGACGCTGATCAGTTTGATCCGTCGCTCCGTTCGTCCGTAATCTTCTATTTTTGGTATATGCTGATTAGGTGCTAACTTGCATCGGCTGGGCTAATTGGCACTCTGAGGTCAGCGTCTTTGGGCGCAGCGCCACCCAGCCCATCAGTTTTCCTCCCCTCCCTCCGCCTCTCCCTCTTCTACCCGCTCTGTAATGAAGAGGGAGAGGCGGAGGGAGGGGAAGCATACTGATGAGCTGGGCGGCGCTGCGGCCAAAGATGCTGATGTCAGAGTGCCAGTTAGCCTGGCCGATGCAAGTTAGTACCTAATTATCCTATACCGAAGATAGAAAATTACGGTGGGGCATATCCGGACACGATAAGCATCAAACTGATCGACGTCCCCCGCACTAACAGCCAGTACCGCTGGTTAGTGCGGGGGGAGCAAGCTGACAGTTTTCCTTTAACCCCTTAAGGACCAGGCCATTTTATACCTTAAGGACCGGAGCGTTTTTTGCAATTCTGACCACTGTCACTTTAAACATTAATAACTCTGGAATGCTTTTAGTTATCATTCTGATTCCGAGAATGTTTTTTCGTGACATATTCTACTTTAACTTAGTGGTAAAATTTTATGGTAACTTGCATCCTTTCTTGGTGAAAAATCCCAAAATTTGATGAAAAAAATGAAAATTTTGAATTTTTCTAACTTTGAAGCTCTCTGCTTGTAAGGAAAATGGATATTCAAAATAAAACATTTTTGGGTTCACATATACAATATGTCTACTTTATGCTTGCATCATAAAATTTGAGTTTTTACTTTTGGAAGACACCAGAGGGCTTCAAAGTTCAGCAGCAATTTGGAAATTTTTCACAAAATTTTCAAACTCGCTATTTTTCATGGACCAGTTCAGGTTTGAAGTGGATTTGAAGGGTCTTCATATTAGAAATACCCCATAAATGACCCCATTATAAAAACTACACCCCCCAAAGTATTCAAAATGACATTCAATAAGTGTATTAACCCTTTAGGTGTTTCACAGGAATAGCAGAAAAGTGAAGGAGAAAATTCACAATCTTCATTTTTTACACTCGCATGTTCTTGTAGACCCAATTTTTGAATTTTTGCAAGGGGTAAAAAGGAGAAAATTTTTACTTGTATTTGAAACCCAATTTCTCTTGAGTAAGCACATACCTCATATGTCTATGTTAATTGTTCGGCGGGCGCAGTAGAGGGCTCAGAAGGGAAGGAGTGTCAAATGGTTTTTGGGGGGGCATGTCACCTTTAGGAAGCCCCTATGGTGCCAGGACAGCAAAAAAAAAACACATGGCATACCATTTTGGAAACTAGACCCCTCAGGGAACCTAACAAGGGGTAAAGTGAACCTTAATACCCCACAGGTGATTCACGACTTTTGCATATGTAAAAAAAAAAAAAAAAAAAAATGTTTTACCTAAAATGCTTGGTTTCCCAAAAATGTTACATTTTTAAAAAGGATAATAGCAGAAAATACCCCCCAAAATTTGAAGCCCAATTTCTCCCGATTCAGAAAACATCCCATATGGGGGTGAGAAGTGCTCTGCTGGCGCACTACAGGTCTCAGAAGAGAAGGAGTCACATTTGGCTTTTTGAAAGCAAATTTTGCTCTGGGGGCATGCCGCATTTAGGAAGCCCCTATGGTGCCAGGACAGCAAAAAAAAAACACATGGCATACCATTTTGGAAACTAGACCCCTCGGGGAACGTAACAAGGGGTAATGTGAACCTTAATACCCCACAGGTGATTCACAACTTTTGCATATGTAAAAAAAAAATAATAATTTTTACCTAAAATGTTGGTTTCCCAAAAAGTTTTGATTTTTAAAAAGGGTAATAGCAGAAAATACCCCCCCATAATTTGTAACACAATTTCTCCCGAGTACGGTGATACCCCATATGTGACCCTAAACTGTTGCCTTGAAATACGACAGGGCTCCAAAGTGAGAGCGCCATGCGCATTTGAGGCCTAAATTAGGGATTGCATAGGGGTGGACATAGGGGTATTCTATGCCAGTGATTCCCAAATAGGGTGCCTCCAGCTGTTGTAAAAGTCCCAGCATGCCTGGACAGTCAGTGGCTATCTGGTAATACTGGGAGTAGTTGTTTTGCAACAGCTGGAGGCTCCGTTTTGGAAACAGTGGCGTACCAGACATTTTTCATTTTTATTGGGGAGGGGAGGGGGGCTGTGTAGGGGTATGTGTATATGTAGTGTTTTTTACTTTTTATTTTATTGTGTGTTAGTGTAGTGTAGTGTTTTTAGGGTACAGTCGCACAGGCGGGGGGTTCACAGTAGTTTCTCGCTGGCAGCTTGAGCTGCAGCAGAAAATTTGCTGCAGCTCAAACTTGCAGCTGGATACTTACTGTAATCCTCCGCCCATGTGAGTGTACCCTGTACATTCACATTGGGGGGGGGGACATCCAGCTGTTGCAAAACTACAACTCCCAGCATGTACGGTCTATCAGTGCATGCTGGGAGTTGTAGTTTTGCAACAGCTGGAGACACACAGGTTGTGAAACACCGAGTTTGACAACAAACTCAGTGTTTTGCAACCAGTGTGCCTTCAGCTGTTGCAAAAGCTACAACCCCCAGCATGTACGGACAGCGGAAGGGCATGCTGGGTGTTGTAGTTATGCAACAGCCGGAGGCATACTACTTTGGCTGGGGATGCTGGGGATTGTAGTTATGCAACAGCTGGAGACACACTGGTTTGCTACTTAACTCAGTGTGCCTTCAGCTGTTGCAAAACTACAACTCTCAGCAGTCACCGACAGCCAACGGGCATGCTGGGAGTTGTAGTTATGCAACCAGCAGATGCACCACTACAACTCCCAGCATGCCCTTAAGCTTTTTGTGCAAGCTGGGAGTTGTAGTTACACAACAGCTGAAGGTACACTTTTCCATAGAAAAAATGTGCCTCCAGCTGTTGCAAAACCATAAGTCCCAGCATGCCCATAAGTGCATGCTGGGAGTTGTGGTGGTCTGCCTCCTCCTGTTGCATAACTACAGCTCCCAGCATGCCCTTTTTGCATGCTGGGAGCTGTTGCTAAGCAACAGCAGGAGGCTGTCACTCACCTCCTGCTGCTGCTTGATCGCCGCACAGGTCAGTCCCGCCGCCGCCGTCGTCGCTCCTGGGGCCCCGATCCCAACATTAACGCCGGGGATCGGGGTCCCCAGCACCAGGGGTGCACGTCCCGCACCCGCTCACGTCCTCCGGAAGAGGGGCGGAGCTGGTTGCGGGAGTGACACCCGCAGCAGGCGCCCTGATTCGTCGGCCGGTAATCCGGCCGACGAATCAGGGCGATCGTGAGGTGGCACCAGTGCCACCTCACCCCTGCAGGCTCTGGCTGTTCGGGGCCGTCTCTGACGGCCCCGATCAGCCAGTAATTCCGGGTCACCGGGTCACTGGAGACCCGATTGACCCGGAATCGCCGCAGATCGCTGGACTGAATTGTCCAGCGATCTGCGGCCATCGCCGACATGGGAGGATATAATGACCCCCCTGGGCGATATGCCGCGATGCCTGCTGAACGATTTCAGCAGGCATCCGGCTTCGGCTCCCCTCCGGCTAGCGGCAGGGGGCCGGGAAAGGACAGGACGTACTCCTACGTCCTCGGTCCTTAAGGACTCGGAAATGGGGGCGTAGGAGTACGTCCATTGTCCTTAAGGGGTTAAAGGAGTCTGCAGGACAGGGTGTTTGTTATATGGGATGTTATGAAGTTCACTCTGAGGTGTTGTTTATTCATTCAACTCATTGCTAGACAGAAGCTTGGAACTAAGGAGCTTAGGGAGGCTCTGTGTAGGCAGTTAGATGTGATTATGCTATGCACCCTACAGATGTCAATCTTTTTTATTTATTTATTCTTTTTTTTTTTTTTTTTGTTTTTTTACTATACAGCTTTATTTTGAGGAGAAAAAGGAAGCAGAACATGTTTTCATTGTCCTTTTTACTGTTACCCCAATTCCAGCCAACTACAGCTGTCTCCTAAACAGACTGATAATTATCTTACATATATTTCAATTCCTAAGGGAAGGGTCACACATGCTATATTTTTCTGTGTATTTTTCTACCCATTAAAGGGGTAGTCCACTGCTCAGCGTTTGGAACAAACTGTTCCGAACACTGGAGTCGGCACCAGGAGCTCATGACCTCATAGCCACGCCCCCTCGTGATGTCACATCATAGCCCCACCCCCTCATGACATCCAAATGCTGCGCAGCGGAGTACCCCTTTAAAGTTAATGGATAGTAAAATCAGCTGCTTATTTTGATACCCATTGACTTCAATCGGTAGTAAAAATATGCAGCAAAATACGGCACATGTGACCCTACTCTTGACCCTTTAAGGACCCAGCCAATTTTCAGTGTAGGACCCGGCCATTTTTTGCACATCTGACCACTGTCACTTTAAGCATTAATAATTCTGGGATGCTCTTACCCTTCATTCTTATTCCGTAATTGTTTTTTTGTGACATATTCTACTTTATGATGGTGGTAAAATTTTGACGATACTTGCTTCATTTCTTGGTGAAAAATTCCAAAATATGATTAAAAAAATTGGAAATTTAGCATTTATTTTTTTTTAACTTTGAACCTCTCCTCTTATAAGGAAAAGGAAAATTTCTAATAAATTATATATTGATTCACATATACAATATGTCTACTTTTATGTTTGCATCATAAAGTTGACATGTTTTGACTTTTGGAAGACACCAGAGGGCTTCAAAGTTCAGCAGCAATTTTACAACTTTTCAAACAAATTTCTAAATTGAAATTTTTCAGGGACCAGTTCAGTTTTAGAAATACCCCATAAATGACCCCATTATAAAAACTGCACCCCTCAAAGTATCCAAAATGACATTCAAAAGGTTTGTTAACCCTTTAGGTGTTTTACAGGAATAGCAGCAAATTGAAGGAGAAAATTCTAAATCTTCATTTTTTACACTCCCATGTTCTTGTAGACCCGGTTTTAGAATTTTTACAAGGGGTAAAAGGAGAGAAATCTAACTAAAATTTGTAACCCCAATTCTATTGAGTAAGGAAATAACTCGTGTATGTAAAGTGCTCTGTGGGTGCACTAGAGGGCTCAGCAGGGAAGGAGTTTTTCTGAAAAAGTTTTTGGGGGGCATGTCACATTTAAGAAGCCCCTATGGTGCCAGAACATAAAAAAAAAACACATGGCATACTATTTTGGAAACTACACCCCTCAAGGAACGTGGCAAGGGGTGCAGTGAGCCTTAACACCCCACAGGTGTTTGACGACTTTTCGTTACAGTTGGATGTGTAAATTTATTTTTTTTTTTTTTTTACTAAAATGCTAGTTTCCCCCAAATATATATTTTTAATTTTTTTACAAGGGGTAATAGGAGAAAATGCCCCCCAAAATTTGTAACCCCCATCTCTTGAGTATCGAAATACCCCATGTGTGGACTTCAAGTGCTCTGCTGGCGAATTACAATGCTCAGAATAGGAGGAGCGTCATTGAGCTTCTGGAGAGTGAATTTGTTTGGAATGGAAGTGCAATTTCTCCCGAGAATGGAAATACCCCATATGTGGCCCTAAACTGTTTCCTTGAAATACGACATGGCTCTGAAGTGAGAGCGCCTTACGCATTTGAGGACTAAATTAGGGATTGTATAGGTGTGGACATAGGGGTATTCTAAGCCAGTGATTCTCAAACAGGGTGCCTCCAGCTGTTGCTAAACTCCCAGCATGCCTGGACAGTCAGTGGCTGTCAGGAAATGCTGGGAGTTGTTGTTTTGCAACAGCTGGAGGCTCCATTTTGGAAACACTGCAGTACGATACGTTTTTCATTTTTATTGGGGGGGGGAGAGACGGACAGTCTAAGGGGGTGTATTGGGGTACATTCGCACTGGCGGAGGTTTATAGTGAGTTTATTGCTAGGAGTTTGCGCTGCAGCTCAAACTTCAAGCTGGAAACTTACTGTAAACCCACCAGTGTGAATGTACCCTGTACATTCACCTGGGGGGGGTTGGCAAACCTCCAGCGGTTTCAAAAGTACAACTCCCAGCATGTTCTGACAGACCGTACATGCTGGGAGTTGTACTTTTGCAACAGCTGGAGGCGCACTGGTTGGGAAAACCTTCAGTTAGGTTCTGTTACCTAACTCAGTATTTTCCAACCAGTGTGCCTCCAGTTGTTGCAAAACTACAACTCCCAGCATGTACTGATCTCCAAAGTGTATGTTGGGAGATGTAGTTATGCAACAGCTGGAGGTACGCAACTACAACTCCCAGCATGCCGAGACAGCTGTTTGCTGTTTTGGCATGCTGGGATTTGCAGTTTTGCAACATCTGGAGGGCTATAGTTTAAAGACTACTGCACAGTGATCTCCAAACTGGGGCCCTCCAGATGTTGCAAAACTACAAATCCCAGCATGCCCAGACAGCAAACTGTTGTGTGGGCATGCTAGGAGTTGTAGTTTTGCAAGCTCTAGAGGGCCACAGTTTAGAGATCACTGCACAGTGATCTACAAACTGTAGCCCTCCAGCTGTTGCAAAACTGCAAATCTCAGCATGCCCACACAGCAAATAGCTGTCTGGGCATGCTGGGAGTTGGATTTGCAACATCTGGAGGGCTACAGTTTAGAGACCACTGTATAGTGGTCAAAAACTGTAGCCCTCCAGATGTTGCTAGGCAACTCACCGGCTTTCTTAGGATCCAGGGAGCCAGCCGCACAACATCGCCGCCCGCTGATCCCCGTCGCCCACTGCCATCGGATGGGTAAGTGGATCTTCTGTGCCGGTCCTCTGTCTGTCTCCCCGTTTTGCCCCGCCTATTGTGGGTAGGCAGAACGGGGAAACCGAAAGTTAAACCCCCCCCTCCCCCCCGATCTGCTATTGGTCGTCGCTTCTTGACGACCAATAGTAGGGATAGGAGGGGTGGACAACCACGATCCCCCTTAATTTCCGGGTCACCATAGACCCATATGACCCGGAATCGAGCAAATCGCAAGTGTGAATTCACCTGCGATTTGCGGCGATCACCGACATGGGACGGTCTGATGACCCCCCCTGAGCATTTGCACCGGATGCCTGCTGAATGATTTCAGCAGGCATCCCGGTCCGATCCCCGCCTGGCGCGCACTGGAATTCCTAGGTCCTTAAGTACCAGGGTGCCATGACGTACGCGTACTTAACCCCTTAAGGACACATGACGTTCTCATACGTCTCCATTTCCGAGTCCTTAAGGACACATGACGTATGAGAACGTCATGTGTTTTACCGGCCCCCCGCAACCATCTGGAGCGGAGCCGGTCCCCGATGCCTGCTGAAATCGTTCAGCAGGCATCGGGGCATATCGCCCAGGGGGGTCATTATGACCCCCCATGTCGGCGATGGCCGCAGATCGCTGGACAATTCAGTCCAGCGATCTGCGGCGGATTCCGGGTCAATCGGGTCTCCAGTGACCCGGTGACCCGGAATTACAGGCTGTTCGGGGCCGTCTCCGACGGCCCCGAACAGCCAGAGCCAGCAGGGGTGAGGTGGCACTGGTGCCACCTCACGATCGCCCTGATTTGTCGGCCGGATTACCGGCCGACCAATCAGGGCGCCTGCTGCGGGTGTCACTCCCGCAACCCGCTCCGCCCCTCTTCCGGAGGACGTGAGCGGGTGCGGGACGTGCACCCCGGGTGCTGGGGACCCCGATCCCCGGCGCCCCTGTTGGGATCGGGGCCCCAGGAGCAGCGGCGGCGGCGGAGACGACGAGGGACTGACCTGTGCGGCGAGGATCGTTGGAGGTGAGTGACAGTCTCCTGCTGTTGCTTAGCAACAGCTCCCAGCATGCAAAAAGGGCATGCTGGGAGCTGTAGTTATGCAACAGCAGGAGGCAGACCACCACAACTCCCAGCATGCCCTTATGGGCATGCTGGGACTTGTAGTTTAGCAACAGCTGGAGGCACATTCTTTCTATGGAAAAGTGTACCTTCAGCTGTTGTGTAACTACAACTCCCAGCTTGCACAATCAGCTAAAGTGCATGCTGGGAGTTGTAGTGGTGCATCTGGTGGTTGCATAACTACAACTCCCAGCATGCCCGTTGGCTGTCGGTGACTGCTGAGAGTTGTAGTTTTGCAACAGCTGAAGGCACACTGAGTTAAGTAGCAAACCAGTGTGTCTCCAGCTGTTGCATAACTACAATCCCCAGCATCCCCAGCCAAAGTAGTATGCCTCCAGCTGTTGCATAACTACAACACCCAGCATGCCCTTCCGCTGTCCGTACATGCTGGGGGTTGTAGCTTTTGCAACAGCTGAAGGCACACTGGTTGCAAAACACTGAGTTTGTTACCAAACTCGGTGTTTCACAACCAGTGTGCCTCCAGCTGTTGCTAAACTACAACTCCCAGCATGCACTGATAGACCGTACATGCTGGGAGTTGTAGTTTTGCAACAGCTGGATGTTCCCCCCCCCCCAATGTGAACGTACAGGGTACACTCACATGGGCGGAGGATTACAGTAAGTATCCGGCTGCAAGTTTGAGGTGCGGCAAAATTTCTGCCGCAGCTCAAACTGCCAGCGAGAAACTACTGTGAACCCCCCCGCCCGTGTGACTGTACCCTAAAAACACTACACTACACTAACACACAATAAAATAAAAAGTAAAAAACACTACATATACACATACCCCTACACAGCCCCCCTCCCCTCCCCAATAAAAATGAAAAATGTCTGGTACGCCACTGTTTCCAAAACGGAGCCTCCAGCGGTTGCAAAACTACAACTCCCAGCATGCACTGATAGACCGTACATGCTGGGAGTTGTAGTTTTGCACTGATTCCCCCCCCCAATGTGAACGTACAGGGTACACTCACATGGGCGGAGGATTACAGTAAGTATCCGGCTGCAAGTTTGAGCTGCGTCAAATTTTCTGCCGTAGCTCAAACTGCCAGCAAGAAACTACTGTGAACCCCCCGCCCGTGCGACTGTACCCTAAAAACACTACACTACACTAACACAAAATAAAATAAAAAGTAAAAAACACTACATATACACATACCCCTACACAGCCCCCCTCCCCTCCCCAATAAAAATGAAAAACGTCTGGTACGCCACTGTTTCCAAAACGGAGCCTCCAGCTGTTGCAAAACAACTACTCCCAGTATTGCCAGATAGCCGTTGACTGTCCAGGCATGCTGGGAGTTTTACAACAGCTGGAGGCACCCTGTTTGGGAATCACTGGCGTAGAATACCCCTATGTCCACCCCTATGCAAGTCCCTAATTTAGGCCTCAAATGCGCATGGCGCTCTCACTTTGGAGCCCTGTCGTATTTCAAGGCAACAGTTTAGGGACACATATGGGGTATCGCCGTACTCGGGAGACATTGGGCTTCAAATTTTGGGGGGTATTTTCTGCTATTACCCTTTTAAAAAATGTAAAATTTTTGGGAAAACAAGCATTTTAGGTAAAAAAAATATATATTTTTTTACATATGCAAAAGTCGTGAAACACCTGTAGGGTATTAAGGTTCAAATTACCCCTTGTTACGTTCCCCGAGGGGTCTAGTTTCCAAAATAGTATGCCATGTGTTTTTTTTTTTTGCTGTCCTGGCACCATAGGGGCTTCCTAAATGCGGCATGCCCCCAGAGCAAAATTCGCTTTCAAAAAGCCAAATGTGACTCCTTCTCTTCTGAGACCTGTAGTGCGCCAGCAGAGCACTTTTCACACCCATATGGGGTGTTTTCTGAATCGGGAGAAATTGGGCTTCAAATTTTGGGGGGTATTTTCTGCTATTACCCTTTTTAAAATTGTTAAAATTTTGGGAAACCAAGCATTTTAGGTAAAAAAAATATATATTTTTTTACATATGCAAAAGTCGTGAAACACCTGTAGGGTATTAAGGTTCACATTACCCCTTGTTACGTTCCCCGAGGGGTCTAGTTTCCAAAATGGTATGCCATGTGTTTTTTTTTTGCTGTTCTGGCACCATAGGGGCTTCCTAAATGCGGCATGCCCCCAGAGCAAAATTTGCTTTCAAAAAGCCAAATGTGACTCCTTCTCTTCTGAGACCTGTAGTGCGCCAGCAGAGCACTTTTCACCCCCATGCGAGGTGTTTTCTGTATCGGGAGAAATTGGGCTTCAAATTTTGGGGGGTATTTTCTGCTATTACCCTTTTTAAAAATGTAAAATTTTTGGGAAACCAAGCATTTTAGGTAAAAAAAATATATATTTTTTTTACATATGCAAAAGTCGTGAATCACCTGTAGGGTATTAAGGTTCACTTTACCCCTTGTTACGTTCCCTGAGGGGTCTAGTTTCCAAAATGGTATGCCATGTGTTTTTTTTTGCTGTCCTGGCACCATAGGGGCTTCCTAAATGCGGCATGCCCCCCAAAAACCATTTGTCGCTCCTTCCCTTCTGAGCCCTCTACTGCGCCCACCGAACAATTAACATAGACATATGAGGTATGTGCTTACTCAAGAGAAATTGGGTTTCAAATACAAGTAAAAATTTTCTCCTTTTTATCCCTTGCAAAAATTCAAAAATTGGGTCTACAAGAACATGCGAGTGTAAAAAATGAAGATTTTGAATTTTCTCCTTCACTTTGCTGCTATTCCTGTGAAACACCTAAAGGGTTAATACACTTACTGAATGTTTTTTTGAATACTTTAGGGGGTGTAGTTTTTATAATGGGGTCTTTTATGGGGTATTTCTAATATGAAGACCCTTCAAATCCACTTCAAGACTGAACTGGTCCCTGAAAAATAGTGAGTTTGAAAATTTTGTGAAAAATTTCAAAATTGCTACTGAACTTTGAAGCCCTCTGGTGTCTTCCAAAAGTAAAAACTCATAAATTTTATGATGCAAACATAAAGTAGACATATTGTATATGTGAACCCAAAAAAAATATATTTTGAATATCCATTTTCCTTACAAGCAGAGAGCTTCAAAGTTAGAAAAATGCAAAATTTTCATTTTTTTCATCAAATTTTGGGATTTTTCACCAAGAAAGGATGCAAGTTACCATAAAATTTTACCACTAAGTTAAAGTAGAATATGTCACGAAAAAACAGTCTCGGAATCAGAATGATAACTAAAAGCATTCCAGAGTTATTAATGTTTAAAGTGACAGTGGTCAGAATTGCAAAAAACGCTCCGGTCCTTAAGGTATAAAATGGCCTGGTCGTTAAGGGGTTAAAGCATAACCTAAGCCAGGACTAAAAAACATAAGGAACAAAGCGAAACAGGTTCTGGAGTGGGGCACTTGCAAATAATACATTTGGCACTGTGTGTCTGGTAATAATGTATATGAGATATATACTTGGTCATATATTGTATACATCCGCTTTATCAAAAAGGAAGGAAAATGTCATAAATTAAGTGCATATAGCCAAGTAACCGCAGTAACAAATATATACAGTACTTGCAATTTACATGGAGATTCTGACCTCTCCCCTCCAATCCACAATGTAAGGTGCAAAATTAATTCATGCAAATTAAAGCATTAGTCAAACAAATTAGGGCTGAGACAACAAGTCGATTAATCGACAACTAATCGATTTATGAAAATAGTTGTCAACTATTTTCCTAATTGGTTGGTCAACTAGTTGGTCAGCCAATTTCTAAAGTTAACATGCACTTAGCGATTATCCCTAAGCAGCTCCTTTCTGCAGCTATCATGAGTCGGCCAACTAATCCATTATGAAAATAATTGTTAGACGCAGCCCTAAAACAAATGCAGTAAAGATAGCCGAAGACCAAAAAGAGTGCAGGTGCCAAAGGTATATATCCAGGAGCATGCAGGCAGCAGGACTCACCCCAGTACCACATCAGTCTGAACAGAAGTGGTGCTGTATTTTTCTAATACTGGGCAACCCCTTTAATGCTTACCTTGCATAATTCTAAGTTCATTTGAGACATTTCTGCATTTCTTCTCTCAATATATCTTTATATGTAGATATGTCTATGTGCTTATACATGGTTTATGGTGTATTAATGTACCCAACTTGGTTATTTGTTTTTAGTTTTCTATGGGATGGGGAGGGGGTTTTGTTATGTTTTGTTGTTTTGGAAACTGAACAATTAAGTTACTTGATAAAAAAAAAAATGAAATGATGGCTTAGCTGTGATTGGTTTCAATATAATTCTGGGCCTTTTAGACAGTGTTTATTCATCCATTGCCTTTAGTTGATGAATTTTAGAGTGAAACAGATTGGAGGCAGATCAATGAAAACTGTCTAAAAGAAAAAAACGGATCTAGTTGCCCATAACAACCAATCGAAGCACAGCTTTAATTTTTAATAGAATTTTATTTTCATTTTAGTTTCCTAAATCTGCCCTCTTTTTGTTGTTTGTTCATACATTCATGCTACCCCGATTCATCCTGCTTTTATCCTCAGTTGTCCATTATATGTAGAATGCATATCTATTGCATGAATGTACATGGTGTGCTTATAACCAAGGACTCTCCTTTCTTTCATAAATATATATTTTTTTCAGTTCTACTCACTCACAAGCAGCTGAGAATTTAAGAATGGATTTTTCCTGGGCCTCTATTTGCACACAGACATAACATTTGTGCTTTGTGGCCTGTGTCCTCCTTTTATCAGTCTGTATGATTAATAGGGAAGAAATAACTTGTAATTCCAGGACCAGACGACTGTACGCACTGTGGCTTCAGCTACCACCACAAAAGAAATTCGTAGACAATCTAGTAGTTATGACGATCCTTGGAAGATAACTGATGAGCAAAGGCAGTATTATGTAAACCAGTTCAAGAACATCCAGCCTGACCTCAATGGATTCATCCCAGGTAAGGGCATCCCTAGTGTTTTCCTATAGGCTTTGCTATAGGACTTGATAAAAGCCAGAAATGACAGCGTGTTGCAATTGATATTTTTTTTTCTATTATTATAAAAGTAAACAATTATGTGAAGGTGACATTAACCTATGTACAAGCACACGCTGTACTTGTAATAAGCATGGTTGTGTGCATTATAACCGTACATATAAATGTATGGTGTGGGTTTAAGATTGGCGTTCAGGAGCAGATCTGGTACCCAACCGGCTAAAGACCCAGAGTGGAATATAGAAGCCATTTGCTAAATTACTAAAGTGTTTGGTCACTTAGGGCTGAAACATTCTGGCCATTAAGGGGTTAAACTGGCATAGCTGGATATTCTAATTGACAGCTTAACACTCTGATCAGTTGTTTATGGCCAGAACACAACACACTAGAAACAAAACAACCCTGCAAGGATTGGCTTATCTAAAAAGGGTTTTGACCTAAATTGCAACGCAGTGCACTATGAATTCACTAAAATGTTGGCACATGGTGTTGACTTTAAAGCAAGCAAAAAAAAATGTTTTTAAATGTGCAGATGCATCAGAATTATAAGTCCGCGTCAGCCACCGATAGATCTGATGCTATTAGCTAATCTCGACCATTGTATGTAAATGAAGAAAATACGGGACTTTTACTAGTTTAGAGTGGGCATCCTGTTAAAATCGCTTCAAGAGCACAATAAACACTCTTGAAAGGTGAGAAAAGAGTAACTGCAAAAGACCTACAGAACACTCTAGAACAGTGCAGGGCAATATTTTGCATCCCCCTACTTGACAGTGAAGTTAAAGGGGTATTCCAGGAAAAAACATATTTTTTTTATTTATTTTTTTTTATATCAACTGGCTCCAGAAAGTTAAACAGATTTGTAAATTACTTCTATTAAAAAAATCAATAATTATCAGCTGCTGAAGTTGAGTTGTTGTTGTTTTCTGTCTGGCAACAGTGCTCTCTGCTGACATCCCTGCTTGTTTGGGGAACTGCACAGAGTAGAAGAGGTTTGCTATGGGGCTATGGGCGGTTCCCGAGACAAGTGTCATCAGAGAGCACTTAGACAGAAAAGAACAACTAAATTTCATCAGCTCATAAGTACTGAAAGGATAAATATTTTTTAATAGAAATAATTTACAAATCTGTAACTTTCTGGAGCCAGTTGGTGTATAAAAAAAAAAAGTTTATTCCTGGATAAACCCTTTAAGTGTTAATGGAGCCCACGCCAGGGGGGCAGACTAACAGGTTGGGGACTCACACTTCGTACCCCAGAACACCCCCCTGCCCTTCCAGCACATAAGAAAGGCTGGGTTCACATGTTCAGTGTCCGGCATAGTTTTACTCTGGCGTGCACTGGAGGGAAACTGATGCTGGATCCCTTTTATTTGAATGGGACAGTTCACAATCATCCAGCGTCTCAGTATTGACACCGGATGGTTGGACATGCTGGATGGCACCAGACAGGTGAACGCAGCTTGCTGCATTCCCCTGTCTGGCATCCAGAAACAATAGATGCCGGATTCCATACAACTGATGTCATCAGTTATGGCATCAGTTGCGTCGAGATCTAGGATTAGTTCACCTATGCCCGATGTCAGACATGTGTGAACCCAGCCTTACTTAGTGCCCCGTTAACTGTGCTGGGGCATCTGGTAACATACATGCGTGCCGCACGCAGGCATGTCTGTTACTAGGAAGGAGGTCACAAGGCCCCATCGGAGAGGAGCACAGCGGAGTTCGCGTCTCTCTGCACAATTTCAGGCTGCCGCACAGTGCCGCATGTGAGTAAAGGGGTGCCAAGCCTTTTGCAAATATTTGATGTAAAATTATTGCTTATTGTACAACATGAGTTATAGGTTTGGATCCACTCCAGGGCCATAGGGTATGTCAGGGCATGCTGGGGGGGCCCTTGTAGTTAGTAGCTGAACTGCTAGCCTGCCCCAATACAGCCTATGGCTCTGCAGTTGACCAAAAAAATAAAGGGGTACTCTGGTGGAAAACTATTTTTTGCAAATCAACTGGAGACACAAAGTTAAACAGACTTGTAAATTATATACCCCAAATAATGAAAACACTATCACTATATTATTGGAAAAAATTGATCATCTTCATTGTAAACATCATATATTAAAATAGCATAAAATCCATGGCACAATAGATATCCCTGTAGTATAACACAAACTATGCAAGGCAATCAATTCATGGTAGGTCACCCACTTTCTGATGCTGAAGTTACATATCAACAGGTATAGTACAGATGAGCATAATTAGCAGGAGGGGGGACAAGATACAGATTATCCCAGTAGAAATCACACAAGAAGCCTTAACACAGTGTGTGTCAAAACACCACTACATATGTTTCGCTCCGTTGAGCTTCCTCGGGGGCGTGAAGCTCAACGGAGCAAAACATTATTATACCCACATTCCTTGTGTTAGGGTTTCTATTTCCCCGCAAGATGTTCTTTTGGTGAAGATTTGTAAGTAACTTTTACTTTAAAAAATCCAGTAATCAGCTGCTGAAGGCTCCACAGGAAATTGAATAGTTTTTTTCAGTCTGATCACAGTGCTCCCTGCTGACACCTCTGTCCATGTCAGGAACTGTCCAGAGCAGGAGAGGTTTATTATGGGCATTTGCTCCTACCTTGACGCAGATAGGTGTCAGCAGAGATCACTGTGGTCAGACTGGAAAGAACTTCACAAATTTCTCTGTAGTATACAACAGCTAAGTAATGGAAGGATTAGGATTTTTATATAGATGTAACTTACAAATCTGCTTAACTTTCTGAAACAAGTTGATTTGAAATTATTATTATAATTTTTTTTTTTACCCCTTTTAAGGACCAGGCCAATTTTTGTTTATGCACTTTAGTTTTTTTCCTCCTTGCCCTATAATAGTCATAACTCTTATTTTCCCATGTACAGACCAATATGAGGGCTTGTTTTGTACTTTTGTAATGACACCTTTCGTTTTTCCATAACATACGCTCCGAAATCCCGCCAAAATTGAGGTGAAATTGAAAACCAAAATGCAATTTAGCAGTTTTGGCAGGGGAATTTTCTTTTTTACGTCATTCACCTTGTAGTCAAACATACATGTTTGATACTTTAGGTTGGCCTGATTACAACAATACCAAATTTGTATAGTTTGTGTCTTGTTTTACTAATTTTAAAAAAACTTTACACTTTTTTACATTTTTCTAAATGCAATTTTCTGACCCCTATAACATTAATTTTGTCCGTATAAGGGCTCGTTATTTGTGACGTTATCTGTTGTTTGTATCAGTACCGATTTGGTATTGATCAGACTTTTTGATAGCTTTTTACTTAATTTTTTTCTGGGTAATGATGTTATAAAAAAAAATGCAATTCTGAGATTTGGTATTTTTTTTTATGTTAACCCCATTGACCAAACAGGATATATGTTATATTTTTATAGTTCGGACAATTACGCAGTCGTTGAAACCAAAATACCTTTATTTTTATTATGTTACATGTTTTTTTTTTTATGAAAATTGAGAAAAAGGGGGAGGAGGTGATTTGAACTTTTAATATGGAAGGGGTAATTGTGGGCTTTTAAAACTTTCATTCACTTTTTTTTTTTTTCCTTTTTTTTTTTCCACACTATTAGTCATTTAGATTCCTCATACAGATCATTGCAGATCTATTGAACTCCATTAATCTGTGTGATCTGTGCTCATTTATTTGAGCCTGCTCTGGGCAGGCTCGGTCAAATGCAGATCCACAGCAGCCATGGGAGGAGGTAAGTCCTCCCGCAACCTCAACAGTGAATCGTCCCAAACAACCAACCCCCTCCCCCGATTGCACTAGACCACCAGGGAGCATTTCAAAGTCCTTTTGACGCCGCTGTCAGCTTTGACAGCGGCAATCTAAAGGGTTAATAGCTGGATGCGGAACTGCATGTCCCAGGCGTCGTGCGATTAGGATTTCAACATCCCTGAGTATGTTGCACTATACAGTAGTACAGTATAGGTCAGGGGTCCTCAAACTTTTAAATTTTTTAAAAAAAAATGTAACAAATTCCTATGCACACTTACATATCTTATTAGTGGACTACCCCTTTAAGTACGTATCGCAGTCCCCCCCCCCCCCCCCCAATAGGTAGCCTGCATAGTCCCCCCCACATTAGGTTGTAGTTCTCCCACATTAGGTTGGCAGTATAGTTCCTCCCACATCTAGTTGGCAGTATAGTTCCTCCCCCCCTCCCCCCCACATTAGGTTGGCAGTATAGTCCCCCCCCCCCCCCCACATTAGGTTGGCAGTATTGTTCCCCCCCCCCCCCCCCACATTAGGTTGGGAGTATAGTTTCCCACCCCCAAATTAGGTTGGCAGTATAGTTCCCCCCCACATTAGGTTGGCAGTATAGTTCCCCCCCCCACACTTAGTTGGCAGTATAGTTCCCCCCCACACTTAGTTGGCAGTATAGTTCCCCCCCACACTTAGTTGGCAGTATAGTTCCCCCCCCCCCCATACTTAGTTGGCAGTATAGTTCCCCCCCCCCCCATACTTAGTTGGCAGTATAGTTCCCCCCCCCCCCCATACTTAGTTGGCAGTATAGTTCCCCCCCCCACACTTAGTTGGCAGTATAGTTCCCCCCCCCACACTTAGTTGGCAGTATAGTTCCACCCCCCCCCACACTTAGTTGGCAGTATAGTTCCACCCCCCCCCACACTTAGTTGGCAGTATAGTTCCACCCCCCCCACATTTAGTTGCCAGTATAGTTCCCCCCCCCCCCCCACATTTAGTTGCCAGTATAGTTCCCCCCCCCCCCACATTTAGTTGGCAGTATAGTCCCCCCCCCCCCCCCACATCTAGTTGGCAGTATAGTCCCCTCCACATCTAGTTGGCAGTATAGTTCCCCCCCCCCCCCCCTCACATTAGGAGGTCATTAGTTCCCTCCCCCACATTAGGTGCAGTAGAGTCTCTCCCCCCCCCCCACCCCCCCACACACTAGGTGCAGTAGAGTTCCCAACCCCCCCACACACTAGGTGCAGTAGAGTTCCCCACCCCCCCACACACTAGGTGCAGTAGAGTTCCCCACCCCCCCCCACACACTAGGTGCAGTAGAGTTCCCCACCCCCCCACACACTAGGTGCAGTAGAGTTCCCCACCCCCCCACACACTAGGTGCAGTAGAGTTCCCCACCCCCCCACACACTAGGTGCAGTAGAGTTCCCCACCCCCCCACACACTAGGTGCCGTAGAGTTCCCCACCCCCCCACACACTAGGTGCAGTGGAGTTCCCCCCCCCCCCCCCCCACATTAGGTGCAGTAGAGTTGTCGTCCCCCCCTCTCACATTAGGTGCAGTAGAGTTCCCCAGATATTGCAGAACTACAAGCCCAGCATCCCTGACTGTCTGGGCATGCTGGGAGTTGTAGTTTTGCAACATCTGGAGGGTTACAGTTTGGAGACCACCATATAGTGGTCTCCAAACTGTGCCACTTCAGATGTTGCAAAACTACAACTCCCAGCATGCCCAGACAGTCAGTGCCATACAGTGTATGGCTGGAGGCTATATGCCTGTGTACTGCCCCACTTCAGTGCTCCGTCCACCACTCCTCCGGTCTGGCCATAGCAGTAAGTCCCAGGACCGGAGGAGGGGTGGTCGGAGCACCAAAGTTGATGTGCCGCTGGTAACACTTAACAAGCTAGCCAGCGCACGTCCTGCTTGCTGCTCCGCTCCTCCGCGCTCCGTTGCTATGGGCGCACGCACGGAATGTCAGTGACGTCCCTGCGCGCGCTACCTCCCGGCGGCCCCTGCGGTTTTAAATTAAATGCGGGGCCTCAGAGCGGTAACCGGGGCATCACTGTGTCCCGAAAACATCAGGCAGGCCGGATAAATGTCCTCGGCAGGCAGCATGTGGCCCCATGGTATAGGTTATGGTGCAATATGCTGGGAGTTGTAGTTTTGGGTCACCTGCAGAGCCATAAGCTGTATCAAGGCATCCTGGGCATTTTAGTTAGTAACTGCAACTCCCAGCATTTCTTGTCACAGTCTGATTCTTTTGTTGAATACTTAAAGGGGTACTCCGGTGAAAACCTTTTTTCTTTTAAATCAACTGGTGGCAGAAAGTTAAACATATTTGTAAATTACTTCTATTAAAAAATCTTAATCCTTCCTGTACTTATTAGCTGCTGAATACTAAGAGGAAATTATTTTCTTTTTGGAATGCTCAGAGCACGAGCACAGTTCTCACTGCTGACGATATTATAATAATAATAACGCTTTATTTATTGTTGTCCTTAGTGGGATTTGAACCCAAGTCCCCAGCACTGCAAGGCAGCAGTGCTAACCACTGAGCCACCATGCTGCCCATAGGCTATGCATGGTTGCTAAAATGGACAGAGATGTCAGCAGAGAGCACTGTGTTCATGATTTCATCAGTGTTCCAAAAAGAAAGGAATTTCCTTTGTAGCATTCAGCAGCTAATAAGTACTGGAAGGATTAAGATTTTTTAATAGAAGTAATTTACAAATATGTTTAACTTTCTGCCACCAGTTGATTTAAAAGAAAAAGAACATGCAAAAACCTTTGTACATGTGTCCTTTCTTGAAGAAGGGTGTTCCTTACCATGAAGGAAGTCACAATTTTAGGTTTGCCTGAATGTTACACAGCTTCATGGGAAAATCTTCTATGGAGAGAGAAGACAACGTCCAATAAAAGTTTGCATAAAAAGTTTGGGTATGTTTTTTCCTCTAAACATAAAGCATGGAGGAAGCAGAAAATTGAATTTAAAGGGGTACTCTGAAAGGGGATAAGATGTCTGATGGCGGAGGGGTCTGGCCACTGGGTCCCTCCTCAATCTACGGGCTGGCACCCCAGCGTTCTAAACATTTATGTTCAGAACGCCGGCTTTGGCAGCCTTGGTCGTGGTGTCACGCCCCCTACATTTAGGTCTATGGGAGGGGGGCATGATGGCTTTATCCTTTTGGGTAGGGGATAAGATATGTCTTGTCACTCCAAGATATATGACTGACTATTAGTGTTATCACAGATTCTTCTGGCTTCAGCATATTTTTGCTTGAATGATACCTGATAGGAAGTTGTGTAGTTATTTCATTGTCAGTGTGGTGTTGTATCAGCAGCTTCCTGGGTCCTACCTCTCTCCCAAGATGATGCATCATCCTCTCCTTAGTCGCTCATCTCAAGACCTGCCACCTGAGTAAGGCTGGGTTCCCATTACATTTTCCCCCATACAGGAGCGCATATGGCAGGGGAGAGCTAAAAACCTGCGCTCCCGTATGCCTTTCTATGCGCTCCCGTATGTAATTCATTTCAATGAGCCGACCGCAGTCAAACGTTCGGTTGGCTCATTTTTGCCCAGTATGCGCTTTTTCTCTGCACCTAAAACCGTGGTCGACGATAGTTTTAGGTCCGGTTGTAAAAGTGCATAGGGGGCAAAAATGAGCCGACCGAACGTTTGACTGCGGTCGGCTCATTGAAATGAATTACATACGGGAGCGCAGGTTTTTAGCGCTCCCCTGCCGTATGCGCTCCTGTATGGGGGAAAATGTAATGGGAACCCAGCCTAATGTTACTACCTTTGACCAGCCCCTCCAGCCTACATCACTATCACATCATATACACACATGCATTTATATCTTTATTGGGACATTTAGGGAAGAACAATGCCACAGAAAGAGAAGCGGAAAGGTGCTGCAGATTTACTGACTGCAGAGAAACAGCTCTGGGCATTGGACGGGCATGGGTGTTGTGGGAGGGCTATGATGAAGAGCTGAGGTAAATAATGCACTTTTGGAATTGTAATAATAAGCAATTTCTCGGCCAGCAGGTAGGGGAGAGGATTACATACTCACAAAACAAGTGGATATTTATTTTTCTTGTCAGAGTGCCCCTTTGAATTCAGGAGTTTACTTGCTTTTTTCCCCAGGACAGTGGATGTTTATTCAATGTGCCTAAATAAACAACAATAATGGCACAATGTTTGTAATACGGTTTTTGTGCTCTGCTATAATTGTTGTGTATATAAGTCAGACCACCCGAGTAACCAAAGATTCAGGTAATTCCCAAGGGTCCACATTTGTTGCAACTGTACATTTTAGTGTAACCCCACAAAGTTAGAGTTCATATTATTAAGCTAATGGGTGAATAGTGGTTTGAGGATCAGAATTTATACAGTATTACTACCTACAGCAGCATAATCCTAAATCCTTTCCACAGGATTTCAAGGATAAGAGCCCTGTGCTTGGCTTAGTTCTGTAGACAGTGAATGGAGCAGCAGTGCGCATGTAGTTCGAGACCCCTGTTCTCAAGATTGATGTGTATCCCAATGGTCGGGCTCAGTTATTATACTTCCCCCTATTCACAAGATATATATGTTGGTGGCACAACACCTTAAGATGTTAAAGGGATTGTCCAGGCAAAGTATTGTAATTATTCCAATGCAGCATGTGCCCCCCCCCATAGAGTTCAGCTGCAGAGTGGCACTATGCTGGACCATGGTGCAGGAAATAAACTATAATTTCATAACTGCTGGACACAATTATGTAATACCTTGTTCTTATCACAGTCTGTCGCTGTTATTTTTTTCCCTCAGAAGGGCAGCAAAAACTTGGTGGTCACATGATGGTTAGACAATAAAATAAAGCCAACTACACCTTACACTGTGTTGGGATCCTTTTAATTACAGGAATTGTGCATCAGTTTAACTTGGTGCATACATAATTTTTTGTCCTATAATGTGACATAAGCATTGGCAATTTATGACAGATTATCTTAAAATATAGAACTCCAAGAAAAAACTAAACTCAGCCAGAGTTAGAGGTCATTCTGGCCCCACATTTGACTAGTACATATTCCTGCAACTCCCATGACTATAGATGGTCCTGTGTATACCTCTAGGTATAAAGCTGTCATACTGGTCATTGGATGACGTCAAAATTGCACTTTAAAAAGAAGTCTGTCAGTGTTTGGTAGAAGCATTTGTTTCAATCTCCTATTTCATTGTCAATCTAATACTCCCATGTTATTTAGAAATTTAGATTTTGAGCTTGATTTGGAAGAGGGGCTCATGTAAGTGATTACAAGCGCAATGCTATAGAATGTCCGTGCTAAATAAATAAAATTACCTAGGTTGAGCAGCTGAAATATTTGCTTATTCAATAGAGAAGAAAATATAGACTAGCTGAGGGACAACACTTTATGGTGTACCCTCCAAATTCACAAGAAACACAAGATGTGATCTACATGGAAGTGGGAGTTAGGTAAAGGATACATATGTAGCCCTTCTCATCTATGGTTGTAGAGCTCTATAAAGGCATCTTTAAATGTCTGTACTCTTATTAGGAATAAATGTAGGTCATAGCAACTAGGAGATACATTATCATCTAAAATATATTATCTATCAAATGGCCATGAGTCACAATGGGTTAAGCTGTTTGCATCTTATCTAGATTTTAATATTTGTAGCAGAACGTCATTGTGCAGCTCTGTTACTAATTAATGGGTTTATTACCAGACAGACTCGACTTTCCACATACACAACCCCTTTATCTGCCTAGTAATGTGCACAAAGCCTTTTGTTTATCATATTAAGGTACTTCAAGCTACTGGCTCAACACATATGCTTTTGTTTACTTGCTATTTTTCTGGGATGCATTAAGAAAATGTCCCCCCTACATGGATCCCTTGTACCGTAGAACCTTGTCACAAGAAAAATCCACAGAATTGCTCAGTTTTCTTGTGGTGAAAATGTCTGCAGCTTGTGGATGACATTTTGTTGTTAGTGTATCTGTTGCAATGAGCCTTGGCAGGAGACTTGCCCCAAGACTGATGCGATCACATTCAAGTATATGGGACTTCTGGCATTCTGAGTCCTGATCGTGTCGGTCTCTGGCAATGATACTGCCCGGGATGTACTCCACCCGTAGACCTTTTATCCCCTATCCAAAGAATCCGCGATAAGATGTCTGAATTTGGAGGGTCCAGCAGCTGGGACTCCCCTGCTCCCCTGCCAGCACCCCGGCTTTCCAAATGGAATGTGTTACATGACTCATCACTTTCCAGTGCTGGATTAAGACAGCCCATTGGCTGACTCGTGCATGTCACGTGACCACAAATATGCTGTCTCAAACACAGTTTCATTCCGTGGGAGTTTGGCTACCACAGCAAGAGGATGTCTCCCGCAGCGCAATCCTCATAGCGGGGACTGTTTGAGTACACAGGCTTTGGGCTTCCATGTTCGAGGAACCACACCACACCCCCTCTATTCATGTCTAAGGGAGGGGGTGTGACTGCTGTGGAGCAGAAGTACACAGCCATTTAGCCTCCTCCCATAAACATGAATGGAGGGGGCGTGGTGTGACATCACAGAAGCCTAAAGCCAGCTTTTCTGAACATAAATGATATGGATAAGAATTAAGATGTCTAGGAGCGGAGTACCCCTTTTAAACATCCCAATGTGGCTCATTGTGACAGTGCCTGTTTAAAGGGATATTCCTGAATTTTTTTTTTATTTGACTATACTACTGGGGCTGTAAAGTTAGTGCAGTTCATAATAGGGATCGACCGATATCTGCTTTTTAGGGCCGATACCGATAATCAGTGGAGGTTAGGGCCGATAGCCGATAACTTATACCGATATTCCGGTATAAGTTATCGGCTATTTATCCCCCCCGCAACACCGCTGCAGATCATTGATTTAAAGCGGGCACTTTAAATCAATAAACTGCAGTGGCTTTTGCGGTGCCATAGACCGTCGCCGCCACCCGCTTCTCTCCCCCTGCCTGTCCTGAGTCCTATCACCGCGCCCCCTACAGCACCATGCAGCTTCGCCCCCTCCCACTGCACCACCCCGGCCCCCTTGCCTCCCCCATCCCCGGTTTTATAATTACCTGTTCCCGGGGTCCACTCTACACCTGGCTCCGGTGGCGTCCTCCTGAGCTGTCACTGTGCGCACTGACGGTGACGTCACGTCACTCGTCATTGCGCACAGCGTAACGCTGGACGCAGCAGGAGCCAGAAGTAGCGTGGACCCCGGGAACAGGTAATTATAAAACCGGGGATGGGGGAGGCAATGGGGCTGGTGCGGTGTGGGGTGCGGCGGGTCGGTGGCGGTGCGGGGGGGGGGGGGGGGGGCATGTACATTATCGGCAAGGTAATTGCCATACCGATAATGCCCAAATTCGTGATTATCGGCCAAACCGATAATCGGTCGATCCCTAGTTCATAATATAGTGTCTGTACCTGTGTGTGACGGTTTTCTCACAACTCTTCTGTGATTTTCACTCAATTATTTATTTATTTTTACCAGTATACAAAATGACTGTTGTCTCAGATTCTTCCCAGCTTACAATACGGCAGAGACCTGACTCACTAGTCAGCTGATGACAGGGAGCCTGTCTGCTTAAATGGGTGGAGGGATCAATCTGCAACTAATGCAACAGCTGTAGGCACCCTGATTGAAAACCACAGATCTTTTGTTTCAATGGGTGGGGTAGCTGATGTGTGGGAGGGAGGAAGATGTAATTGTGGGATTTGCAGTAAAAAAAAAAAAAAAGTCAAACAGGAAATAAAAGTTCACAAACAGCTAGCCACAGTGTTATGGTAATCTCACAACATAGCCATTTAGGCCCAAGACAAGCGCATATCCTTCCTAAGCATGTCCATTACTGTCTGCCAGGTACATACTAAAATCACCTTATGGTGGAGAACCCCTTTAAAGCAGAGGTATCTAGATGGGTTTTAAGCAAAACATAAGCTTTAATTACCTAATAATTTGTACATATTTATTTTTAATATTTTTTTAAATTATACTGACAAGATTCCATTCTTTCTAGGATCAGCTGCAAAAGAATTCTTTACGAAATCTAAGCTTCCAATTCCAGAGCTTTCTCATATATGGTATGTTTTATGTTTTTAATAGTTTTCTGGTTTATACCCCTTACTTAAGGTTAAATACACAATAGTTCTATATACTGGGTATAGACCTATTACTATCATGACTGTAACTATATAATATGGCCCTATTCCCAGATGATCCTATTGCAATACGCATGCCACTCCATGACAATATGCATACCAAAGAAAAAAGAGCGTCGCCACTATTTGACCAATAAAAACAATAACTTTATTTATATGTCCATAAAACTTATTACGCATTATTGGGTCTTTTATTACAACAATCCAATACTTTAAAGTGCATGAAGGGAGAGAAATGCCGGTTGCTAAACCATATACATATTTAACCTGTCATTACATTACATGCAAGTTTTGTAGTGATGCAGCAGAATCGCTACTACTCAATATAAGTGTGTATTGGGATGGGAAAACAATCACTCATCTGTAGAGACCCAAATCCCTATAATACATGATCATCTATCACATATATGTAATATCAGACACAGCATTCCACCCACCCATATCTATTGTGGTCTGCTCCGGCACCTCCCCCGACCTCAACGCACGTTTTACAGTCTTTTTCAAGAGGTCATCATTACTAATAAGGTGTATATCTCCGGCACACATACTGATGTTTCCCTGATTTGTTTGTTCTTGCTTATGGGCATAGCTTTGTCAGTGTTTGAGACATATGTATAATTTGCTTGTCATTAAAATATATTTATCATTGTAGGGAGCTCTCAGATTTTGATAAGGACGGAGCACTGACGTTGGACGAATTCTGTGCTGCTTTTCATCTCGTAGTGGCTCGAAAAAATGGATATGATTTGCCTGAAAAACTACCTGAAAGCTTAATGCCTAAACTTATAGACTTAGATGACGCTGCAGGTACTTCAATCTTAAAGGGATTAGAACAGCTGATTTCTGCAAACACAGTGCCACACATCCTCAGGTTGTGTGTAGATTTGCAGTTCGGTTTCATTTAAGTGAATGAAGCAAAGTTGTAATAACACACACAACCTGACAGGTGTGGTGGTGGTGTTTCAAAAAAGTAAAGAAAAAAAACACTCAAATGGCGCACACCAAATAATAAAAAAAAAAACACTATTTTATTAATTACACATTAAAGACAATACACGGAAACCCTCTAAAATCTAAAGGAGTACTCCGGCGCGCACTTTTTTCCTTTTATCCCGTCTGGGCTGCAAAATAAAAGAAAACACACTCTCTCTTACCTGCCAACGAGCCCCCGGAGCTCCGGTACACTCCGGTACAGGTGTTTGGTCCCGGGCTATATTCTTCTTACTTCCTGTTAGCCTGGCACGTCACACGGAGCTTCAGCCTATCACCGGCCGCAGCGATGTCCCACCTCGGCCAGTGATAGGCTGAAGCTCCGTGTGACGTGCCGGGTTAACAGGAAGTAAGAAGAATACAGCCCGGGGACCGAACACCTGTACCGGAGCTCCGGGGGCTCGTTGGCAGGTAAGAGAAAGTGTGTTTTCTTTTATTTTTCAGCCCGGACGGGATAAAAGGAAAAAAGTGCATCGCCGGAGTACTCCTTTTTAAAATATGAAAATATTTAAAAAAAAGCAGAGCACCGATAACACTGATAAATGCTATGGCATAGCATTGAACAGTGTATGCAATCAAAGGATTGCATGGTATTAAAAAAAAAAGAAAAAAAGTGAATTCGCCCCTCCCCAAAGAAAAGTTTGAATCACCCCCATTTCACATTTATTAAATAAAAATAATAATCATATGTGGTACCACCGTGTGCATAAATTTTCGAACTAATAAAATTAAAAGTTAGCTAAACCGCTCGGTCAATGGCGTACACTTGGCGTACACAAAATTTTAAATTGTGCAATTTTTTTGTCACTTAATATACCATTTTTTTTCCACTGCGGATTGTGCTATGAAGTGATGTCATTGCAAAGTACAATTGGTCTGTAGGTTCAAAATTTAATGTGTTATGATTTTTAGAAGGGAAGGTTGAAAAGTACTTAAGGTGAAAATGGGCTTCATCCTTAAAGGGTTAATAAAACTGTAAATTGCCCCTTTTTCCCAGTTAACCCCAGAAAGCTTAAAAATAAACCTATTTGGTATTGTCACCTGCGTAATTGTTCGAAGTATCCAAATATAATGTAAATGATCACGTACGGTGAATGGCGGAAACTTAAAAAAAAAGCCAAACTTGCTGTTTTTTGTTCACATCACATTACAAAAAGAAAATGATAAAATGCAATGAAATACTCAGTTACACACAAATATGGAACAAAAAAACTGCAGATCGCAGCGCAAAAAATGAGCCCGCATACAGCCCTGTGGTCAAATTAAGGCAATTTTAAACATACTTATTATGGTAAAATGAGTGGTGTCATTACAAAATACAATTGGTCATGCAAAAAACAAGCCCTTATATGGGTCTGTGGATAAAAATATAAGTTATGATCTTTAGAAGGTGAGGAGGAAAAAAGACACACAAATAAGATTGGCTGTGTCCTTAATTCTTGGTGAAACACTCTGCCCTAGTATAAAATGTTTTTTGCATTATAACATTAATGTTGCGTCTAGAGCACACTAGTATTTAGACCTGCCAACAGCTAGGGAGCCACATGCAGCTCCCAAAGCACAGGTCGGGAACACCACAGTGATGTATAGAAGTGGAGCGCTGTCATTTACTTTTGGAGTTAAATGCTTTATTTCTTTCAGCTGGAGATCAATCTGCTGAGGTAGGATTTTCAAGTTCTCCTGCTGATCCTCCTCCAAGTAAATCCCCCTCTATGCCATCTTTGAATCAGACATGGCCAGAGATGAACCAAAGTAGCGAGGTAAGGATAGAAGTCATTCATGGTTCTTGGTTATTTTCTATACTGCCTTACCAAACAAACCAAAACCTTCTACACACATTCCAGAATGTACAGTGACTTATCAATCGAAGCTTAAGTGAACAGATTCTGCAGGAAATTGTACCATATCCCACCAGAAAAGTGGGCTCTGATAAGTGTCCGATGATTATGGGATTGTTTTTCATTGCAATATCAGAGTAACTGCTTTTTATTTGAACAATTATTTCAGCATTATGGTAGCTGTTAAATTGGGCAGGTTTTGTTTTTACAAATTTCCAAACACTCCTTTCTCAGAATTGCTGTACAGGTTTGGAGAGTCGTCCTCCCACTGTCATAAGTAGTGACCACTCTGTACTGTCAGGGGCATGTAGAAGTCAGGATAGCAACACTATTGGGAAGAGATGGATCATAACATATAGTGCAGTTGCCCATAGCAGCCAGTCAGATGGCTTCTTTCAGTTTTCAAATGTCTTTTTAAAATCAAAAGAATCAATCTGGGACATTTTGTCAGTGCACAACTTACAGGTGCCATAAAGCATTACAGTGGAAAACAGAAATAACCTAATTATAAAGCATGGATGTTCCCTAGAGGTCTTTATTACCTTGTGGGGAATGTACTATTTAATAAATGACACTAAATGAAACTAAAATGCATGACATTTATTTAAATGATGAAATACCGTATATAACCAATGATGACCGAAAAATCTGTTAAACAATGGTAAAGCACCCAGGGTTCCCCTCTTCTATGGATGTACATTGTAAGGCACAGATAGTGAATTGACCATATGTGCATTTGCCTTAATTTCAGAAGAGCCTAGGTAGATCATGTAGCTAATATACTGAAAATTGATCAGGAGTTATCCTCTGAGAAATTAGGCACATGGAACAGTTAGAGGAAAGTTGAAAAATAGAGTTTTAAATAAAAAAAATGAGTACTTTTTTGTGGGATTTAACTGTGGAGCCACCATTGGATAGCCCTGTGATGGGGAAAATATACACTGACCAGCCAGAACAGTAAAACCACTGACTTTGGAAGTGAGTATCATTGCTTTGCATGCTTTCTGGGCATCAAAAGAACTGTTGGCTCTTTCAGTTGATGTGTTGGAAGCAGTAACATTGAGCAAGTGTGCGGATCTGAGCAACTTTGACTAAGGCCAAACTCTATTATCTAGACGACTGGTGTCAGAAGACATAATATATCAGTTTGCTGTATAGTTGCAGAATGGTCAGGGTACTCATGCGGAGTACCTACAAATGCACAAATAAAAATCAGAATTTGACTGTGGAGAATAAAAAGAAGCCAGTCTGGATCATGTGGACAAGTGTAGATGTTGCACCATAGGAAAAAGGCAAGCACATAGAGGCAGTGTATGCTCTGGGTAATATTCTGCTGGGAAACCTTAGGTTTCAGCATTTGGCTATGTTCGCACAGTGGAAAACACGGGCAGACATTCCGCAAATAGCAGGCTCTGACAGAATATGCCAGCTCTAGGACCAGTCTGTAATGTGCCATCTCCATGGATGGCAATGCATTTCCGAGTGAATTCCGCCAGAAGATTGACATGTCAATTATTTCAGCAAAGGGACGAATTGGGGCTTCCACTGCAGAAATTCTGCTGTGTGCATGGTGCAGCACAATCCCATTGAAAGCAATGGGATTCTGCTGCAACTGAATTTCCGAGCAGAATTCTGCTCGGAAATTCCGTCGCATGAACATGGCCTTAGTCTGGATGTTGCTTTGACACCTGCCTTAACCTTGTTGCAGACCAAAGTACACTCTTTTATTGCACTGCTATGCCATAGTAGCGGTCTCTTTCGGCAGGCCACTTGCTCAGGAACAGGAGACTCAAGGTGTTGACTTGTTCTCCAAACCAGATCTTAATCCAAGCATTAGTGGAATGTGCTGAAAAAATCAAGTGAGGTCAATGTAGATCCCACTTCACAGCTTACAGGACTTAAAGGGGTACTCTGCTGCTCAGTGTTCGATCCAAACGCTGAGAAGCGTAGTACCCCTTTAAAGACTTGCTGTGATTGTGCCAGATACCACAGGACAGTGGTCTTATAGAGTCCTTCTGAGTCACAGTGGAATGGTGGCACAGTGGGACCCTGCACAATATGGGAACGTGGCTTGAAACCTCTGGCTGGTCAGTGTATATCAACAATTTTTTCTTTTTTAATAAATAGTTTGTGAAAGTGTTTGGTTTATTTAAAATGACATGATTATTTTAAATCCCCAGATCTGACAAAACAACCAGTGTGCTATTTATTGAAAACGATATATGTGTAATTGTGGTTACTGTTGTCCCCGGGTGTGCTAATGCTCTGTACTCCTTATGACTCTGTACTGGGTGATTGTGCATGCTTCCCACTTATTCAGTAAAATAATGAAATATGTATCCTATGTCACTCTTCTCATACACCTTTCTTTCTACTGTCAATCAGTTTTTATCTACATTCACTCCCTTGTCTTAGACTGCACAATGTTAAGATATAATGTAACTATTGAGTCCATTACACACCTCATTGTGCAGTAAAGTGTCACCTCACCTAGAAGCAGGCTCACCATCACACATATAAAAGCATTCTTTTTCCATCAAGCATGTTTCATTATTTTTGTAGATGTGCTTGGTTTGCTTTGTAAATGCTATGATCATATCATCCTATGTATTGCATGATACATAACCCCTGTCCTGGCTGGAGGCCAGTCTTTCAGCTCTTCTTCTATACTAGTGTGTGTGGAAGAAAGCCCAATTCACATATTGTTCTACTTGTCCTCATTTTATTGCACAGTTCTTGTTAACCTGTCTTATTAATCTATATGATATTGATCAGTTTAATCCTTGCAGAGAAATGGATTACACTGACTGGTCTCTCTTGCCAATACCAAAACACAAATCCCATTATAGATATGTGGGAAATGAGGTCTGATTTGTATGTAGTAATCCCACAGTACCTGTACGGTTGGCACAGAACTTGCAGTGTAAGCCATGAATGAGGGTTTGTTTCTGCTCAGATCTCTTCCTCTCCTCTTATCATGCTGACTTGTGTCTCCTCTGTCTGTTCAGCAGTGGGAGACATTTAGCGAACGCTCTTCAAGCTCACAAACTCTGACCCAATTTGATTCTAACATTGCACCAGCTGATCCTGTAAGTCAATCACATAGCTTGCTTGTATGAAATTAATCTATGTATTAACACGTAATTCAGTACAGTGGAGCTCGGGATTCTTTTTGCATGATTCAATGACTGCTTTTAATGGTGGATAAGCCTGATAAATATATTTATTGGATTCCTCTTATGATAGGTTTAATGGGATTTAAAATAAACGAACTTTATTAGAGGATATTAAAAAAAATCATGTATACATACAAATAAACCCATAGACATGGGAAAAAAGAGACAAGTCCAGGAACTGGAACTATGGTGAGGGCTCACATAAGGTAAATAGCAAACATTATCATTATGTATAACAGGAAAGTACAAGTGTACAAAAACTTAGCAGCAAGCTTGATACATACAAATTGAAGAGCAAATAAAAACAGTAAATTACCAAGGGGACAATGGGTATAAAGCAGTGGGCCCTCAGCACCCAACGTTTCGCCAGGGGTTGGCTTCTTCCGGGGATGACACCCCGGAAGAAGCCAACCCCTGGCGAAACGTTCCTGGACTTGTCTCTTTTTTTTCCCCATGTCTATGGGTTTATATGTATGTCTACATGATTTTTTAATATCATCTAATAAAGTTTGTTTATTTTAAATCCCATTAAACGCTTTCTCTTGTTGTATTCATATCTTACCTTGCGTGGGATTTGTCACCCATACATAGGGGGCTATTTATCTTTGACTCTTATGATAGGTGTAGCGTAGTCTTCTGTATATGTAGCAGGAGACCAGCATTTTATTCACTTTGCTATATCTTTGATATATGGAAAAAAACATAACAATTATTATAACCCTCAGTATACAGTTCTGTAATGGATATTAGTTCCATGTGTATGTTCTTATTTAAGAGTGTTTTAAAATATTGCTAAGGTATAATAAAGGCTTCACATTACGGCTCATCTATCACAGACTTGTTGCCCCAGCAAAAAAATGGTAACTATCTTAGGGTACGTTCACACTTACAGGATCTGCTGCATATTTTTTGTGCAGCTCATTTTACTGTTCATTAACATCATTAGGCAGCAAAATCAACTGCAGAACATATGCAGCAGATCCTGTATGTGTGAACGTACCCTTAGGGAGCATTCACACAGTATTACAGTATACATTTGACATATATGCTTGGAAAGCTTCTGGCATATACATCAAATCTATTCATAGGCCTCCAGTAACCAGGCAGAAGCCCAAGGCATATGCTTTTGGCCTTCTTAGACCAGTATACATTGGTGTACTTTGCATCCAGCCCTAAGGAGTATACCGTGCAGTGTATAGTATATCATGCAGAGCCTATGGACAATACTTTATGCATACGTAGTGCTAAATGTTGGAGTCATCCCTTGAAGGTATACATTGGTAAATGTTTCAAATGTTTATCTCCAACATACATTGCATTTGCATTACAAGCTTAAAGGGGCATTCTGGCTTTATACATCTTATTATACAGAATATGTATGATCGCTGGGGACCCCGCGATCTCTGTGCGGCTTGTTGCATTCTGTGCCGGGCGCTGCCTCAGAGACGGGGACGTAACGTCACGGCCACGCCCCCTAATGACGTCACATGACAGCCGTAGTGCCCCCTCCCATAGACATGAATGGAGGGGGTGTGGTGTGATGTCACTAGGGGGCGTGGCCATGATGTCACGGAGGCAGCGCCCGGTATAGTATGCTGGGGGCTGCTCTGAGATCGCATGGGTCCCGGCGCTGGGGATAAGATGCATAAAGCTGGAATACCCCTTTTAATTGTTTTCTTCATATCCTTGTGATTCAGGAAACTATATAAAGGAGTCTAATGTTTACACAAGTCTGTAGAGGTATTCTATGGACAACAATGCATCCAACAGAATCAATAGAGAAATGTTACCTGCTGGAGAGGCCTTCATTGCTTCAGAATAACTTTTCATTTCATTGCCCAGTAAAACACTGTTTTAGATTTGGTTTTTCAGTGTGTATGTAAACTCTTGGCCTTCTTTAACAAAATGATCTAAGAACTAAACTGGCCTTTTAGTTTATAACTAATGTGAAACCATTTATAGCACTACTTTTATATTTTAATGATTGTCAATGTATATGTACAACTGTATACAAGCGTATACAACAGCAGCCATAGGAGCATTATCGATTCATCTGACTCCTAGTGATTAGTGACTATTTTTTTTTTATATATACTGTGCGAATTAAAGTGGTACTCCAGTGTTTAAAAACGTATTTCCTATCCACAGAACATACACCAGCACTGTACTCTTGTATCTCCAGGGGCTCCCATAGAGAATGCATGGAGTGTGTGCTGGCAATTTTGGTGCTCTGTTCTAGAGGTTGCAGGGGTCCTAGAGGTCAGTCATGTGGACAGGGGATATGTTTTTAAATCCTGGAGTACCTCTTTAAAGGGAACCTGTCAACTAAGTGTTACCCTATATAACAAGTGGCAACATGTAATAGAGGTTAATATCATGTGTCCTACCATGCCTGGATGTCTGCTGGCACATCTGTAAATGTGGAGAAAACAACTTTTATTAATGTCATACTCAGTAGCTGACATTTACCATCTTTAGACTGTTTTTTGTCTAAAAAAGGTGCAAGCAGGGTTTATTTGCGCCTTTTTGGTTTACACATTTCTGCTGATTTTGAGTTGCAGTCCTCTGATTTTGGCAATACACATGATATGGAAGGGTCTTATGAAATGCAACTTTTTGTGAAAAGGCGAAAAAAAGGTGCAAAGCCACTGAAAAGTACACCAGTCCAGACTTAGCTTAGCTTTTTGGTGTACTGTATGTGAAGAGTAAAATTTCAGAAAATGGGACCTGCACAAAATGTATTAAATGCTCTGCGACCATTTTAATAAATTTGGTGCTCCTACACATTACCAGCACTGACAAAAAAGGTGTTGAAAAATGCTTAACTTACACCTACAATGATAAATGTAGTCACCAGACATGCAGCTTGCTGAATTAGTTATGGCACCCTGGGCTCTAATCACACCTTTCCAAATATGATGGACAGCCTAGCTATGAGCAATGACATCAGGCCCCGACTCAGTTGCTCAAACCTAGATAGGTGTTAATGGAGCCTAAATAGGTGTGTGATTACAGCCTGAGGAGCCATGGCTACTTCAGCAGCCGCACGCCCAACTGACTACTTAAGCTTCATTTACATACAGCGTGTGACATTTATAAAAGTTGTTTTCTCCACATTTATAGATGTGACAGCAGACATCCAGGCAGGGTAGGACATGTGATATTAACCTCTACTATGTGTCGCCTCTCGTTATATAGGGTAAAACTAGGTGACAGATTCCATATAACTTCTTGCCAGATCTTGCATTATAATTTTGCTGCCCTTAACTGAAAATAATCCCTGCTATAAAGTGTACATGGTATTTCAAGTAATAACTGTATAGGCAGGTAGAAGAAGTAAACCTGCCACTGACTACTTTACCCTACAGTTATGCTGTATAGATCAGTGGTTCTCAACCTTTTTCATGATTGTACCTCCAAAGGGTTAAAGTATGATTGCAGGTACCCCTCGCGCGGAATTTACGCACGAGGGGTACCCACGGACAAAACAAGTCATAAAAGTACTTAATTTCATAATGGCGTGTGCTTACCTATCCAATGTGATACTAATGCAATACTTAATCCCCTTGTGCCATTAATCCCCCTGTACCATTATTCCCCACCCCCTCCCTCTGATCCCCTTTTGCCACTCTCCCCCCTGGGCCATTATTTGAGATACATACAATAACACCCTCCCGTACTGTGGTGTAACATGCTTACCAGGCCTGTGTCTATCCCATTCGGCGGGGGTTGGAGGGCCGCACTGACGGGTAACGTCCTTCTGCGCTGTGCCTGCACGTCCGTGCAACACCTCAGGCCCGGCAGCCACTGCAGCTAATATAAGGTGGCCGCAGCGACTGCAGCGTCCAATCCCCGCTAACAAATACTGGCCAATGCATGGCCGGTATTTGTCAGCAAATTGCTGTACCCCTAGGGGTACACATACCCCTGGTTGAGAACCCCTAGTATAGATGGTTGTCAGAACCTTACGCCCTTCTTATGCTTAGCTTAAAGGAAATCTGCAGCGAAAACCAACTTATCCCCAATACACAGGATACTGGATAAGTGTCTGATTGCGGGGGGTCCGAACGCTGGGACCCCAGCGATCTCCTGCATGGGGTCTGGCTCTGCCGCGGCTCTTCCGTACAGGAGGCGTGTCGGCCACGGCATGAGGTTGTGGCTGACGCCCCACCCTCCTCAATGTATCTCTATGGGAGAGGTGAGGATGCAGCGTTCGTGCCTCCCTGCCTCTCCCATAGAGCTGTATGGAGGGGGGCGTGTCTGTCGAACTCGGTGAGCTCAACTCTATGCGCATCAGCTGGTGCACATTGCGGCAATGTTGGCGCCCCATTCAGGAGATGGGGTGGGGTCCCAGCGGTTGGATCCCTCGTTGTGATCACACTTATCCCATATCCTGTGGATAGGGGATGCTTTTTTTCGCTGCAGATGTCCTTTAAAGTCTTTTTAGTGCCTCCTTTGTCTCCATATTCAGCAGGCAACCTCCTTGATTTACTGTACTTATTGACCCTAACAGAAGAGCATATACAGTGGCACTTGAAGTCCCTTACATCCTCTTTACTGCCATGCAATGTCCTTCAGATTTGTGCGTTTGGCAACTAAAGAACCCGTTACAATCAGAGGGATAAAATCTGTATATCATCTGAGGCATTTGGAGGTTTAGTAAGGGTTACATGGGCACTGCACTGTTATGGCTCTGTACTACACTGTGTGCAAGAGAAGAGTATGTCTAAAGTGGGTTGTAAAGAAAAGGGTAGATTAAATGCTGGGTAATGTACTATAGTAGATTCATAATCATACTATTTAGTACATTCTGCTAGAAGTTATTTGGTGCTTAATGCTCCTTAAAGTTCCATCTAATGGTCCAAAACCTTAAAGGGCTTGTGGCATGCTTGACCATTTGGCTGGTTAGTACTTTAGCATATTCTTACGTACGGTATGTGCATTGATTCACAATTATGTAAACACAAGCATAGAAATTGTTTGATTCCTAGTATTAGACTCTCTGGGAGAATTCTTATAGAATCAGAAGTGCTTTACAAATTTGGCTGTGATTTCATTGTGAGCTTTCACATTCTCAAGCTCATTCCCTTTTTATTAACAGGACACTGCTATAGTTCACCCAGTCCCAATACGGATGACTCCAAGTAAAATTCACCTGCAGGAAATGGAGCTTAAAAGAACTGGAAGCGGTGAGAAATCTTCATATTACATTGGCATGAAGAGAATAATACACTGCTCAAAAAATAAAGGGAACACTAAGATAACACATCCTAGATCTGAATGAATGAACTAATTGTATGAAATACTTTCGTCTTTACATAGTTGAATGTGCTGACAACAAAATCACACAAAAATTAGCAATGGAAATCAAACTTATCAACCCATGGAGGTCTGGATATGGAGTCGCTCAAAATCAAAGTGGAAAACCACACTACAGGCTGATGCATCTTTGATGTAATGTCCTTAAAACTAGTCAAAATGAGGCTCAGTATTGTGTGTGTGGCCTCCACATGCCCGTATGACCTCCCTACAACGCCCGGGCATGCTCCTGATGAGGTGGTGGATGGTCTCCTGAGGGATGTCCTCCCAGACCTGGACTAAATCAGCCAACTCCTGGACAGTTGCTGGTGCAAGGTGGTGGATGGAGCGAGACATTGTGCCAGATGTGCTCTATTGGATTTAGGTCTGAGGAATGGGAGGGCCAATCCAGGAACTGTTGAAACACTCCAGCCACATGAGGTCTAGCATTGTCTTGTGTTAGGAGAAACCCAGGGCAAACTGCACCAGCATATGGTCTCACAAGGAATCTGAGGATCTCATCTTGATACCTAATGACAGTTGGACTACCTCTGGCAAGCACATGGAGGGCTGTGCGGCCCCCCAAAGAAATGCCACCCCACACCAGTACTGACCCACTGCCAAACCGGTCATGCTGGATGGAGGATGTTGCAGGCAGAAGAACGTTCTCCACGGCATCTCCAGACTGTCACGTCTGTCACATGTGCCCAGTGTGAAACTGCTTTAATCTGTGAAGAGCACAGGGCTCCAGTGGTGAATTTGCCATTCGTGGTGTTCTCTGGAAAATGCCAAACATCCTGCATGGTGTTGGGCTGTAAGCACAGCCCCCACCTGTGGAAGTCAGGCCCTCATACCACCCTCATGGAGTCTGTTTCTGAGTGTTTGAGTGGACACATGCACATTTGTGGCCTGCTGGAGGTCATTTTGCAGGGCTCTGGCAGTGCTCCTCCTTGCACAAAGGCGGCGGTAGCGGTCCTGTGCCCTCCTACGGCCTCCTCCACGTCTCCGGATGTACTGGCCTGTCTCCTGGTAGCGCCTCCATGCTCTGGACACTACGCTGAAAGACACAGCAAACCTTCTTGCCACAGCTCGCATTGATGTGCCATCCTGGATGAGCTGCACGACCTGAGCCACTTGTGTGGGTTGTAGACTCCGTCTCATGCTACCTCTAGAGTGAAAGCATTTCAATAATCAAAATTAGCATATGCAGTTGCAATCTATGTATTTGCTTCAGGCATTTGTTGTCTTATTGTGTGTGACATATAAGCTTGATAAATTTCCAAGAGTGATTCCACCCTTTCTTCTTATTTGGGCCTGTCCATGCTGCTGAATCACTGCCCAGAGATATTTTGGGCCAATATTCTTACTGCAGTGGGCAGTAGGACCCCGCAGATGTGCCCCATCTCCTTAGACTGCATCTCTTTTGGCAGAATTTAGCCAAATGAATTAGCATGTTCATTCTTTTGCCAGGTCCTAAATCTTGAATTTTTGTAGTGTGAATGCTGCAGCAGAATCCCATTGAATTCAATTGAACTCTGTAGCGAGCTGAATTTTGTCTGTGGAAATGTAGTAGTATGAATGGGCCCTAACACCTTTACATGTGCCCATTGGTATTGCTTCTAGAATGGGGCCAAGCTGCAATTTTATATCGTTGTGGCCAAAAGTCTTGAGACTGACTCCAATTTTGGTTTTCAAAGTTTGCTGCTTTAAATCTTTTTATTCAGATGTTTCTATGGTATATTGAAGTAAAATGTATAAGGATTTCATCCAGCATGCCAGGGTGTATTGCAGATGTCTTGAAAATGAAGGGTCAACACTGTAAATGGTAAATCTTTGTATAAACTTGATCAGGGCTGCGAATAATTGATTGGTTAGACGATTTATTCTTTCGATTAATCGACTAGTCAGATAAAAATATACATAGTGGAGAAGAAGATAATTAAAGGGTTATTCCAGGAAAAAACTTTATATATATATATATATATATATATATATATATATATATATATATATATATAATCTATCTCAACTGTCATCAGAGAGCACTTAGACAGAAAAGAACAACTCAATTTCAGCAGCTCATAACAGGAAAAAAACAACAACAAAAAAACTTGTCCTAGTGACTAAAGCGGAACACAATCTACTTGTCCCTCATGACGATCCGCTAGACCACCAGGGATGGTTAAAAGATCCCTTTAGATCATCGCTGTCAAAGTTGACAGCAGTGTCTAAAGGGTTAATAGCTGCCCGCTATTAGCGGCGGCCCCCGGCTACTGAAATCAGCCGGGGGCTGCCGAGTATGGAGCTGGCAGGAGTAATGGGGCCTGCTCCATACAACCTGAGAGCCGGTGTGTGTGGGGGGAAGTCGGTCCGGCCCTGCTTGCCCGATTCAGGGCTAAATCTATTAAAAATTCACCTGCCTGGTGCCCGGAACTACAAATCTGTTTAACTTTCTGGAGCCAGTTGATTGAGATATTTAAAAAAAGTTTTGTTTTTTTCCTGGATAACCCCTGTAAGATAACAATTAGGTTGACAACTATTTTCATAATCTATTTAGTTGCTGATTAATCGATTCGTTTTTAGCCCTAAACTTGATGCATTTGTCAATACAAGATTAAAAACTTAAGAATTTTATGAGTTTTTAAACTTTTATTGACCAATACTTCAAGTTCATGCAAAGACTCAATGTTTACATTAATAACACCACTTTTTCAAGCTGTCTGCATTACACCCTGGCATGTCGGATGCAATGCTTATACTTGTACTTCAGTATACCATAGAAGTGTCAGACTAAAACATCTAAAAACCCTGAAGCAGCAAAAATTGTGAAAAACTAATTTGTGTTAGTCTCAAAACCTTTGTCCATTGGCCCAGAGTTCTCAGTCTGCCTGAAATAAAAAAAAAAAGTCTGGTTTTGCCGATAACCAATCACAGTTCAGCTTTCATATCTGAATAAGCTCTGGTTAAAATGAAAGATGAGCTGTGATTGGTTGTTATGGGCAAAACCATACCGTTCAGTATCGGTCAATGTGTGGACAGAGGTTTTAAAAAGAAAGCAACCATGTCCTTCTTCTAATTCTAGACAACCCCTTTAAGCCATCTGCTACAGCTTGTCAGGCTATTCACATATTTGGTCTACTTGTATTTTCTAGATTCTGCCAACCCCACGAGTCCTATACATGTAAAGCCACAAGAACTTCCAGAGGAAAGCTCTTCAGTTATATTTGTTCCAGTTGGTAAGCAATGGCTTGTGTTTGACTTATCTATTATATTCTACCAGCCTTTAAGCTTCTCTGTTCAGTCTAAGCTCCTGAACTGTTGAGACTCCTTCGTACTGCACTTTCTGTATGTTTTCAAGTACGGTAATATTGGGATGTCATATGCCCCTAAAAACAAGCTGTATTTCTAGTGAACTACTAATTTTTCATTGTATGTATGTTTTTTTCTTTTCTGTTATTAGTTTACATTCACTATTGGTAATACGGGGTACATGATATTTAAAATCATCTAAGCACAGACTATGAATTAATATTCCATACAGCACTCTGTGTGGGCAGAAGATGTGCTGAGTTAAAGCTGACCCAGATAAGTACTTATTGCACAAAAATAAGAATTGAAACACCAACACCAGCACCAGTTACAGGAGAAAAAAAAGTATACCTTTGCTGATGCACTATTTGAAGTGATCGTTTAAGGTACTGCTACTACAATTAGTTCATCAAGAAGACAGAAGTGAAAGGATGCACTCACTCTGGGGTCTTGATAGCAGAAGATTTTATTTCATCAACGGTGTGACACGCAGACGGGTAGGCGCAGAGGAGCAACCTCGCAGCAACAAGCTGTTTCCTGCGCACAAGGCTCACTTCTTCGGGCTGCGATCAGCAGCCCGAAGAAGTGCGCCTTGTGCGCAGGAAACAGCTTGTCGCTGCGAGGTTGCTTCTCTGCGCCTACCGTGATTGGCGCAACTTTGCAGTACTTTGTATCTACCACTACATATGGTACAGTTATTAGGGGAGGTGTTCAGTGGTAAAACCAAAGAGCTCCTATTAATATTTAAAGGAAAACTGTCACATGTTTTGTCCCGCACTATCCACAGGTACCTGTGAATAGTGCGGGAGACGCTGAACAATTTGAGTCCTACCTTGCCCGGATCCGCTGCGCTGTTTGCCCGTTACAGGTCTTTTTCTGTGTATTAAAATTGCCACTTAACTGGCAAAGGCGGGGTTACTGCCTACAACTGCCACTGTGTTGTAACCGCCGCCCTGCCCGCAGCACCACCCGGCTAATGAATATTCATATATTGCCTTACTATGTTGTCTCCTATCGGCCGAGTCCCGGACGCTACTGCGCATGTGCGGGATTTCTCACTACACCCGGAAGCGGTCTTCAGTGCTGCTTAATTCGTCCGGAGCAGCGCTGAAGTAAGGGTGTAGGCAGTTTGAGACTTGGCCGATATGAGACAACATAGTAAGACAATATATGAATATTCATTAGCCGGGCGGTGCTGCGGGCAGGGCGGCGGTTACAACACAGTGGCAGTTGTAGGCAGTAACCCCGCCTTTGCCAGTTAAGTGCTAATTTTAATACACAGAAAAAGACCTGTAACGGGCAAACGGCGCAGCGGATCCGGGCAAGGTAGGACTCAAATTGTTCAGCGTCTCCCGCACTATCCACAGGTACTTGTGGATAGTGCGGGACAAAACATGGGACAGTTTTCCTTTAAAGCTTCCCATGGTAGTTAATGTCCCCCTTTTCGATACTAGTAAAAGAAAATGCCTTCCAGTACCCTTCTTCAGCATTCACTGGTCTCATTAAGCCGCCTTAATGAACGCAGAAGGCCACCTTCCTCCGATAACATAGCCATCCTTTATATACTCCATTTCTTTTTGCTCCTTGATGTGCTTCTTGATGCTAGGGATGATAAATGACAAGCATCCTATGATGGCCAATATGGGCTATCTTTGTCTGGCATTGCTGCTGCAGGGAGGGATGGAGATTGGTGCTGTTAGTAAAAGAAGCTGACTGAAGCGCCCAGATATCAAATGTAACACCTGATAGCCAGGGATGACTTTTTAGTTGAGCTTTTATTTTGTTCAGCCCTTGTGCAGGGCCATTGGTTTCCTGCCATCACACGGCAGGACAAATTCCTGTAGGATCTCTCAGAACTCCACAGTTCTCTATTATATATATATTTTTTATATGTATAAATGTACCTATACAGTAAGAATTGGGTTCCGGTGTTGGTATTCACTGTTTAATAGTACAATAGCACACATCTTGCACTAGGCGTAATGATTTTTGTTTTGCACACACTGTTCCTTTAACTGTATACCTTTTCACAGCACCTGATGACACCTGGGTCATTTTCTTAGAATAAGCCAGACCCATCAATGTTTTTCTTATTTTTCAATATTTCCACTTTTTCATTTATCTGTTTCCATCACTGCCTAATTCGGGTTTTACGTTATCTAAGCCTTTTTTTTTGTATGTTTTGCAGCAGATGGCTATAGCAGTTCAGACAGTTATAACTCTGATCCTGAAGAGATTGGAAATGTGGTTACAAGGCAGCGGTGAGTAGTAATTGCTTTTGTCTTCTTGTGTTGCAAGAGTCATTATTGTTGCAACTGCTGGAGTCCCAGAGAGGTAACCCTTGTGATGCTATGGATTTCTCCAGTACCTAGGACTGGTTCTTCTATGGGACTAATAAAGGACAGAAGATTGTGTACCACCCTTGTTAGCTCATTCCTGAGGTGTGCCATAACATTTTTCAAGCAGGTCATATACATAGGTATTGTAATGCATATTAAAAATGAAAGTAAATAAAACTCTAATGGTCTAATAGTCCTTTGGGGGACTAAATAAAAAAAAAAAAAAAATGTGAATACGGTCTATAATAGCTTATTTAAAAAAAACTACACACATGAAAATTAAACTTTTTCTAGTTTTTCTAAATATGTAACTGTGTATCTATCAGATAATCAAACAAATGCAGTTTTCAACTGATTGCTTCCCCCCCCCCCCCCCACATAATAAATGAAACTATCTGAAGCTTTTTGCCCCCATGTGAAAAAAGTAATTGCCCCTTAACTACGCAGGATGTAAACGTATGTCCTGGTGCGGTGGTAATTGACACACCAGGACGTACGTTTACATCCTGTACGTGACTTAAAACACCAAAGTGGTGCTCGCTTCGTACGTGGCAGGTCCCAGCTTCTATCAGCAGGCAGGGACTGGCGAGTAATGGTGGACCTAAGCGATGGCGCTGATGTCCGCCATTAACCCCTCAAATGCCGTCATTAATACAGATCATGGCATCTGCGGCTGTGTGGTCAGTAAAACAGATGATCGCCCGCAGGGATCACATTATCCAGCATGGCGGCCAGAGGTCCCCTCACCTGCCTCCATCCGTCTCCAGGGGTCTGCTGCTTTTTTTTTTTGTCACAGCATATTCCCAAAAAATGTATAAAAAAATTTGCTAAATCTTATATACACAAATGTGGTATCAGTACAAATCAGGGCGAATTTTTTTTTGCCTATATAAGTTATAGGTCGTCAAAATAGAGATATTTTAACTCCTTTAGGACATAGGGCGTACCTGTACGCCCTACACCCGGTCCCGGTGTTTAAAACGGGGTCACGCCGTGACCCGGGCATCACACCGGGTCGGTCCCGGCTGCTAATCATAGCCGGGACCCTGGGCTAACGTTGTGCCGCGCGCATCTCGGCATCGTTGTGCCGCTTGCTGTTAACCCTTCAGATGCGGCGATCAAAGTTGACCGCCGCCTCTGAAAGCGAAAGTAAACGCTTCTCGGCAGCTCAGTCGGGCTGATCGAGACATCGCAATAAAATCACGATGTTCCGATCAGCTGGGACGCAGGCGGAGGTCTCCTTACCGGTCTCCGCGGTGTCCGATCGTCGATTGATTGCTCCAAGCCTGAGCTACAGGCTTGAGCAATCGAGCCCCTATCTGACTGATCCGTGCAAAGCTATGGCTCTGCAGGGATCAGCATAGGAGATCAGTGTGTGCAGTGCTATAGATCCCTATGGGAGCTGTAGCACTGCAAAAAAAAAGTTAACAAAGGTCATTTAACCCCTTCCCTAATAAAAGTTTGAATCACCCCCCTTTTTCCATAAAAAAAACTGTGTAAATAAACATATGTGGTATCGCCGCGTGCGAAAATGTCCGAACTATAAAAATATATTGTTAATTAAATTGCACGGTCAATGGCGTGCGCGCAAAAAAAATTCCAAAGTTCAAAATAGTGTATTTTTGGTCACTTTTTATATCATGAAGAATTGAATAAAAAGCGATCAAAAAGTCCGATCAATAAAAAAATGGTGCCGATAAAAACTTAAGAACACGGCGCAAAAAAATCAGTCCTCATACTGGCCCGTACGCGGAAAAATAAAAAAGTTGTAGGGGTTAGAAGATGAGAATTTTTAACATACATTTTCCTGCATGTAATTGTGATTTTTTTTCCGACCTATATAAGTAGGGTATCATTTTAATCGTATGGACCTACAGAATAAAGATAAGGTGTTATTTTTACAAAAAAATGTATTACGTAGAAACGGAAGCCCCCAAAACAAAATGAAATTTTTTCTTCAATTTTGTCGCACAATGAATTTTTTTTCCCGTTTCGCTGTGGATTTTTTGGTAAAATGACTAATGTCACTGCAAAGTAGAATTGGTTGCGCAAAAAATAAGCCATAATATGGAATTTTATGTGCAAAATTGAAAGCGTTATGATTTTTAGAAGGTGATGAGGAAAAAATGTAAATGCAAAAACGGAAAAACCTTGCGTCCTTAAGGGGTTAAACGTACTAATTTGGTTACAAAAAACTTTTTTTTTTTTTCTTTTAGCAGTACAATATTGGAAAAGTAGTAATTTTGGGTATCGTTTTAATTGTATTGACCCACAGAATTAAGAAAACATGTAATTTTTACCGTAAATTGTACAGAGTGAAAATGAAACCTTCCAAAATTGCGGTTTTCTTAAAAATGTTGCCACACAAATAGTATTTATTTTGGTTGCACCACACATTTTATGGTAAAATAAGTGATGTCATTACAAAAGGACAACTGGTTGTGCAAAAAACAAGCCCTCATACTAGTCTGTGAATAAAAATATAAGTTATGATTTTTAGAAGGAGAGGAGGAAAAAACGAGTCCTTAAGGGGTTATGAAATAATTGCAAAAAAACTATTCTAAACATGCTGTGGATTCCACTCACCAGTCTGTCTTTATGTATTTCAGCCAGAAAAAAAATGAATTTCCAGTACACTGGTATCCATATACCCCATTTAGTAGTGGTTAGAGATGAGCGAACTTACAGTAAATTCGATTCGTCACAAACTTCTCGGCAGTTGATGACTTATCCTGCATAAATGAGTTCAGCTTTCAGGTGGTCCCGTGGGCTGGAAAAGGTGGATACAGTCCTAGAAGACTCTTTCCTAGGACTGTATCCACCTTTTCCAGCCCACCGGAGCACCTGAAAGCTGAACTAATTTATGCAGGATAAGGCATCAACTGCCGAGCCGAGAAGTTCGTGACCAATCGAATTTACTGTAAGTTCGCTCATCTCTAGTAGCGGTGCCTTACTACTTTTCAGCTCATTCTGAACTGCATTTCCTGGAAGTCTATGCTTCTCCCAGCCACCATAAAAAGTTTCAACATTAATATATATGTAAATATTATTATTATTTTTTTTTTTATGGGAAACCACTTTAAGTCCAAAATGAGCAACATTTAGGGCATTTTCATGAGCCAATTATGATGCTCTGTGCAGACTAGTGTGTCACTTTAAAAACATTTGTTGTGTCCTAGAGACATGTGAAAAGTTTCCATCGGTCCGGGTCTTCGTACTTAGAACTGTTACATATTGCAGGGAGAATGCATGGCTTTTCATGTCTCTGCCCAGCTCCCTGTGATCTCAGTCTCTGCATTATACGGGCATCATAGATTTCTAATGGAGACCATGTCCAGCAGTGAGCACAAAGTCGTGCAGCTGACTTTATTTTTTATTTGTTTTATTGTAACAATAAAAAAAACACCAGTTACATGGTCAAACATTAAGTACAAAATAGACAATAGCATGTCAATAACATACAATACACATCAGTATGTATGAGAAATCCATCCAACTGCATAGGTGCAGATACTACTCAGAAATGACCGGCAACAGTAGTAATAAATAAAACATAACAAAGTAAACATACATAAAAACTGAAATCTCCGTCCACCCATACCTGCAAGCAGTATAAGACAAAATGTCTAGTAAAGAATATATCACTAAGCAGCCCATGAAGCATAAAGAGGGTACCCAAAGACTGACTAATAAAAGGGTGGGATAGAGACAGCATATACAAGGTCATTGAAGGGATCGAGGAGGGCAAACTCCGTACCTCAGCAGCTGTACATTGGGTGACATCTCACACATGTTCAGACATCCTTTGTTCTTCATCCCAGTTTATAGATGATAGTTTGGCTGGACAATATTATATCTATTATATCTGTACAGTATGACCAGATGTTTTCCCCCTTTTTTATTAAACAGAGCAGGAAGGTCACATACCCAGTTTTCATTGTGCTGTGGCACAAAGCCATGCCACTACTACACAGAAAGAAACATAGCAACATGTCTAAGAATTAACCTTCTATAAACCCTATAGTTTAAGAATAGACAGCCTTATCACAGACTACCAGCTAGACCACTCCAGTAGGCAGCATGAATTTTTATTGCCCCAGCTTTAAGAGCCATTATAGGCAGAAGTTGGTCAAAGAGGTAGGCACCAGTATCTATTTTCTAGGATCATTAGCTGCTGTTTGTTTGTTTCCGTGACTTGTCTAACTCTGTTTATAGTTGATATATAGCATCAGTATAAATAGAAGAGTAAGACGTTGCTGTGTTTTTTTTTTATTTTTTGCTTCAAATCACCTAGAGTAACAGACTCTATTAGCTCCCAGAGCTGCCTCCCAAGTTTTGCTGGTTATTATTGGAGACAATCATCTAGTGCATTATTAATGCCCATCAATAACTTTTTCCCATAACATAATAGTTCAGCAGTTATATTTCATACATGAGTATTATACATTTAAATCTCCCTAACATTATATACCGTATATACTCTAGTATAAGCTGACCCGAGTATAAGCCGAGACCCCTAATTTCAACCCAAAATCCCAGGAAAAGTTATTGACTCGAGTATAAGCCTAGGGTGGGAAATAACATTAACATCCTCATTATCATCACCGCCTGCCATCATCCAGACCCTCGTCATCATCCCCTTGTCATCATCCCACACATCCCCCCCGTCATCATCCCACACATCCCCCCCCGTCATCATCCCACACATCCCCCCCCTTCATCATCCCCTTGTCATCATCCCCACCCCCCTTCATCTTCCCCTTGTAATCATCCCACACTCACCCCTTCATCATCCCCTTGTCATCATCCCCACCCCCCTTCATCATCCCCCCCCCTTCATCATCCCCTTGTCATCATCCCCACCCCCCTTCATCATCCTCTTCTCATCATCCGCCCTCAGTGGTCTTCAACCTGCGGACCTCCAGAGGTTTCAAAACTACAACTCCCAGCAAGCCCGGGCAGCCATCGGCTGTCCGGGCTTGCTGGGAGTTGTAGTTTTGAAACCTCCGGAGGTCCGCAGGTTGAAGACCACTGCGGCCTTCGACATCATCCAGCCCCTTCTCGACCCCCTTTAGTTCTGTACAGTACTCACCTCCGCTCGGCGCTGGTCCGGTGCTGCAGGGCTGTCCGGAGAGGAGGTGGTCCGGTGGGATAGTGGTTCCGGGCTGCTATCTTCACCGGGGGCGCCTCTTCTCCGCGCTTCCGGCCCGGAATAGAGGCGTTGCCTTGACAATGACGCAGAAGTACGTTGGCAATGAACGTACCTCTGCGTCGTTGTCAAGGCAACGTGACTATTCTGGGGCCGGGCCCGAAGCGCTTAGAAGAGGCCTCCCCGGTGAAGATAGCAGCCCGGAACCACTATCCCACCGGACCACCTCCTCTCCGGACAGCACCAGACCAGCGCCGAGCAGAGGTGAGTACTGTACAGAACTAAAGGGGGTGAGAGGGGGGCTGGATGATGTCGAAGGCCGCAGTGGTCTTCAACCTGCGGACCTCCGGAGGTTTCAAAACTACAACTCCCAGCAAGCCCTGACAGCCGATGGCTGCCCGGGCTTGCTGGGAGTTGTAGTTTTGAAACCTCTGGAGGTCCGCAGGTTGAAGACCACTGCGGGTGGAGAGTTCACTCGAGTATAAGCCGAGGGGGGTGTTTTCAGCACGAAAAATCGTGCTGAAAAACTCGGCTTATACTCGAGTATATACGGTATGTTATAACCACGCATTTAAAGTACTACTGAAATACAAGGGTTTTATCTGCCATGGGCTGTTAACCAAACAATTTTAAGGGGCTCCCACAAGTCAATATAATAGAATCCATAACCTGTAATTTTTGTTATTCTTCAAAAATGCATTCAGACCCCTTTTAAAATAATTTTACCAAGTTAACCATGACCACCTCCTCAGATAATTCCACAGCCTCACTGCTCTTACAGTAAAGAACCCCCGTCTGTGCTGGTGTAGAAACCTTCTTTCCTCTAGACGTAGAGGATGCCCCCTTGTTATAGATACAGTCCTGGGTATAAATAGATCATGGAGAGATCTCTGTACGGTCCCCTGATTTATTTATACATAGTTATTAGGTCGCCCCTAAGCCGCCTTTTTTCTAAACTAAATAACCCTAATTCTGATAATCTTTCTGTGTACTGTAGTCCTCTCATTTCTCGTATTGCCCTGGTCTGACCACTGTCACTTTAAGCATTAATAACTCTGGGATACTTTTACTAGAGATGAGCGAACTTACAGTAAATTCGATTCGTCATGAACTTCTTGGCTCGGCAGTTGATGACTTATCCTGCCTAAATTAGTTCAGCCTTCAGGTGCTCCGGTGGGCTGGAAAAGGTGGATACATTCCTAGGAAAGAGTCTCCTAGAACTGTATCCACCTTTTCCAGCCCACCGGAGCACCTGAAAGCTGAACTAATTTATGCAGGAAAAGCCATCAACTGCCGAGCCGAGAAGTTTGTGACGAATCTAATTTACTGTAAGTTCGCTCATCTCTACCTTTTATCTTTCATTCTGATTCTGAGATAGTTTTTTCCGTGACCTATTCTACTTTGTTAGTGATAAAATTTTGTCGATTTTGCATTTATTTTTTTTTATTTTTTTGAATCTCTCTGCTTATAAGGAAAATGAATATTCCAAATAAATTATATAAATTCACATATACAATATGTCTACTTTATATTTGCATAATAAAGTTGACATGTTTTTACTTTTGGAAGACATCAGAGGGCTTCAAAGTATAGCAGCAATTTTCCAATTTTGCACAATTTTCTAAATCAAATTTTTTCAGGGACCAGTTCAGTTTTGAAGTGGATTTGAAGGGCCTTTTTATTAGAAATATCCAATGAATGACCCCATTATAAAAACTGTTCCCCTCAAAGTATTCATAATGACATTCAGAAGGTTTGTTAACCCTTTAGGTGTTTCACAGGAATAGCAGCAAATTGAAGGAGAAAATTCAAAATCTTCATTTTTTTTTTTTTACACTGGCATGTTCTTTTAGACCCAGTTTTCATTTTTACAAGGGGTAAAAGGAGAGAAATCTTCCTAAAATGTGTAACCCAATTTCTCTCGAGTAAGGAAATACCTGATATGTGTATGTCAAGTGCTCTGTGGGTGCATTAGAGGGCTCAGAAAAGGAGCAGCGACAGTTGGATTTTGGAGTGTTTTTCTGAAATAGTGCCAGAAAAGCAAAAACAAAAAACACATGGCATACTATTTTGGAAACTACACCCCTTAAGGAACGTAACAGGGGGTACAGTGAGCTTTAACACCCCACTGGTGTTTGACGATTTTTCGTTAAAGTTGGATGTGTAAATGATTTATTTTTCCACAAAAATACTAGTTTTCCACCAAATGTTAAATTTTTGCGGGGGTAATGGGAGAAAATACCCCCCCCCCCCCCCCCAAAAAAAAAAATGTAACCCCATCTCTTCTGAGTATGGTAATACCCCATATGTGGACGTCAAGTGCTCTGCTGGCGTACTACAATGCTCAGAAGAGGAGTCACATTTGGCTTTTGGAAAGCAAATTTTGCTGAAATGGTTTTTGGGGGGCATGTCGCATTTAGGAAGCCCCTATGGTGCCAGAACAGCAAGCAAAAAAAAAGCACATGGCATACTATTTGGAAACTACACCCCTCAAGGAATGTAACAAGGCATACAGTGAGCCTTAACACCTCACAGGTGTTTGACGACTTTTTATTAAAATGCTGTTTTTTTCCCCCCAAATTTTACATTTTTACAAGGGGTAAGAAAAGAAATGGGGTTACATATTTTGGGGGTCACTTTCTCCAGAGTATGGAAATACCCCATATGTGGATGTAAAGTGCTCTGCGGGCGAACTACAATGCTCAGAAGAGGAGGAGTGCCATTGTACTTTTGGAGAGAGAATTCTATTGGAATAGAAGTTGGGGGCCATGTGCGTTTACAAAGCCCCTCTTGGTGCCAGAACAGTGGACCCCTCACAAAATTTAATAAGGGGTACAGTGAGTATTTACACCCCACTGGCATTTGACAGATCTTTGGAACAGTGGGCTGTGCAAATGGAAAATTTTATTTTTCATTTTCAGGGACCACTGTTCCAAAAATCTGTCAGACACCTATGGGGTGTACATACTCACTGTACGCCTTATTAAATTCTGTGAGGGGTGTAGTTTCCAAAATGGGGTCACGTGTGTGTGTGTGTGTGTGTGTGTGTGGGTGGGGGGGGTTGCACTGTTCTGGCACTATAGGGGCTTTGTAAACACACATGGCCTTCAATTTCGATCACATTCTCTCTCCAAAATCCCAATGGCGCTCCTTCTCTTCTGAGCCTTGTAGTGCACCCACAGAGCACTTTACATCCACATATGGGGTTACTAATTTTTGGGGGCCCTTTTCCTATTCTCCCTTGTGAAAATGAAAAATTTAGGGTAACACCAGCATTTTAGTGAAAACATTTTTTTTTTTACTTTCACATCCAACTTTAACGAAGATCCGGCTCACTATACCCCTTGTTACATTCCGTGAGGGGTGTAGTTTCCAAAATGGGGTTACACGTGGGTACTGTTTTGCGTTTGTCAGAACCGCTGTAAAATCAGCCACCCCTGTGCAAATCTCCAATTTAGGCCTCAACTGTACATGGTACGCTCTCACTCCTGAGCCTTGTTGTGTGTCCGCAGCTCAGTTTACACCCACATATGCGGTATTTCCGTACTCAGGAGAAATTGCATTACAAATTTTGGGGGTCTCTTTTTTTCCTTTTACCGCTTGCGAAAATTAAAAGTATGGGGCAACACCAGCATGTTAGTGGAAAAATGTTTTATTTTTTTACACTAACATGCTGGTGTAGACCCCAACTTTACCTTTTCATAAGGGGTAAAAGGAGAAAAAGACCCCCAAAATTTGTAACACAATTTCTCCCGAGTACGGAAATACCCCAAAATGTGGCCCTAAACTATTTCCTTGAAATACGACAGGGCTCTAAAGCGAGAGCGCCATGCGCACTTGAGGCCTATTTTGGGGATTTGCATCCAATACGGCAGTGTTTCCCAAACATGGTGTCTCCAGCTGTTGCAAAACTCCAAGCATGCCTTGACAGTCAATGGCTGGAGCTGTTTTTTAACAGCTTTGTAAACAGTGGCGTAAAAGACTTTTTTAAAAAAAAAATTTTTAAATTTTTTTTAATTATTATTATTGTGGGGGGGGGGACTGTGTGTAGGGGAATATGTATATGTAGTGTTTTACTTTTTATTTTGTGTAGTGTAGTGTTTTTAGGGCACATTCACACGGGCGGGTGTACAGTGAGTTTCTGGCTGGGAGTTTGTGCCTCCAGCTGTTGCATAACTACAACTCCCAGCATGCACAGACTACCAAATGGCATGCTGGGAGTTGTAGCAGTGTGCCACCAGCTGTTGCAAAACTACAACTCTCAGCATGCCCTTCAATTGTCAATGCCTGCTGAGTGTTGCATGCTGGAGACACATTGGTTGTGAAACAGAGTTTGTGTCCTAACTCAGTGTTTCGCAACCAGTGTGCCTCCAGCTGTGTCAAAAATACAACTCCCAGCATGCACTGAGAGACTGTACATCCTGGTAGTTCTAGTTTTGCAACAGCTGGAGGCACACTAGCTGCAAAACACGGAGTATCAAACTCTGTGTTGCGCAACCAATGTGCCTTTAGCTTTTGCATAACTACAACCCCCAGCATGTATGGTCTGTTAGTGCATGCTGGGAGTTGTAGTTTTGCAACAGCTGGAGGCACACTGCTACAACTCCCAGCATGCCCTTTGGTAGTCTGTGCATGCTGGGAGTTGTAGTTATGCAACAGCTGGATGCCTGCTGATAGATATCAGCAGTCATCCCGGTCCGGTCCCCCGGTAACAATCTCAAGGTTACAGGTCCATCTCCAGAGATCTAGATTTGCCTTTGTCCATAGTGCGCAACATTATCAAGAAGTTTGCAACCCATGGCACTGTATCTAATCTCCCTGGGTGTGGACAGAAGAGAGAAATTGATGAAAAGTGTGAATGCAGGATAGTCCGGATGGTGGATAATCCGCCCCAAACAAGTTCTAAAGCTGTCCTGCAGGCTCAGGGAGCATCAGTGTCAGCGTGAACTATCCCTTGACATTTAAATAAAATAAATGTCTGTGAAAACATCTTGTGGACAAATGTGACTAAGATAGAGCTTTTTGGTAAAGCACATCATTCTACTGTTGACCAAAAACGGAATGAGGCCTACAAAGAAAAGAACACAGTACCTACAGTGAAATATGGTGGAGGTTCAATGATGTTTCTGGGTTGTTTTGCTGCCTCTGGCACTGGGTGCCTTAAATGTGTGCAAGGCATCATAAAATCTAAGGATTACCAACAGATTTTGGGTCGCACTGTACAGCCCAGTGTCAGAAAGCTGGGTTTGCATCCGAGATCTAGGGTCTTCCAGCTGGACAATGACCCCAAACATATGTCAAAAAGCACCAAGAAATGGATGGCAACAAAGCGCTGGAGAGTTCTGAAGTGGCCAGCAATGAGTTCAGATCTAAACCCCATTGAACGACTGTGGAGAGATCTTAAAATTGCTGTTGGGAAAAGTCGCCCTTCCAATAAGAGACCTGGAACAGTTTGCAAAGGAATAGTGGTCCAACATTCCGGCTGAGAGGTGTAAGAAGCTTATTAATGGTTATAGGAAGCGACTGATTTCAGTTATTTTTTCCAAAGGGTGTGCAACCAAATATTAAGCTGAGGGTGCCAATAATTTTGTCCAGTCCATTTTTGGTGTTTGGTGTGACATTATGTCCAATTTGCTGTTTTGTCTCCCTTTTTAGTTTTAGTTCCAATAGACAGAAAGGGAATAAGCATGTGTATAGCGAAACATGTGTTACTGCAATCCTTTTCTGTGAAAAATACAAAATTTTCCTAAAAATTTTTAGGGGTGCCAACATTTACGGCCATGACTATATTCCCTATTGATGTTCCCCATGATTTTATTTTCCTTGGCAGCAGCTGCCAGACACTGGTCACTACAGCTAAATTTACTGTTAAAGGAGTACTCCAGGATGGAAAAATTGTCCTCCATACTGCCGGCAGTAAAAAAAATAGAGATGCATATCTTCCTTCACTCCTTCAGTAACGCACTCCGGTCTCTGCCGTGATCCTCTTCCTGGTTGCCGGTGTTCGGCGAGTCATACTGCACTCACCCAATCACCGGCCGCAGCGAAGTCCCGACTCGGCCGGCGATAGGCTGAGCGGTAGTGTGATGTTTTCAGCCCTGGCCTACACTTTAACTTTTAACCTTTTTGCTATTTATATAGTTAAAGAGCATTCCAGTGTGGCACTAGGAGCCAATGTGATCATTTTAACTGCTCTCAGCCTCCATTGGGCAAACTACACATTCTGCCTCTGTCTGTGATTCACATTCCAGGGGTGGACAACTGGGCAGCAGATCTACTCAGCTGACACAAGCTGGACCACAAGGAATGATTGATCCATTTTCAGGTCCTTCCTTCAACTCTTGGCATTTGGCTTATATCGCCAAAGCCAGCAATCCTTGGGCTCTTGCCAGAAATGCCCTTGTGGTTGCCCTGGAAGAGTTCTCATGGCTGTACACGTTTCCCATCTGTTCCACTCACTCTCAAACATGTCAAGGCTTCACAGGTTCCAATCATTCTTGTACTTCTGGATTAGCTATGCAGAACCTGGTATGCTGACCTCATCCATCTGCCCACGGATGCTCTGGGCCCTCTTACTCTTCTCCAAGGTCTGTTTCTACACCACTTTTAAAACAGAGGTCTTAATGGAAAACTGTCATCTGTTCACCCACATAAAACCCAATACACTGGGTTATAGTGTGGGTTAACAGGAAAGATGAGGGGTTAATGGGTTAAATACATACCTGCACTCCAGAGATCTGTCCCTTTGGAGATGATCTATCTTCAATGAATTGCGCAGTGAAGGTGGCTGCCCAGCTCAATATGAATATTCATTGCCGCTGGTCATATGAGCACTGCGCCTACTGAGCACACACGTGACCCGCGACAATGAATATTCAAATTGAGTTGGCGGGCCACCTCCAGCGTGCAATGCACTAAAGATAGATGATCTTCGGAGGGACAGATCTCCAGAGTGCAGGTATGTATTAAACCCATTAACCCCTCATCGGTCTCCTGTTCACCCACACTAAACATTTTTCTTTATGGTTCATGGGGTTTCCAAGACACTCATTCTGACTATGCTCCGGTCTGCCATGTGTGGAACTTTTTTTTTTTTTTAATGCTTAGTCTATGCCACATTGCCAATCCAAACAGGGTCTTGGAGAGTGATTTATCAAAACCTGTGTAGAGGAAGAGTGGTGTAGTTGCCCATAGCAACCAGATTGCTTCTTTCATTTTTCACAGGCCTCTTTTAAAATGAATGAAAAATATGGTTGGTTGCCATAGGCAACTACGCCACCCTTCCTCTACACTGGTTTTGATAGATCTCCTCCTTGGTGTTTTCCCTGACCTTTCTATATTTTTCCAGCGGGCTCTCGTCCTCAGGTGAACACCTTCTTGCATGGTATGCCTCATTGTGCACCTCCCTTTCATCCTCTTGTTGTGTCTTAGGATCATAATCTTGTCCTAGATGTGCTTCATGGCTCCCCCTTTGAACCCTTGTGCAACATTTCTCTAAATCTTTAAGTCTTCTGTCTAGGAAGGTTGCATTTCTTGTTGCTGTCACCACCATCCAATTGGTGATGCTCTTCTGCATTTCCCCCTACTTGGTCATCTTCAAGAACAAGGTTCTTCTGTGTGCTTTTTTTTCTGATGTCTACCTTTCATATCAATGATATTCCCCACACTTCATTTTGCTTGTCTCCCACCTGCCTAAACTTTTTTTTGCTTCACTCTGAAACTGGGGTCCTTGTTTGAAGTATTAGTTCCTTGTCCTGGGTTCAGCCAGTTGTTGGTGTTCTCTAAACCGTCTGGAAGAGAAGGAAATTTAAAAATTCAGCACACCTGACTTATATGGGGTATAGCCTGCAGAGCTAACATTGTTTTTCAACCTTGCACGCAGAAAAAGCTCAGAGTTCATAAAATTTAACCTAAAACCATAATGTGTTGATCCAGAAGGCAAAAACTCCCATGAGGCCGATGCCAATTGTCCCCCCCCGACTACAATATGGCGATCAGAATAAGTCCCTGCATCAACGCACCACCTCTTAGTGCCAAAGGCCTATACCCCATGGTGCTGGTTTCTCCAATGACTTAAACTACAAAGGGTTTTACAGTAAGATTAAAACAAGAAAACATTTTTTAAATGCATGTGTATAAGTGGGTATCTCCCCGAAATAGCCTACAACATAGGATCATGTTGAGGTGAATGAAATTTTGACTGCACAGTATTTAGAACAGTGTTTCCCAAACAGGGTGCTTTCAGCCTGTCCAGGAATACTGGGAGTTGTAGTTTTGCAACAGGTGGAGGAACTCGAGTATAATAATCTTTGAAGTTGTATATAGTGAAACCAATTTAATAAGATAACCACCCAAAAATGCACAAAAAGTGGTCTTCTCAAAGAAGATGGCCAGTGCTGGAACTGAAAATTGGTCCCAAAAAAACTGGTCTGGACAAGGGGGTTGTCTTCTCAAAGAGGTGGTCTTTTGGAAAGGTTTCACTGTACTAATATTAATATGAAAGAAGGTGGAAATGTCCATGAGAACATACTAAGTTAGGTATACCTATACCACCAAGGACTAGGGCCAGTGTAAGCATTTTTGTCTACACAGGTGAAGGTGCATTTTGGTATCCCCTAAACCCCAAACCCACCCCACTTCAGGGTGTCTCATTGTAATCTGGGTTGGCTGAACTTAGGGCAAGGCAAAGTATTGTATGCACATGGCCTATAAATGTAAAGGCTCATTCACTTATGCATTGCTGCTTGCTAGGAGTGCACAAAGGTTTTACTCAAGGGTTGGGGTTTAGAAACACAGAATAAAATACCTCCACCTCAGTATATATTACTACTACAGTGACTTAATAAAAACAATTATACTGTTGAAATAAAAATCACTATACTACCATTATACTAGATCACTACCATATAGGGGCTGAATACAAACCACAGTCCAACATCCTCATACAGAGACCATATAGTGGTGACCCCAGCTGTACACAGGTGCTGTGAACCATATAAGTGATTACAGTGCACTTACTTCTAGTGGCTCACAGGTGATAGCGTCATGAAGTAAATCTCTTTCAGAATCCCTGGCCAATAGCTGGGGACTCGTTCCCCCCCCACCCCCTCCATTGTATGCTGCCTTATGGTGGCACTGGCCCTGCCAAGATCTTGTTTCATATGGACTCATTTTAAAATGTCCTAGTTTAGAACACCTGGATAGCCAGACTAAGTATCTCTCCCAATGTGACTTCCTTTTATGTCTCTGAATCCACATTCTTTTCAGTCAAGGCTGTTAGACTTTGTTGTACCTGTTGGTTTGGTTCTTCCTTTGACCACAGCCCCGGTTTCACTAGGTATGATATCAATAAAACCAATAAAAAAAACATGAAAAATTCCACACCATTGTAGCCAGTAAACAGAGGAGTTGCCTAAGAATCAGATGTTGAAATAATTTCTCTACCAGTGTCCTATGTGATATTTAACCAACGCCCTACTAGACACTTGTTTCTATGGCAACTTGGCTCTGTAAAGTCTGTTCCACCTACTAGGTAGTTTAACTAGATGACTTAGATGATGCAGAGTAAGCTGCAGTGTTCAAAAGCAGCAGCCCACCTCCTGTGCTGTTAAGCCTGACGTGCATCTATTCAGCCTCGGTTTGGTGTGGGGGGGCTTGACCTGTGGCATCTTGGTTCACTAGGACAGGGGGCAGCATTTCTGTTATGAACACAATAACATAAAAAGAAGAAATGTACAAACTGAATAGATGATTTCCATGGTGAGTTCCTAGCATTGTCAATGTACTTTAAGAGTTTATTCACATGTACATTATGCTGCACATATTTGATGCTGCAGATTTCAATGTAAGCTAATTGAACACAGAACTAATATCCGCAGGATACTGTATGTGTGAATAGACCCTAACTCTGTAAATGTTGTCTTGTTTGAAGTGTCATTGCTTATATTGCAGGTCCCATTCTGGCACTTCTCCAGACAGTACAGCACCACCACCCCCTCCACCGAGACCTCACGCCTCCCATTCTCGCTCCTCATCCTTAGATATGAATAGAACATTTGCAGCTACTACAGGTGAGGACTACTTTAAGGCGTTAACAGGATTCACATCTTAGAAAAAGTTTCATAGATACCGTTCCGCTTTTCTACTTGTGTTTGTAAAACAGTTATGTACAGCTGTAGTGTGGACTGTTGTTCCATGGAAAGTCTTCAAAAGTCCAAGTGTGGCATCCATCAGCTTCTATATAAGCAACGTTATTTGCCTATATTCGTTTGCCATAATAGGGATGGCTCTGTTTTGTAAAAAAAAAAGTCTTTCCTCCATAAGAGTAGCTTATAGCTAGAGTACAACTTTAATCACATTTTTAATGCTCTTTTTCCCTCTGTATTTTCTGTTCCCATTTTATTCGCGCTCATTTACTCCCATTTATCATACAAGGATACCCACAAGTGGTGGGTTATTTTTATTTTTATTTTTTTTGTGTGGATGTAAAGATATGTATTAAAAACACAGTTGGGAAAATAACATTTTCCTCCAGTTTTGTCCTGCAATATATACCACAGGCAAATGAGAATATTCTCACCTTGGTTGTATGTTTCCTTATTGCTATAGCATTGTAAAAATTCCCTGATGGAAAGCTGCAAATATATGTATCCTGACTGTCCCTGAGCAAGTGATTGTAGAACACCTAGAAGCATTTGCACACAACATTTGGGGAGCCTTGGGCTTTTACAGTTAATGGTTTTTAGACATGCATTATACAACACAGTTGGTATTCCTGTAGGGACTGTTTAACCCCTTAAGGACGCAGGACGTAAATGTACGTCCTGGTGAGGTGCTACTTAATGCACCAGGACGTACATTTACGTCCTAAGCATAACCGCGGGCATCGGAGCGATGCCCGTGTCATGCGTGGCTGATCCCGGCTGCTGATCGCAGCCAGGGACCCGCCGGCAATGGCCGACGCCCGCGATCTCGCGGGCGTCCGCCATTAACCCCTCAGGTGCCGGGATCAATACAGATCCCGGCATCTGCGGCAGTTCGCGATTAAAATGAACAACACCCCTGAGCTAACCGCAGCTGCTGCGGGGATCCGATCATTCATAACGCCGCACGGAGGTCCCCTCTCCTTCCTCCGTGCGGCTCCCGGCGTCTCCTGCTCTGGTCTGTGATCGAGCAGACCAGAGCAGGAGATGACCGATAATACTGATCTGTTCTATGTCCTATACATAGAACAGATCACTATTAGCAATCATGGTATTGCTATGAATAGTCCCCTATGGGGACTATTCAAGTGTAAAAAAAAATGTAAAAGTAAAAGTAAAAAAAAAGTGAAAAATCCCCTCCCCCAATAAAAAAGTAAAACGTCCGTTTTTTCCTATTTTACCCCCAAAAAGCGTAAAAAACATTTTTTATAGACATATTTGGTATCGCCGCGTGCGTAAATGTCCGAACTATTAAAATAAAATGTTAATGATCCCGTACGGTGAACGGCGTGAACGAAAAAAAATTAAAGTCAAAAATTCCTACTTTTTTAATACATTTTATTAAAAAAAAATTATAAAAAATGTTTTAAAAGTTTTTTATATGCAAATGTGGTATCAAAAAAAAGTACAGATCATGGCGCAAAAAATGAGCCCCCATACCGCCGCTTATACGGAAAAATAAAAAAGTTATAGGTCATCAAAATAAAGGGATTATAAACGTACTAATTTGGTTAAAAAGTTTGTGATTTTTTTTAAGCGCAACAATAATATAAAAGTATATAATAATGGGTATCATTTTAATCGTATTGACCCTCAGAATAAAGAACACACGTCATTTTTACCAGAAATTGTACGGCGTGAAAACAAAACCTTCCAAAATTAGCAAAATTGCGTTTTTCGTTTTAATTTCCCCACAAAAATAGTGTTTTTTGGTTGCGCCATACATTTTATGATATAATGAGTGATGTCATTACAAAGGACAACTGGTCGCGCAAAAAACAAGCCCTCATACTAGTCTGTGGATGAAAATATAAGAGTTATGATTTTTAGAAGGCGAGGAGGAAAAAATGAAAACGTAAAAATTAAATTCTTAGTCCTTAAGGCCAAAATGGGCTGAGTCCTTAAGGGGTTAAAAGAAATGTTAAATGGTCCTGACTGTGTCCTAATATAGAACTGTTCTAGATCAGTGCACCGAATGCTAGTCACAGGGTTTAGGGCTCACTTTCTTTTATTCCGAAGTGTGACACAGTGGTTGTAATGTCACTTCCCACTGTCAAGGTGTGTTATGGGGAATAGGTTCTGAAACAGCACAGATTGTAATAACTTGTGATGCAGGATTTCTTATAAAGACAACCCTATTCTCTAAGTGCAGATCTTGTATGTTTACATGTACTGTACTAGATATCTAATAGGCTTACGAATGTTACACCACTGACCCCCCTTTTTGTTTGACCAATCATTTTGCTGTTCTCTGTGGCAATACCCGTGCAGTCATTTGCCTTCAAGGTGACCATGGGGAAAAAAGAACTGTCTTTTATCCCGTTCAGTAGCGGCAACATGCCACAACATTAGTGTTAATGGAATAAGGATGTGATGTTTTAATGTTTCCATCTGTTTTATAACAGGACAGCCCCAGACTGCAGCAGTAGCACACCCTCCTGCAGTTCCTCCACGACCCCTGCCTACACAGGTATGTGACAATATAAAGTCTGTATTTCAATTATCTAGACACTGTTCCTAGAAAAACTCAGTGGCATACATCCTATAAACTACAGTGTAAAATACCATGCAGTAGAATGTTCTAATTTGAGTAAAGGCGAAATATAGCCCAGCATATTTGTTGTCATGTTTATCCTGCCCACTTGCTAGGCATGCACTTGCTCTTGAACAGTTGGATATATGATGCCTTGTCTAGGGATGTCCTGATACCAATACTGGTATCGGGACAGATACTGGACATTTGCACGAGTACTTGTACTCGTGCAAATGATCCAGATACCTAATCCGATACCTGCCAGCGGGACTCCCGCCGGCAGGTATCAGGGAGGTGCGGTAAGCTGTCTGCACTCTCCACACTGATCACCTCTCCTGTGCCTCCTGTTCCACTCCTGAGCTATGCAGATGTGCACGCGTCATAGCCAGGACCCGCATTAACCTTTTAGACGCCAACTTTGATCGTGGCGTCAACTTTGATCGTGGCGTCTAAAAGTCCTGAAGTTTACTGCGGTTAGCTCAGGGGTGTTGATCGGGATCACCACTGTGAAATTGCGGTGTCCTGATCAGCTGAAAGGATGGCCAGCTGTCCATTCTTCGCTTCTCTACTGCAGCCAGGCGTGGCAGGCAGTAGTAAAGGAGCACCGATAACACTGATCAATGCTATACTATGGCATAGCATTGACCAGTGTATGCAGTTTAGAGATTGCATGTAATAGTCCCCTATGAGAACTAAAAAATAGTAGCATGTTGTACTAAATAATAATTATACATGTGAATTAACCTCTTCCCTAATAGAAATTTGAATCACCCCTCTTTTTAAAAAGTTTAAATAAAATTAAAAAAATATAATCTTTTTCATAAAAAAAGCCCTTTCTCGTATAAAAACTTGAAATACATACCCCTTTTTTTTCCTTTAAAAAAAAAAATAAAAAAAAACCCTGTCATGTGACATTGAAAAAAGTATTGGTAATTGGTACGGCGAGTACTTGAAAAAAAAAAAAATGTATCGGTACTCGTACTTGGTCTTAAAAAAAAAAAAAAAAAAAAATGGTATCTGGACATCCCTAGCCTTGTCATTACCCATGATCACTGTGACCAGATCTGAATATACCGTATTTTACGGCATATAAGACTACTTTTAAACCCAGCAAAATTTTCTCAAGTCGGAGGTCGTCTTATATGCCGGGTGCTGCAGTCATCCGGGACGCCCGGAGTATGGATTATCCATACCCCGGGCGTCCCGGCTAAGATCAATTTCCCCTGTCACATTCGGGACATCACTGTGTCCCGTAAGATCTTTTCAGAACACAAGGATGTCCTGGTTACCTTTCTGTGGCCCCGGGTTAACTCTAAAAACGTAGGGGCCGCCGGGAGGTAGCGCGCACAGGGACTTCCGTGCGTCCGCCCATAGAAAGGGCAGGGCGAAGCAGCGAGGACAGGCGGTATGGCAAGTTACCAGCACGTCATCTTCGGTTCTCTGACCACCGCTCCTCCGGTCCCGGGACCCACTGCTATGGCCTAAGGTTGGAGAACTGAGGTGAGACAGTACACTGGCATACAGCCCACAGCCATACACTGTGTATGGCTGAAGGCTGTATGTCTGTGGGGGGCCACTGCCTACCTAATGTGGGGGAACTACCATATACTGCCATCCTCATGTGGCAGAACTACAACCTAATGTGGGGGGGAACTATGCTGCCAACCTAATGTGGGGGGAACTATGCTGCCAACCTAATGTGGGGGGGGAACTATGCTGCCAACCTAATGTGGGGGGGGGGGGGAACTATGCTGCCAACCTAACATGTGGGGGGAACTATACTGCCAACCTAATGTGGGGGGGAACTATACTGCCAACCTAATGTGGGGGGGAACTATGCTGCCAACCTAACGTGGGGGGGGGGAACTATGCTGCCAACCTAACGTGGGGGGGGGGGAACTATGCTGCCAACCTAACGTGGGGGGGGGGGAACTATGCTGCCAACCTAACGTGGGGGGGGGGGGGGAACTATGCTGCCAACCTAACGTGGGGGGGGGGGGGGAACTATGCTGCCAACCTAACGTGGGGGGGAGAGACTATGGCAAGGTACTGTACATTGTAGAGGGGTAGGTTTATACGGCGAGTATATCCCAAACGCTATATTTTAACTGTAAAAGTTGGGGGTAGTCTTATACGCCGGAAAAGGTAGTTCAGATAGTACTAGGGCAAGGGAGTATGGCCATTTATATCAAATACTAAAACAGTCTCCTTATAACTATTCAGAATTAGAGAATAGCATGCATGACCTGTTCTGAGAGAAAGCATAAGAGTTGAAAACATGTGTTTTTTTTTTTTTTTATGTTTCCAAATACCCCATCATCTTCTAGTAATGTGTATATGTTTGTATATTTGGACTTCTAATAAAGGGGAACATTGTGCATTATTTCATACTTACCATAGGTGTCTGGACTATCATATTATGACAATAAAGTCATGGTTCATCTTGTTAGTGTTCTATTAATGCTTCATCATGTTATTACTATTACTTGCAGATGTCAGGCTCACACATGCACCGCTCTGTGGATGCTGAAGGCCATATATCTCATCCCAGTACTTCTCCTCAGCAAATACCAGAACAGCCAAATTTTGCAGACTTCAGTCAGTTTGAAGCTTTTGCATCTTGTGTGACAGAACAGCAAGCAGAGGATGCTGAGAAACCAGAAGTTGTACAGGTTTGTGGATGTCAGCATGTAAATGGAAAGTATTTCCGAATTATGCATAGCTAGTTCTAGCTTAGTGTTACTGTCTTTATAATAAAACTTAACATGTCATAGAGACGTGTCAAAAGTTTTGATGGGCCTGGGTGCTAAAAGGAGAGGAGCGCTCTTCACGCTTTCTATCCCTGTCCTTCCTGCAGGAGATGGATTCTTAAATCTATGAGCCTGTGTCAAGCATTGAGGAAGAAGACCTAAAGACATGGCTTAGCTGAGTGTTTCTCCGCACTTATTTTAGCCATCAGTGGAGCTCTCAGCCCCCACACCTCGACCGTTCAGAACTTCTGAGATGCAATAAAAAAAAATGTTTTTACTATTTTTTTTTATATATAAATGACAGTGATATTGTAATTACATACTTTATATCAATACAATCTTACCATACTTCTGTATTTAACCTGTTAACGACAAAGGATGTGTATACATGTCCTTGTGCCGTTAACAGTGTATGGCGCGGGCTCCTGACTCGAGCCCCTGCCATATCAGCCGGCTACAAGAATCAGCTGGGGGCTGCCATTAATAGCCGACATGCAGCAATCGCCGCAGGCAGCTACTATTAACAGTTTAGATCGTTGCGGTTAAAGCTGACAGCGGCGTCTAAAGGGACTTTTGAACACTCCCTGGTGTTCCAGTGGGGTGGATCGCTCCCCTTCCATATTAAAAGTTTAAATCACCCCCGTTTCCCAAATTCCATATAAAAAAATATATGAACGTAATACAAATAAACGGGTTATCGCTGTGTGCATAAATGTCTGAACTATAAAAATATAATGTTAATTTAAACCGCACGGTCAATGGCGTACTTGTAAAAAAGGGTCAGAAGATGACAATTTTAAACATTCTAATTTTATATATGGGGGGGGTCTTACGGGGTCAGTGAAGCAGAAGAGTTACGTGCTTCTCTCTGCGGCATCACTTCACTTCCTGTAGTCACCGCCGAAAAGTGACATCCGTGATGCAGCACAGAGAAGCCGGGAGAGGACGTAACTCATCTGCTTCACTGACCCCGCAAGACAGCCGAAGCGCAGACAAGTAAGGAAAGGGGAAGTGTGGTCTTCAACCTGCGGACCTCCAGATGTTGCAAAGCTACAACTCCCAGCATGCCCGGACCGCAGTTGGCTGTAGTTTTGCAACATCTGGAGGTCCGCAGTTTGAAGACCACTGGATGCCAAAGGAGGAACATGATGGGGGGATGATGAGACGGGGGGAAATGATGAGGGGGGGGATGAGACGGGGGGAAATGATGATGAGGGGGGGGATGAGACGGGGGGGGATGAGACGGGGGGAAATGATGATGAGGGGGGGGATGAGACGGGGGGAAATGATGATGAGGGGGGGGATGAGGGGGGGGGGAAATGATGATGAGGGGGGGGGATGAGACGGGGGGAAATGATGATGAGGGGGGGGGGATGAGACGGGGGGAAATGATGATGAGGGGGGGGGATGAGACGGGGGGAAATGATGATGAGGGGGGGGGATGAGACGGGGGGAAATGATGATGATGAGGGGGGGGGATGAGACGGGGGGAAATGATGATGAGGGGGGGGGGATGAGACGGGGGGAAATGATGATGGGGGGGATGAGACGGGGGGAAATGATGATGGGGGGGATGAGACGGGGGGAAATGATGATGAGGGGGGGGATGAGACGGGGGAAATGATGATGAGGGGGGGATGAGACGGGGGGAAATGATGATGAGGGGGGGGATGAGACGGGGGGAAATGATGAGGGGGGGGTTGAGACGGGGGGAAATGATGACGGGGGAAATGATGAGACAGGGTGGGGGGGATGATGAGGGACATGAGACAGGGTGGGGGGGATGATGGGGGACATGATGAGACAGGGTGGGGGATGATGGTGGGGGGAGGCACTAAATGCTTAATGTCTGTATGGCTAGTGGTGGTCTGTCTATGACAGGGGGAAATGAGAGGGGTAAATGTGGCACAAGGAATTATGTGGCACTGGAGGGGACGGGACCAAACTGAGGTGCAGAAGAAAACTAAGTTGGGGGGATGATGTGGCATTTAGTCCAAGTCATTTATTTAACATTTTATTTTTTTAACTTAAATTTCCCTGTTAAAATGGGGGTGCGTGTTATACACCAGTGGGTGTTATACGCCGATAAATACGGTATGTACATGCGGTATCCTTGTAACCGTATGGACCTACAGAATAAAGATATGGTATTATTTTTACCTAAACGTGCAGTTTGTAGAATCGGAAGCCCCCAAAAGTTAAGTTGTTTCCAATTTTGCCCCAGAAATATAAATTTTTTCTGGTTTTCCCGTAAATTTTATGGTGAAATGATTGATGTCATTATGAAGTATAATTGGTGGTGCAAAAAATAAGCCCTGATATGGGTCTGTATGTGCAAAATTCTGTGTAATATCGAAGCTGCATTTTTTTTTTTTTTTTTTTTTTTTTTTTTTTTTTGTGGGTACATAGCCCTAAAGGAAACAGTCTCCATATCAAGTTAATTTCAACTATATCTGTACACATCCTGTATAAGCATTGCCCATCGTGTATTTGATGCTACAAATACAATTATTGGCTATGTCTAACTTTTTCTATATTTATTCAATAAAACTTGCTAAAGCACATATGAACTTCATATGTCAATAGGCTGAGAAGCCGGCAGCTGATGGGATCCGTAGTGCCAAGATAAATGGACGTGTTGAAGACAAAGCAGTCACTGTTGTCCCTGCCAATTCAGTAAGTGTATATATATAATACTTGTAGAAATAAAACCCTAGTAAATGTGAACTAGATCATAAGTATAACAAATGATGAAGGTGGAATGTATAAAACACTGATAGGTCTTCATTTCAGTGGCCTAGTCTTATGAAAATATCTACAATGACACTTGTGGACCTCCATGTTTTGTTTTTCTTCTTTCCATTGGATCAAAACATGTTTTTGGTTAATCTTGATGGACTCTTCCCTTTTTTTTACTTTATAAACTATATAGCCTACATTTCTTTCTGTCCAACAGCTTAAAATCTATGTGCAACACAACTGGAACTGTATCAAAGTCTAGGTCATGTTATATGTACCCGTTGGGTGCATTAAATAGAATGGATCCTGTCCCATTCAGATCAATTGGACACAATACTGGGCATTCTCTGACATTTTCGGAGGTCATTCTACAGGGAGAGAGGGATGCTGGTCTGTGAGCAATAGCTATCGTTTGTACCTTGGTTATCTACGTACTGGTGTCATTCTTCAATGTACTATGGGCCTGTTTACACTACGGAAATTCTGTGTGGATTCCAGTTGCAGCAGGCTACCATTGATTCTGCTGCTCAGTTCACACTTCAAAAGTTCTGTAAAAAAAAAAACTTCCAATTTGGAATTGGATTCATGATATTCTGACTTAATCCACTGGAGAAGTCCCAACACTGTTAGTGAATGGGGCGGCACTTACATACTACTGGCTGCGGACATTAAAGAAGATATCCCATGCAGCAAAGAAAAAAAAATACCTAGCCATTCCATAGTATATTCACCTACCACCTCTCTGACATGTTTGTGATTTTTTTTTCCGCCCCCCATTCACCGGCTATTCTGCTCATAAATTCCAGTTACTTCCTGGTTATGGTGGCTATGCCTGTGATCTCAAAGACTACATTTCCCTGCATGCACTGCTCACATTTCCTGCCCTCAGCTGCCTGAGCAGAGAGCTTGTTACCACCCCCTAACTTATGTTAGTCACTCCTACAGCTCTGCTAGTCCACTCCCACATAACAATGAGCTCCAATCATAGCCCTATACAGCAGGGTGGCCACATAACACTGAGCTCCAATCATATCCCTATACAGCAGGGTGGCCACATAACACTGAGCTCCAATCATAGCCCTATACAGCAGGGTGGCCACATAACACTGAGCTCCAATCATATCCCTATACAGCAGGGTGGCCACATAACACTGAGCTCCAATCATATCCCTATACAGCAGGGTGGCCACGAGGAAACAAAATGTAATCTCAGTGCTCAGAGAGGGGGACCCTGGAGCTGAAGCTGCAGTTTTACACTGTAAAATCACTCCCTCCCCCTCCTACTTTACAGTGGCACAATCACCTCCCCCCCTTCTCTGCCCTGCACTCCTCTCTCCCCAGTGCTCAGTGTGACAGCTCTACTCTCCCTCCCCTCCATTCTCAGTGTGACAGCCCTACGCTGGCAGCTCCCTCCCCTCCCCCCTCTCCTCCGTTCTCAGTGTAAAAACATTAGCAAGGAGAGGGGAGAGAATCAGCCTGTTTGCTGACTCTGCTATGATCTGAATCAGCAGGCATATAGGCAGTGCTGCTCAGCCAATCACTGCAGGACAGAGGGAGGACAGTGTGAATATTCATCAGATGGGAGGGGCTAAGGCCGAGCACAGGGAGCTCTCTGCAGCACAGGGGTTTTCTGGGTAATTGTCACGTCACGGCCTCGGGATGCTGCTGATAACAGCCTGAATAGGGGGTCGAAAGTCATGAAAACCTGGAACAGCTGAATTTCCTGTCAGACAGAAGAATGCAGAACAAGCTGGTTTCTAAGCAGCACTGGTAATGGAAGTGATTTACAAACCTATATAACTTTACCTTCTGCACTAAAAGCTGAACAATTTTTTACTATGAGACTTGTCCTTTAAGCACTGATTCATGTGAAATCCACCCCTGCTATTTTCTTTTGGAATTCTCGGTGGAATTTCAATCATGTGAACAGGGTCTACGGGTTATAAGGAGGGCACTGCTGTGAAGTGATAGTGAAATAAGAAAATAAACATCACTTAGTTCTTAAATATGGTTAACAAAGAACTTTTATCTTTAAAGGATATTTTCATATAGTCTTTCATATAATTGTGTGTGGGTAAATTTTTTTTCTACAATGCAAAGATGATTAAGAGGCTGCTCTAACCTCATCCATATTATCAACAATGCAAAGATGAAGAGGCTGCACTCACCACCATAGTTTTCACGTGATTTATTTTCACTCCGACAAGGGTACAATCAGCGGATACAAGGCATAGGCAATATATGTTTCACGTCTAAGTGCGAAATAAATGTTGCCTATGCCTTGCACCTGCTGTTTGTACGCTTGTCAGAGTGAAAATAAAGCAGGTGAAAACTATGGTGGTGAGTGCAGCCTCTTCATCTTCTTTGCATTATTGATAATATAGATGAGGTTAGAGCACCTCCACAAGCAGTGCCCAAACGGAGTAGCTGACCCCATAATACACCAGCTGTGGGCTTAACTGCGGATTCCATTACTGAGAGCAGCAGTGCCAGTAACACTTCTTCTGTGTATATATTGTCATTTATTTTCAGTGTACAGAAAGTATGGTCAGCTACAACATACTAATATATTTGCAGGAGACTCTGGAGGCAGTTTGCCACTGTATTGGAGACAGTAGTATATTTGGAGCTTTTCCACTTAAAGCTCAGTGTACATAGGCTAACTGATGAAATTCATCCCAACAGGTATAAAGTGCGATATGACTGCCATGATTCCTGTATTTACAGCATTTCATAGTATATAGAGCTGGTAGACCTGATTGGAGGATGCATTTTGTATGGATATGGGAAGCAAAAACAGAATAGTGTTTGCATGGATATCTGGACCTACTGTGTTTGTTCACGTGTAAACTATAGCTCTTCCTTCCACTTTTGAATTTATCCAGGGAAAAGTAAGCACTCCTCTTGCACCACCCCCTAAACCAGTCCGTAGACGGTTAAAATCTGAAGATGAACTCAGACCAGAAGTAGAAGAATCCAATCAGAAGCAGGGCAATGTAACGGCAGCACTTGCTTCCCAGCCATCTATTCCAAGGTACTGTTAAATAGCCTGGTCTCAGAAACATACATTTTGTCTACACTAATAAAGTACAGTGCAGAAAATCAGCTGGAGAGATATGTGTGGTGCAGTATTGAAGTATCTCTGTCATTTGATAAACTGTTGTCATGTCACAGAGACATGTAAATAGCTTTCTTCAGTCAGGGTCTGGGCATTCAGAGCTAGAATAGGTGTTTCACTCCCCAATTTACTGCCTAGCGCAGTGCTGCAGAGGACAGGCTACATAGGTTTAGCCCCTTGGGGACGGAGGGTTTTTCCATTTGGCACGTTAATTTTTTCCTCCTTACCTTTTAAAAATCATAACCCTTTCAATTTTGCACCTAAATATCCATATGATTGCTTATTTTTTTGTGCCACCAATTCTACTTTGTAATGACATCAGTCATTTTACCCAAATATCTACAACAAAACGAAAAAAAAAAATTGTTCGACAAAATTGAAGAAAAAACACAATTTTGTAAATTTTGGTGGCTTCCGCGCAGTGCATTTTTCTGTATTCTGTAGGTCCATACAATTAAAATGATATCCTATTTATATAGGTTTGATTTTGTCATACTTTTGGAAAAAACTCATAACTACATGCAGGAAAATTTATACGTTTAAAAATGTCATCTTCTGACCCCTATAACTTTTTTATTTTTCTGCATACGGGGCTATATGAGGGCTAATTTTTAGCATCGGGATCTGAAGTTTTTAGCGGTACCATTTTTGTGCTATTTGGACTTTTTGATCGCTTTTTATTCATTTTTTTTTCATTATATAAAAAGTGACCAAAAATACGCTATTTTGGACTTTGTCATTTTTGGCGCGTACGCCATTGACCTTGCGGTTTAATTAAAGATATATTTTTTATAAATCTGACATTTCCGCATGCGGCGATATCACACTTTTTTTTATTTACGTTTTTTTTTCCTTTTAAATGAGAAAAGGGGAGTGATTCAAACTTTTATTAGGAAAGGGGTCAAATGATCTTTATTAACTAATTTTTTTTTCACTGTTTTTTTTTTTTTTTTCCCAATGTTATAGCCCCCATAGGGGGCTATAACACTGCACACACTGATCTTTTACATTGATCTTTATTATCCCAAAGGAGAACATAGATCAACGATTCTCCCGCTTGACTGCTCATGCCTGTCTCTCAGGCACTGACCAGCCATTTGGCGATCGGACACCAGGAGGCAGGTAGGGACCCGCCCCGTGTCCTACAGCTGTTCGATATGCCACGATTTTGCTGCGGCGATCCCGAACAGCCCCTGAGCTAACTGGCAGCAGTTTCATTTCACTTTAGACGCGGCGATCAACTTTGAACACCACGTCTAAAGGGCCGCTATGATGCAGGGGCCCCGCGTTATAGAAAGGGAGTGGGCAAAGGGCATACAGGTACGCCCTTCGTCTCCAACAGGTTAATGTAGAATCAGTCTCCTGCAGGAACAGGTATCATGCAATTTAAGGATGTAAGCAAGATGTACTTTGCAATGGTAAATCTCAGCCACTCTTAATAAATGGTGCGACCCAATGTTTCACTGAAGCCCCAGCTTTAATAAGCTACTGCCTACAACCTTGAGAAAGTCAGGTCTCTGGTGAAACGTTGGATGGCAGCACATGTGTTTCTAAATCATTGCCCTGTTACTATCTATGGTTAATTCGTACTGACTTATACTAAACTGACTAGCTACAAAGTTCAGCACCAGCTTGTTACCCTTAGGCTAGTTTCACATGTTGGAATTTTCGGGTGGAATTCCACTTGGAATCTCTGCACAGAAATTCCACTGCAGCAGAGTCCTGTTGAATTCAGCGGAATTCTGCTGCTCTGTGCACACAGCGTAATTTCCGTGCAAGATGTTTCCAGCATGGAAATTCAATTTTCCATGTCCGCACAAAGAATGAACATGTTCATTCTTTGTGTGGCGTCCGCATGGAATGCATAGCAGTCTGAGACGGGGCTTTCCAGTGCGGTCCCAGCGCGGGCAATTAGGCAATGTCCAGCATTAGCTATGGGCCCTGGCTTCTGATGCCAGTCAGGGCCAACTGGCTATGATGTGCTCTCAGCTGCTGAGCATGCTTAATAATTTGAAAACAGTACAAGGGTGTACAGGTACAGGGTGTCCTTAAAAGGTTAAAGTATCCCTGTCATAAAAAAAAAAAAAAATAATTTTGACAGGTCAGAGACATGTGGAAAGTTTGATCAAGTGGGATCTTAGTCCAGAGACCCTCACAGATTAGTAGAATGAGTGGGGTGAAGCATGGCTTGCAGCAATTTATGTCCTGCTTACCTGGGCTGAGATCATTGTGAGCCAAAGAGCGGTAGTGCACTCCTGTTAATTCTACTGATCAGTGTGGATTTCTGCTCTGAGGCCCCGACTGATCAAAACTTTTCACATGTCTCTGTGGCAGGTTTTTGTTCCTTTTTTATTTATTTATTTATTTTTTTAATGAGGGGGACACTATTTTAAGCTTATACATATCTGTATGGCACACTCAAGTGGAAGGAGACTTTGGGGGAAATTTATCATTGCAGGTGAAGCAATTTTTTTTGTGTGTGTACTGGTAATGTATAGGTGCATTTGATAAATTTTGCGCAGATACACATTTTCTGGAATTTATCTGGTTGATTTGTTGCAAAAAATTTAGCAACTTTTTAATCCTGCTTTTTAAACCTGCCAAAATTTGCGACTTTTCTACATACACCAAAAAGCTAAGCCAGGTCTGGGTTGGTGTATTTTTGTGACTTTTTGGAAGTGTTTGCACAAAAATTTGCAACTTTTTTTTTTTTTTTTTTTACAGTTGCATTTGATAAATACATAACCACTGCATAGTGAGAAGAATAAATGGTGTACTGCAAGTCAACATTGTAAAGAATGTCTTTTGAAAATTTGCTAAAAAGTCGCAAATGCAATGATGAATGTCTCCCTTTCTGTAATTGAATAACTTTTCCTAGTATTTATCTTGTTTAGATTTTTACCTAAAAATTGCAAATTGATATAAATCACACGACAGAAAAAGTATTACATCACACATGAATATATCATGTTTTCACTCAAGGAAATTGTGTGCTCTGGCTTCTAGATCAGCTGGAAAGGACAAAAAGGCAATTCAGGCCTCCATTCGACGCAATAAAGAAACAAACACAGTTCTTGCGCGGCTGAACAGTGAATTGCAGCAGCAGTTAAAGGTAACAGCCCCATGAATTACTCATTCTGTTAACACTTAATTAGAAGGGAAATATTTAAAGGGGTTCTCCGGTGCTTACACATCTTACACTAGCACCACTTGCACCAGCTACAAAGTTACAGGTTGCAGATCACTGCTCTATAGTACAACCTGCTGGATTTTAACCAGGATTCTTTGTTAGTCAGGAAAGTAGTGTGCTGACAATCATTTCTATGGCCACGCATTCTACAATGAAATGAATGCAGTAAGCTTATGAGGACTTATAGGGGTTCTCCGGTGCTTACACATCTTATATCCCCTATCCGAAGGATAGGGGATAAGATGCCTGATCGCGGTAGTCCCGCCGCTGGGGAGGCCCGTGATCATGCACGCGGCACCCCGTTTGTAATCAGTCCCCGGAGCGTATTTGCTCCGGGTCTGATTACGGGCAACTACCGGGCCAGCGGCATGTGACGTTGCGCCTCTGCCCCCGTGTGACGTCACGCTCCGCCCCTCAATGCAAGCCTACGGGAGGGGGCGTGACGTAGGCTTTCATTTAGGGGCGGAGCGTGACATCACAGGGGGGCGGAGGCGCGACGTCACACGCCGGTGGTCGCCCGTAATCAGACCCAGAGCGAACACGCTCCTGGGACTGATTACAAACGGGGTGCCGCGTGCATGATCACGGGCCTCCCCAGCGGCGGGACTATCGCGATCAGGCATCTTATCCCCTAGCCTTTGGATAGGGGATAAGATGTGTAGGCACTGGAGAACCCCTATAAGCTTACTGCATTCATTTCATTGTAGCATGCGTGGCCATAGAAATGATTGTCAGCACACTACTTTCCTGACTAACAAAGAATCCTGGTTAAAATCCAGCAGGTTGTACTATAGAGCAGTGATCTGCAACCTGTAACTTTGTAGCTGGTGCAGCAATGACAACTACCAGCAATGCCAAAGGGGAAGTAACACAACAAAGTACATGTAAGCTTTGATATACCCACCCCTATTCCCATAACCCCAGCAACCGTATTTCTGTCAGCATTGATCACAGTATCTAAAGGATTAAATTCCTGAAATCATCGTGATTGCCAATGTTTGTTACTGGTGATGAGTCCAGGCTGCTGCTAGCAGCCATTACTCACTGACTTTGAAGTAAGCTCCGCTTCTAAACATGCTTTGAAGTCTCTTATTATTGTCTAAACTGCCTACTCTGCTGTATTGTAAATGGAACACATTGTCACTGTCCCATTGGTTGATATTTTACTGTGGACATAAATAAAAGTCCTAATACAGTTCAGTTCTGGGCAGTGTGGGTTGGGCAGCACAAGGCTAAGCTGTCACCATGGTAGAATGAACGGGGTGTGTGTGTTTCCTTTGCATGAATGTGAAGCTCGCGGACGGATGAAGGGCCTGATGAGGTAAACTACTTCTACCACGACAAAATTTAAGTTGTCTTAGTGATTTTGCTGCTGCATACACTACTTGTAGATTCTGACTACCAATTCTGTTTTTCCTTCGTTTCAGGACGTTCTCGAAGAAAGGATATCTTTGGAAGTCCAACTGGAACAGCTGCGGCCTTTTTCTCACCTCTAAGTAATCTATTATCTATGAAAACTGGCCTGCTCTATGATCAACCCAGATTCCAAGCTCATTGCAACGCCATTCCTTCACCATACCCATATGTCCCTGCACTAGCTCAATGGAATTAATCAACTGATTTACATCACCCTAACCACCCTCAATTCCCCTTTTTAGCATGCACATCAAGACCTACCTATTTAAGGAAACACTTTACATATGGCGGGGAAACCGCATGGCCTGGCACATGCCAAGTATATTCCAGGTTGCTATACTTTACAGAGTATTTATGATGACTGCGCCATCTTATAAAGCACTATGAATTCTAATCATGTGAGTTTAAGAAAACTAGACTGTTACAGCATATGTGTTGGTCATCCTAATGTTTGGTGCATTTCATGACTTTGTACCAAACACATGACCATAACTTTGTATAGTACAGTGTACAAGAGAGTTTGATTCAGTAGTATAATGAAATGTACTAACCCATTACCCAATCATGGTGTAACCTACTACACAATACTGAGGTAAATCCTCAATTCACGCCAAATCATGTGCATTCAAATAGCATTTGTCTTCTCACTCCCTTCCTGAATTTGCACGTCTCAAACATCAGCCTCAACAAAGCCTATGTCTCCTGGACAGGACACGGTTTACTTGTATCCTACACTGCCCTTGTTGATCCTGACAAGTCAGATCTTTCCAGAGCACTAGAATTCTGGGTTCTCTTCCATCTTGCCTGAAGGCCTTACTACTTTGAACTATAGACAGGCTTTACTAATCGCCACAATCTCCCTGAGTGTTTCCTGCTCTTCGGGTTGATGTACTGTAATAGGGTTTTGTTCTATATTGTATGATAAACACCTTTTGATCTCATATGTAAATTTGAATTGTAAGCTGACTAACAGCAATTATTGTATTTAATAGCTTATTCTGGCTGTGGGATCCTAGATGTTAAAGTGCATGGATGTATCTCAGCAGAATCAGAACTAGCAAAAGTGTGATTTTTACACCAATAAAACAGCACAATATTTTAACCATTCTGATCCATCCTTTCTTTTGTCTTGCAGATAGTTTGCAACTCTTAAAATTGTAAATGTCATATGAAGACACAAGATAAATATATTTACCTCTGGTTGTTACTGAAATTCAAGACATTTTTTTTTTCAGCAATTTTGCCTTGATATAAATAGGTTGATTTTCAGACTACCATAAAGCAGACCATTTTTTGTTGTCTATATTACAGCTGTAATCTGCAGCCTGGCTCCTGAACAAAACTTATATTGCCATAGGGTTTTAAGTCCAGTTCAATTAAACTGCACAAGGTATGAGTATTGCAGCTGTAATATAAACAGTAAATACGAGCCATCTGAAACTTGGTTACAATGAACATATCTGGGTTGGAACAATGACTACATATTTGCAGCATTTAGTTTAATTTTTTTATTGTAACTTTTTGTGATTCTAATCACTTTCAATCGAGAACTAGGTTCTGGCTATTGTCTTTCTATCCCCAACTGCTGAAAAAATGCTTACAGCTTGTGAATAACACCACTTTATTTCCACAAGAATATGGATGGTAGCCCATTTACAGTGGGGCAAAAAAGTATTGTCAGCCACCAATTGTGCAATTTCTCCCACTTCAAAATATGAGAGGCCTGTAATTTTCATCCTAAATTTTCATCCTAGGTATACCTCAACTATGAGAGACATAATGAGAGAAAAAAATCCATAAAATCACATTGTCTGATTTTTAAAGAATTTATTTGCACATTATGGTGGAAAATAGATATTTGGTCACCTACAAAAAAGCAAGATTTCTGGCTCTCACAGACCTTTAACTTCTTCTAGAGTCTCCTCTGTCCTCCACCCGTTACCTGTATTAATGGCACCTGTTTGAACTTATCAGTATAAAAGACACCTGTCCACAACCTCAAACAGTCACACTCCAAACTCCACTATGGCTGGGAAGACTGAATCTGCAATAGGCAAGCAGCTTGGTGTGAAAAAAGCAACTGTGGGAGCAATTATTAGAAAATAGAAGACATACAAGACCACTAATAATCTCCCTCGATCTGGGGCTCCACGCAAGATCTCACCCTGTGGTGTCAAAAGATCACAAGAACGGTGAGCAAAAATCCCAGAACCACAGGGGGGGACCTAGCGAATGACCTGCAGATAGCTCGGACCAAAGTAACAAAGGCTACCGTCAGTAACGCACTACGCCGCCACTACGACTCAAATCATGCAGTGCCAGACATGTCCCCCTGCTTAAGCCAGTACATGTTTGGGCCCGTCTGAAGTTTGCTAGAGAGCATTTGGATGATCCAGAAGAGTATTGGGAGAATGTCATATGGTCAGATGAAACCAAAGTAGAACTTTGGTAAAAACTCACCTCATCGTGTTTGGAGGAGAAAGAATATTGAGTTGCATTCAAAGAACACCATACCTACTGGGAAGCATGGGGGTGGAAACATCATGCTTTGGGACGGTTTTTCTGCTAAGGGACCAGGACAACTGATCCATGTAAAGGAAAGAATTAATGGGGCAATGTATCGTGAGATTTTGAGTGAAAACCTCCTTCCATCAGCAAGGGCATTGAAGATGAAACGTGGCTGGGTCTTTCAGCATGACAATGATCCCAAACACACCACCCGGCCAACAAAGGAGTGGCTTCGTAAGAAGCATTTCAAGGTCCTGGAGTGGCATAGCCAGTCTCCAGATCTCAACCCTGTAGAAAACCTTTGGAGGGAGTTGAAAGTCCGGCCCAAAGCATCACTGCTCTAGAGGAGATCTGCATGGAGGAAACTTTGTGAAGAAAACGTTTGACCTCTGTCGTTGCCAACAAACGATATATAACAAAGTATTGAGATGAACTTTTGTTATTGACCAAATACTTATATTTTCCACCATAACCTGCTAATAAATTCATCAAAAATCAGACAATGATTTTATGGATTTTTTTTTCTCATTGCCTCTCATTGTTGAGGTATACCTATGATGAAAATTACAGGCGCCTCATCTATTTAAGTGGGAGAAGTTGCACAATTGGTGGCTAAGAGTACGTTCACACTGCGGAATTCCTGTGGAATTCCGGGAGTAGAATTCTGCGCAGTGAACTGTACCATTAGTGTGAATGGGTCTTCCATGAGACCCATTCACACTGCAGAATTTCAGTGGCAGACAATTCCGCAAACAATGAAATTGTTCCGTTCAAAGAAAGAACATGTTCATTCTTTGCGTGGAATTCCGCAAGGACTGCATAGCCGTCAATGGTGAAGGGGACAGTGCCCCGCGGTCCGTCGCCTGACGGGATGTCCAGTGTGAATGTGTCCTAAATACTTTTTTTGCCCTACTGTATGAGTTTTAGACACCTTTAGAGATGAGCAAACTTAGTAATTCGATTCGTCACAATCTTCTTGGCTTGGCGTTTGCTGTCTTTAGCCTGCATAAATTAGTTCAGCTTTCAGGTGCTCCGGTGGGCTGGAAAAGCTGGATACAGTCCTAGGAGACTTTCTAGGACTGTATCCACCTTTTCCAGCCCACCGGAGCACCTGAAAGCTGAACTAATCTATGCAGGCTAAAGTCAGCAACTAATATAAAAAAAAAAAAAAAGGGGGGGGGGGGGAGCGCAACGCAAATATAGTAGTAAGAAAGCCTAAACCGAGATTACTGCGTTGCACCTACCCTTGTGCCAAAAGTATAATTTAGTAAAACAGAAAAAGATGCAGTCCTACTAGGTATAGGGGAAATAGGGAAAAAAAATTAGGGAATAAGAAGTAGTGTCTAAAACATAAATAAATAAATAGTATTTATTGAATGATAGTCTCGATGATGTTCTATAGTCTGGGCAGGGCCCTTGCCACAGACTGAACAAAATATATTAAAAGAATATTAAGACCTATATTGTTCATAAAATATACATAAAATTTGCACTGTTGTGGGAAATAGATTGTTAACCCACTAGCCCGAATATATTTTATTCTCAAGACTTTTTAACAAAGTCAAATAGCAGCTTTGGGAGCGCTGGAGGCTCCTAAATAAATGCCCACTGTAACAGTTTGTGCAGGTATTAGCGCTGATGCAAGAAGAACAATAATCCTCTATCTCAGACAGCACGGAGACCGGGTAAATGAGGAACAAAGTTAGAAGATCAGGCACTTAGTGCCTCTTACCGGCTCCTGGCGGAGGACGATTGCCGGCATACGGCAGCGTGTGCAGATGTATTTGTGGTACGTCCCCTTGGTGGTGGTGTCCTGGATGCCTCTCAGTCCCGGTAGCACGGGAGCAGATGAGAGAGGGGTCCGGTGTTGAAGATGAGTTTAACAGCGTGTGGCAGCACTGTGAAGTGCTTCTCTGCCCCGACGGCACAGGGGTCAGATGTAGAGGTGAGGACAGCCCAATAGGTGTCCCGACCAAAGTGCAGATTATAGCAGTCTAAACCAGACGCATTTCGGGGAGCTGGGTCCCCTTTTTCAATGGTAAAACCTTCAGTCTTTTGCATTGCTACCAGTGAAAAAGGGGACCCAGCTCCCCGAAACGTGTCTGATTTAGACTGCTATAATCTGCACTTTGATCGGGACACCTATTGGACTATCCTCACCTCTACATCTGACCCCTGTGCCGTCGGGGCAGAGAGGAACTTCACAGCACTGCCACACGCTGTTAAACTCATCTTCAACACTGTCTCTCATCTGCTCCCGTGCTACCGGGACTGAGAGGCATCCAGGACATCACCACCACCTGACTCCGTGCGTCTCTCTTATATCTTCCCGTGCCGTCGGGTCAAAGGGGACGTACCACAAATACATCTGCACACGCTGCCGTATGCTGGCAATGGTCCTCCGCCAGGAGCCGGTAAGATGCACTAAGTGCCTGATCTTCTAACTTTGTTCCTCATTTACCCGGTCTCCGTGCTGTCGGAGATAGAGGATTATTGTTCTTCTTGCATCAGCGCTAATACGTGCACAAACTGTTACAGTGGGCATTTATTTAGGAGCCTCCAGCGCTCCCAAAACTACTATTTGACTTTGGTAACCCACTAGCCCGAATATATTTTATTCTCAAGACTTTTTAACAATCTATTTCCTGCAACAGTGCATATTTTATGTATATTTTATGTACAATATAGGTCTTAATAGTTTAATATATTTTGTTCAGTCTGTGGCAAGGGCCCTGCCCAGACTATAGAACATCATCATTATGTTTTAGACACTACTTCTTATTCCCTCTATTTTTTTTTTTTTTCCTATTTCCCCTATACCTAGTAGGACTGCATCTTTTTCTGTTTTACTAAAGTCAGCAACTGCCGAGCAGTTCGTGATGAATGGAAGGCTGGGTTCACACTACGTTTTTGCCATACTGTTTTCAATCCGTTTTTCTAAAGAAAACCGTATGGCAAAAAAACGGATGGAACAGTATGGAAAAAAGTAAACCGTATGTGTTTTTAAACGTGCATACAGTTCCGTCAGTTTTTATAGAAAAAAAACCCCATACATTTTTGAAAATGTTGTCCATTTTTAATGGGAGGGGTCTTGGGTGGGGACTTTAGGATTAAAATGCGCATGTGCAAAGTAAAAACGTATACGTTTTTCCCGTATGGAACCGTATACATGTGCGTTTCCCATTGACGTCCATGTAAAAAAAAAAAAAAAAAAAAAAAAACGTATGCGGTTGCAGTACGGTTTTTAAACCGGAGTCGAAACCGTGGTTGACCACTATTTTGTCTCCGGTTTAAAAACCTCACTGCAACCGCATACATTTTTTTTTTAACATGGATGTCCATGGGAAACGCACATGTATACGGTTCCATACGGGAAAAACGTATACGTTTTTACTTTGCACATGTGCATTTGAATCCTAAAGTCCCCACCCAAGACCCCCCCCCATTAAAAATGGACAACATTTTCAAAAACGTATGGGTTTTTTTCTATAAAAACTGACGGAACTGTATGCACTTTTAAAAACAGTATACTGTTTAAAAACGCATACGGTTTACTTTTTTCCATACTGTTCCATCCGTTTTTTTGCCATATGGTTTTCTTTAGAAAAACGGATTGAAAACCGTATGGCAAAAACGTAGTGTGAACCGAGCCCAACTTCGCTTATCAGTTACATAGTTACATAGTTAGTTACATAGTTAGTATGGTTGAAAAAAGACATACGTCCATCAAGTCCAACCAGGGAATTGAAGGGAATGGTGTAAGGGGAAGGCATGTAGTTTTATAATTCTGCATAAGCATTAATGTTATTTTGTTCCAGGAATGTATCTAACCCTGTTTTAAAGCTGTTAATTGTTCCTGCTGTGACCAGTTCCTGAGGTAGACCGTTCCATAAATTCACAGTCCTCACGGTAAAGAAGGCTTGTCGCCCCTTTAGACTAAACCTTTTCTTCTCCAGACGGAGGGAGTGCCCCCTCGTCCTTTGGGGGGGGTTTAACCTGGAACAGTTTTTCTCCATATTTTTTGTATGGGCCATTTATATACTTATATACGTTTATCATATCCCCCCTTAAACGTCTCTTCTCAAGACTAAACAATTGTAACTCCTTTAATCTCTCCTCATAGCTAAGATGTTCCATGCCCCATATTAGTTTAGTCGCGCGTCTCTGCACCCTTTCCGGCTCCACAGTGTCCCTTTTATGTACAGGCGACCAAAACTGAACAGCATATTCCAGGTGAGGCCGTACAAATGCTTTATAAAGGGGGAGTATTATGTCCCTGTCCCTTGAGTCCATGCCTCTTTTTATACATGACAATATACTGCTGGCTTTGGAAGCAGCAGCCTGACATTGCATGCTATTCTGTAGTCTGTGATCTACAAGTACACCCAGATCCTTCTCTACCAGTGACTCTGCCAGTTTAATCCCCCCTAAGACATACGACGCATGCAGGTTATTAGTACCCAGATGCATAACTTTACATTTATCCACATTGAACCTCATTTGCCAAGTGGATGCCCAGACACTTAGTCTATCCAAGTCATCTTGTAACTTATGCACATCCTCTATAGACTGTACCGTGCTACAAAGCTTGATGTCATCTGCAAAGATAGAAACAGAGCTGTTAATGCCATCCTCTATATCATTGATAAATAAATTAAACAACAGCGGGCCCAGTACTGAACCTTGGGGTACACCACTAATAACCGGGGACCAATCAGAGTACGAATCATTCACCACTTTCTAGACACTTTCCCTGGAATGTCTTTTGCAGGATTCTGGCATAGTTAAATTGGGTACTCTGGGAAAATATCCACCTATTGTGTGGATATGGTAGAAGTTAAGCTTCTGATCCCTACTTCATACTGCCCCCAGACCATGACACATCTGTGCTGACAGGTTCCCGTTACTGTGTTTAAACTTTATTTAAAATAAAAATCAAGAAACCATATGAAAATTTTTATTTACACCCAGATTATTGCAGCTGGATTTATCTCTTCTCAATACTGGCATGGACAGCACTTTGACATGCAGAAAGCCAGGTGAATTTCTCCTCTTCTGTGATAGTAGAACAGATCCACTGACGCTTTGGGCCTTGGAGACTGAACGCATGCTTTACATCTGTAGGAAAGGGTTTCATTTGAAATGAATTTTTTTTTTAAACATTTTTGCCGCTGACTTATTTCCACATCAATATATTAGCACCCTTCCTTTCCCCCAAAGTACTACAATAGACAGCAGCATGCATTATCCTAAAACTATATATATTTTCTCCTATTACTGAACCTATGACTGGAGAATAGCAAATCTGTAATTTTTTCGAATCTAAGAATCGGCCATTGATATGTTTAGTCGTTCTACTTTTCTGGAGAAGTCTGGTGTTATACACTTAGGTCTCATAGGACTGTCCTGTTAACTTGGAAAGTGGAGTCAATTTATTAGGTTCAGCAAATGTTACTGTAGATTCTCTCATTCCCCATGTGACGCCCTCAGTATGAATTATAAAGTGCAAATAGCTGAGAATCTGTGACTACATGTGGTAAGAGATGGTTGTGCTGTATCTAGAACAAAATGCTGATGGTCTTTTATTTAGAATTATTCTCTATTTATTAAACATACATGGTTTCATTTGGCACTAGATAGATGAGTTTGGTTCTTCTGTACTTTTACTAATTTTATAAGCAAAACCACAAATATGTGCACTCAGAACAGATAAATGAAGGATACAGATATATTCATACTTACATTTTGTATCTGGGATGTCTTCTAAAAGTAATCTTGGAAGAGATACTGAAGCCATAAATTGGTAGGATGTCTTTGATCTATGACTGAAAGGTGTATAGGAAATGTGCCGACTTGAAATCACTAGTGCATCATTGAAGAGAAAGAGACTTAGATCACTGATGTGCTCATAAAGCCTGTTTAAAATGGAGAATGTCATCAATACCATGCCACCAGCACTTGTTAGACCATAATGCTTTGCATTTTAGAAGGCTATTCTTAATAACTTTGACAACCTCTTAAATGACAAGACAATAGTTACATAAACTGTAAGGGGGGGGGGGGGGGGGTGAGAAACATCCATCCAGCTCATTCAATCCTATTACCTTAAAATATTGACCCAGAGAGAGGCAAAAAAAATCCCACAGGGTGGAAGACAATTTTCCTATTTTTAGGGAGTACAATTCCTGGCTCCAAATCTGGCAATCTGAATGAATCCCTGGATCAACAATACTTAAGTAACTAAGCACACTGCTCTTACAGTAAAGAACCTACATTTGTGCTGGTGTAGAAACCGTTCCTCTATGTCTAGATACAATACTGGGTACAAATAGATGATGGGAGATATGGTATTTTTATACTAATTATTTGGTTGCCCCTAAGCAGTGTTGTTTTTCTTTCCCTAAACTATAAATAACTCCAATTACATAACCTTACACTCAGCAGTGTTAAACCTTATCTGCTACTTCTTAGCCCAAGCTTCCAACAGAGCCAGTCATAACAGTACACTGTCCTCTATTGTGTTAACCAACTTTACACAGCATAGTATCTGCATTATATTAACACTTTACTGTACAATCCCTCTACAAGGATATTAATATACACAATATACCATTTCTTGAGAGGTCGACATAACCCTAATTACAAAAAGAATATTATAGAGTAGCTCTTACCATGTAAAAAAAAAAATGTTTCTGTCCTTGCCTATTACCCATCTATCCCTTCCTTTAAAAATATACAGTCCTGGAGCATCAGCGAAGCACTGAGATTCAGTGCCGCGCTGCTTCAAGACTGTACATCCCGGGGGTGGGGACAGCTGGCGCGCGAGACCAGACAGTCAATGCCTTCACAGCGCTTGCTTCCGCCTGCCTGCCTGTCTGTCTGTCTGACAGGCAGGGAGAGAGCGCAGGCTGACTGAATTCTGACCAAATGCCCTGCCGGGATCAGTCCGAATTCAGCTGTGACATCACAGCAGGCTGCAGCCAGCCACTAGGAGGGAGACCCCCTAGTGGCCGGATTTCAAGTGCAAAATCAAATAATTTAAACACAAAATAAATAATAGAAGTATATTAGAGATTTAAAAAAAAAAAGTTGACAGTGCCCATTTAAGCTGATCTGAGCCTTAGCACAGTACTGTACCTCAGTGATGCACTTATGTCTTCATTGGCACACTTCAGTAGAGTCACATCTTGAATGTGTATCAGATGTCTGTTTGCTTCTATTAGATTCTGGGGGCAGGAAGAAATAATAGCTTCTTTTAACTAAAAGTCTATTTTGGTTGCTTAAAAAGACTCCAGAATGAGTTATGCTGTGTATTCATATATCCATTTATACCAGTTTTACATCTAATAGTGGACGGTCTTATGAAAGTAGGGCCCTTTCATATGCTTTATTAGGGCGTACTGATGTCATAGAGGTGATCCCCCTCACTCAGGACCCTGTCTATGAGCCAGAGCAGATTACTGCACATAGAGGAGCTCTTCCTGGTCACATGGTCAGCCAGTGAATTGAATGTTTGACATGTAAGACTACATTTTATATGAAAATGCTAATCGGTTTTGAAAGCTGCAGGGATCAGCTGACCCATATTATATATGATGTTGTCTCAATAAAAAAAATAAAAAAACTTTTTAAGGGTGTATTCACACAAAGTATCCTGCGCATATTTGAAGCACAGGATTTGAAGCTGCAGATTTTATGCTGTGTTCATTTAGTTTACATTGAACTCTGCAGCTTCAAATCCTGTGCGTCAAATATGTGCAGAATACTGTACGTGTAAATACACTTAGGGTCTATTCACATGTACATTATTTGATTTGAAGCTACAGAGTTCATTGTAAGCTAATTGACTGAACACAGCATCAAAACTGCAGCTTCAAATCCCATGCATCAGATATGCGCAGGATGCTGAACTGTGAAGGTGAGAATTTACTGTGTGTTTTACTGTTAAATAGTTCTTAAGGGTAGGGTCACACGTAACGGAACCACCGGTGACCCGACCCATAGCGTGTCTCCGGTTGTAGCCAACCCCCCCCCCCCCTTCTACATGCACACATCAGATATTAATCAGAATTAAATATCTTCATAATCCAGACAGTAAGAACCAGAAAACATCTATCCTAACTGATTAGAAAGAGGCAACAACTTGAAGAAAAGTACTTTTATTCCCCCTGGGGTAACTAGAGTCAGACATTAGAACAGGCTGTGATGTTCCTTTCCTCTCTCCCATCCCTCCCTTACAGATACACAGAACCAGAGACTAAAACTTTTCATGCTGATCACGGACCTAAAACGAGTGTTAAAAATAGAACATGGTAGCTAAGGTCCAACGGGTCCAATTCACTTCAATAGCCCAAATATAGACCCACTTTCTGCTCGTATATGTTTCATTTGCTGGACTTAATAGCACAGCAGGCAACGATATTGAGTCCAATTAAATGTATACAAGTGAACCCAGCCTTAGACTTCAGTAATGTTAAAATTTAAAGTTCCCACACAGATTTCCGATCTGCTACTACTTCATAACCTCTGTAGTACACCGGGAAGTCAGACCTGACAGTGACCATGAAATAAAGAGCTACTACTTACCGGGCATCCCTGAATCATCTTCTGTATATGTGTCAGCTCGGTGTCCTTCTCCAGACTTGCTTTCAGCTGGTATATAAGAAGTGTCAATGTTAACATAAGTAAAATCCTATTCTGATTAAAGGGTACCTAATGTAGACTTATGGATTCTCTGAATCTATAGAAAAAATAATAATAATAATAACCTTTTAAGGGGTCTTGTATACAGAGGCAAGCAACCCACAGGAGGGTCCTGCCTTCCAGGGACAAACTACCTTCGGGGGGTGGAAGAGTAGGGGGGTTGTCGCTTACTACAGGGGACAAGCTGCTACAAGTAGAGATGAGCGAACTTACAGTAAATTTGATTCGTCGCGAACTTCTCGGCTCGGCAGTTGATGACTTATCCTGCGTAAATTAGTTCAGCTTTCCGGGACTCCGGTGGGCTGGAAAAGGTGGATACATTTCTAGGAAAGAGTCTCCTAGGACTGTATCCACTTTTTCCAGCCCACTGGAGCACCTGAAAGCTGAACTAATATATGCAGGAAAAGTCATCAACTGCCGAGCCAAGAAGTTTGTGACGAATCGAATTTACTGTAAGTTCGCTCATCTCTAGCTACAAGGAGTCCTACATACAGGGGTGAGCTACCCCCAAGATTGACTGTGGCAAACCTGGAAAAGCAGTTGCAAATAATGAATTCTCAATACCAGCTAACATCTCATGCCTCACCAAATACAAGCAGTTCCAGCCATCACATTAGGGGTGAGTTAACTTAAATATTTCAGCTAAATTTGGTCAAATATTTCATTGATAGTTTAGTATGGCCTGCAAATGATTTTATAAACATCCAAATGGCCTTTGACAACAAGAAAGTTTCCCCACCCTTGCTTTTAAGGGATACTCCGGCGCTAAGACATCTTATCCCCTATCCAAAGGATAGGGGATAAGATGCCTGATCACGGGGGTCCCACTGCTGGGGACCCCCCTGATCTTCCATGCCGCACCCCGTTAGAATCAGCCCCCAGAGCGTGCTCGCTCCGGGTCTGATTACTGGCGATCACGGGGGCGGAGCATAGTGACGTGACAGCTGTCACGCCCCCTCCCATAGGCTTGCATTAAGGGGGCGGAGTGTGATGTCACACAGGGGCGGAGCGTGACGTCACTATGCTCCATCCCAGTAATCGCCAGTAATCAGACCTGGAGCAAGCACGCTCCGGGGGCTGATTCTAACGGGGTGCGGTGTGCAAGATCACGGGGGTCCCCAGCGGCGGGACCCCTGCGATCAGGCATCCTATCCCCTATCCTTTGGATAGGGGATAAGATGTCTTAGCGCCGGAGTACCCCTTTAAAGTGATTGAACCCTTTACAGAGGCATAACGTATCAGTGAAAGAGCAAAGATGTACTGTATATATTTTCTTGACTTTTTGCCACTCTTAGTACCATAACAAAAAACTTCTGTAATTATGTAGATAGTAAAATATATTTTGTACCCGTCTTTTCTGATCACAGTAAACATATGCTGAAGGCTAACCTGTCCAATATAATCCTTGTATTGCTTCAGTTGCAGTATAGCAGAATTTAAGTCCTTACGATCTGAATGTTCCGGAGGCGTATGAAGACGAAGAGCATACAAGAGATTCACATATTCTTCAAAGCGAGTGGATGGGAAAAGAAACAATTCCTGTAAACTATCAAGAAGAAATATTGGGTTATGGTAATACGCATTTCCCTTACATCTCTGTCAGCCTCACAACATATGGTGAATTTCTCTGCCCTGCGAGCCAATAGGACAGATGGAATTTTTACTATTTAACAGGCTCTATCCCCAATGTTTATTTTTATGTTCTACCAATGGGTGTGCATAGATCTTTTTCTAATAAGCCCTGTAAACAAGCACCAATCTACGAGCTCAGCAATAGTTTACAGTAAATATTGGGCTATCTAATAGGGCCCCTACACACTAGGCTCAGATAATAGATGGGGGAACCTTGGAGGACAAAGAGAGGGGAGAGCAAATAGAAGGCAGTCTACATGGAAGACCATACCATAACGGCCGTTAACAGGTTTATAGGCATGTTAGCCTCCTAGGTCTGCAAACCATTGCTCTGTACTGTCAGATCTGCAATAGTTTATTATTTTTATTCTCATTCTCCTGGTTTCATATGGTCTTTATATGTAATTCCCTTTCCAGAAATTGTATTCTTGGAATGATTAGAGATAATCTCTTCAAGGCAGAAGAGTACATTTAGCACCTTTAGGCTATCTGGTCAGAGGACTAGGAGGCTGCCCAGAGGAGTAGATAAAACCCCACCTTTCTATCTAAACTAAGTTACACTTGTGTTCTTATAATCATTCAGACCTTGTCATGTTAATACATGCAGATTATTTATTTTACTACTTTCCAGTCTGACACTGGATTTAGGATATTTTAATTTGTCTGGATATTTCTAGTACAATATATACTAACAATTCCAGAACATGCTCTTTTAAAAAAATGAAATAAAACCTTATTCCTACTAGATTTGTTTCTATTAGTGTAGCATAGTGGGGGTTTGTTGCCTCTCTTTAGAACAGATTTATGGTGCGGCCCCACGGGACTCTAATACCTTTATCAAAAGGGTTAGCTATGATTAAAAGTAACATAGCTGTTTTCTTCCAAACAGATATGACACCTGTCCTCGAGTTACGTGTGGTATTACAGTTTGGCTTCATTCATTTCAATGGTCCTGAGCTGCAATAGCACACACAACCTGAGGACAAGATTGGTGCTGTTTCTGAAATAAAGCCGCTATGTTTTTTTCTATTTCTGGATAACTAACCCCTTAAGGACTGAGACCTTTTTCACCTTAAAGGGGTTATCCAGGAAAAAACTATTTTTTATATATATATATATATATATATATATATATATATATATATCAACTGGCTCCAGAAAGATAAACAGATTTGTAAATTACTTCTATTAAAAAATCGTAATCCTTTCAGTACTTATGAGCTGCTGAAGTTGACTTGAGTCTAAGTGCTCTCTGATGACACGTGTCTTGGGAACCGCTCAGTTTAGAAGCAAATCCCCATAGCAAACCTCTTCTACTTCTTCCCGAGACAAGCAGAGATGTCAGCAGACAGCACTGTTGCCAGACAGAAAACAACAACTCAACTTCAGCAGCTGATAATTATTGAAAGGATTAAGATTTTAAATAGAAGTAATTTACAAATCTGTAATTTACAAACTTTCTGGAGCCAGTTGATATAAAAAAAAAAGTTTTTTTTCCTGGAATACCCCTTTAAAGGAGAACTCCAGAACATAAAAATTGTCCCCCATAGTGCCGGCAGTAAAAAAAAAATAAAGATGTACATACCTTCCTCCGCCGGTAACTTGCTCCGGTCTCCGCCGCGATCCACTTCCTGGTTGCCGGTGGTCCGATGAATCAGCCAATCACCAGCCGCAGCGAAGTCCCCACTCAGCCGGCGACAGGCTGAGCGGCAGTGTGACGTTTTTGGCTCCGGCCGCAGGTGCCGGTGTAGTGAAGAATTTTGTGTCCTGAAGCGTTTTCACACTGCCGCTCAGCCTATCACCGGCCGAGTCTGACTTCGCTGCGGCTGGTGATTGGCTGAGCGCAGTATGATTCATCCGACCACCGGCAACCAGGAAGTGGATCGCGGCGGAGACCGGAACCGGTTACCGGGTGAGCGGAGGAAGGTATGTACATCTTTATTTTTTTACTGCCGGCAGTATGGGTGACAATTTTTATATTCTGGAGTTCTCCTTTAAGGACTGAGCCCTTTTTTGCAATTCTGACCACTGTCACTTTATGCATTAATAACTCTGGGGTGCTTGTACTTATGAATTTGATTCAGAGAATGTTTTTTCGTGACATATTCTACTTTAACACAGTGGTACATTTTTATCGTTACTTGCATCCTTTCTTGGTAAAAAATCCCAAATTTTCATGAAAATTTTGAAAATTTAGCATTTTTCTAACTTTGAAACTCTCTGCTTGTAAGGAAAATGGATATTCCAAACAAATTATATATTGATTCACATATACAATATGTCTACTTTATATTTGCATCATAAAGTTGACATGTTTTTACTTTTGGAAGACACCAGAGGGCTTCAAAGTTCAGCAGCAATTTTCCAAATTTTCACAAATTTTCAAAAACGGAATTTTTAAGGGACCAGTTCAGTTTTGAAGTGAATTTCAGGAGACTTCTTTTTAGAAATACCCCATAAATTACCCCATTATAAAAACTGCACCCCCCAAAGTATTCAAAATGGCATTCAGAAAGTGTGTTAACCCTTTAGGTGTTTCACAGGAATAGCAACAAGGTGTAGGAGAAAATTCAAAATCTTCATTTTTACACATTTGTTCTTGTAGACCCAGTTTTTTAAAGTTTACAAGGGGTAAAAGGAGAAAAAGACCCTCAAAATTTGTAACCCAATTTCTCTCGAGTAAGGAAATACCTCATTTGTGGATGTCAAGTGCTCTGTGGGTGCACTACAAGGCTCAGAAGGGAAGGAGCGACAATGGGATTTTGGAGAGTGAGGTTTTTCTGAAATGGTTTTTGGGGGGCATGTCAAATTTAGGAAGCCCCCAGAAGAGCAAAAGAAAACCCACATGGCATACTATTTTGGAAACTACACCCCTCAAGGAATGTAACAAGGGTTACAGTGAGCCTTAACACCCCACAGGTGTTTGACGACTTTTCGTTAAAGTCGGATGTGTAAATGAATAATTTTTTCACTAAAATGCTGGTTTTCCCCCAACATTTTACATTTTTACAAGGGGTTATAGGAGAAAATGCCCCCCAAAATTTGTAACCCCATTTCTTCTGAGTATGGAAATACCCCATATGTGGACGTCAAGTGCATCACACTACAATGCTCAGAAGAGAAGGAGTCACATTTGGCTTTTGGAAAGCAAATTTTGCTGAAATGTTTTTTGTTGCATTTAGGAAGCCCCTATGGTGCCAGAACAGATGCTAGCTGCCATCCTTGAGAAAGCCACATATTGGCAGCAAAACATGTAGGATGGTAGCAGATGTTTGATTTTAATTGCCCAAATCCACTGGTATACATAAAGTTTGAGAGGCAGTGCACACTGCAGGTGCAACTGCCTCCAATATTGGCACAATAAGCCTTTAATCAGCACAAATATAGTACTGAATATCCTCTCCAAAATCTAGTTCACGCTGAACAGTGTATACAAAACAAGACACAATAAGTTGGATGGAATAGTGGCTTTAATTTCCAGTGGTTTGGTGTGGTTTTAATTTCCCGTTGTGTGTTATGAACTAAATCAAATAAAAGTTATGTTGTCATAGAGTAGGGACCAAGAGGATTTGGTGCCTTATGGGCACATTTGTTGTTTAGTTGTATATAAACCTCCCCTTCTCTTGGGGCCAATTTTTGGGTTGTTGGTAGAACAGAAAAAAACACATGGCATGCTATTTTGCAAACTACACCCCTCAAGGAATGTAACAAGAGGTACAATGAGCATTAACACCCACAGGTGCTTGACAAATTTCTGCTAAATTTGGACGTGAAAATGAAAATAATTTTTTTCACAAAAATGCTGGTGTTACCCCTTACACAAGGGGTAATTGGAGGAAAAGCCTCCCAAAATGTGTAACCCCATTTCTTCTGAGTATGGAAATACCCCATATGTAGATGTAAAGTGCTCAGCAGGCGAACTACAATACTCAGAAGAGAAGGAGCGCCATTGAGCTTTTGGTGAAAGAATTTGGTTGGAATAGAAGTGGGAGGCCATGTGCGTTTACAAAGCCCCCTGTGGTGCCAGAACAGTGGACCCTCCCCCAACACCTGTGACCCCATTTTGGAAATTACACCCCTCACATTGCAGTGAACATTTACACCCCACTGGCATTTGACAGATCTTTGGAACAATGGGCTGTGCAAATTAAAATTTTTCATTTTTCACGGACCACTGTTCCAAAAGTCAGACACCTGTGGGGTATAAATGCTCACTGTACCCCTTATTACATTACGTGAGGGGTGTAGTTTCCAAAATGGGGTCACATGTGTGGGGGGGTCCACTGCTCTGGCACTATGGGGGCTTTGTAAACACACATGGCCTTCAATTTCGGACACATTCTCTCTCCAAAAGCCCAATGGCGCTCCTTCTCTTCTGAGCATTGTAGTGCGCCCACAGAGCACTTTACATCCACATATGGGGTATGTTCTTACTAAGAAGAAATGGGGCTACAAATTTTGGGGGGCTTTTTTTTCCTCCCTTGTGAAAATGAAAAATTTAGGGTAACACCAGTATTTTAGTGAAAATGATTTTTTTTTCATTTTCACATCCAACTTTAACGAAAATTTGTTAAACACCTGTGGGGAGTTAAGGCTCACTATAACCCTTGTTAAATTCCGTGAGGGGTGTAGTATCCAAAATGAGGTTACATCTGAGTATTTATTGTTTTGCGTTTATGTCAGAACCGCTGTAAAATCAGCCATCCTTGTGCAAATTCACCAATTTAGACCTCAAATGTGCATGGCACGCTCTCACTCCTGAGCCTTGTTGTGCGCCCGCAGAGCACTTTATGCCCACATATGGGGTAGTTCTGTACTCAGGAGAAATTGCGTTATAAATTTTGAGGGTCTTTTTTCCCTTTTACCGCTTGTGAAAATTTAAAGTATGGGGCAACACCAGCATGTTAGTGTAAAACATTTTTTTTTAACACTAACATGCTGGTGTAGACCCCAACTTTACCTATTCATAAGGGGTAAAGGGAGAAAAAGCCCCCCAAAATTTGTAGTGCAATTTCTCCCGAGTACAGAGATACTCCATATGTGGCCCTAAACTGTTTCCTTGAAATACGACAGGGCTCCAAAGCGAGAGAGCACCATGCACGTTTGAGGCCTAAATTGGGGATTTGAATCCGTCACAAAAAATACCCTACGGCAGTGTTTCCCAAACAGGGTGTCTGCAGCTGTTGCAAAACTCCCAGCATGCCTGAACAGTCAGTGGCTGTCCGGCTATACTGGGAGTTGTTGTTTTTCAACAGCTGGAGGCTCCATTTTGAAAACAGGGGGGGGGCGGGGACTGTGTAGGGGTATGTGTATATGTAGTGTTTTACTTTTTATTTTGTGTAGTGTAGTATAGTGTTTTTAGGGTACATTCACACGGGCGGGTTTACAGCGAGTTTCTCGCTGGGAGTCTGAGCTGCAGCGGAAAATTTGCTGCATCTCAAACTTGCAGCAGAAAACACGCTGCAGACCCGCCCGTGTGAATGTACCCTGTAGCAAACCTCCAGCTGTTGCAAAACTACAACTCCCAGCATGCACTGACAGACCATACTTGCTGGGAGTTGTAGTTATGCAACAGCTGGAGGCACATTGGGTGCGAAACACAGAGTTTGTTACTTAACTCAGTGTTTCGCAACCAGTGTGCCTCCAGCTGTTTAAAAACTACAACTCCCAGCATGTACAGTCTCTCAGTGCATGCTGGAAGTTGTATTTTTGGAACTGCTGGAGGCACACTGGTTGCAAAACACTGAATTAGGTAACAAATGTGTGTCCAGCTGCTGCAAAACTGCAACAATCAGCATGCGTTGACAGTCGAAGGGCATGCTGAGAGTTGTAGTTTTGCAACAGCTGGAGGCACACTGCTACAGCTCCCAGCATGCCCTTTGGTAGCCTGTGCATGTTGGGAGTTGTAGTTATGCAACAGCTGGCGGCACACTTTTTCATAGAAAAAATGTGCCTCCAGCTGTTGCATAACTACAACCTCCAGCATGCACAGGCTACCAAAGGGCATGCTGGGAGTTGTATTTGGAACTCCAGCTGTTGCAAAACTACAACTCCCAGCATGTCCTTTGGCTTTACATGCTGCGAGTTGTTGCTAAGCAACAGCAGGTGGTGAACAGGACCCACCTCCTGCTGTATCCTGCCGCCGTGACCGCTGCCGCTGCTGCCACCGATCTTGTTGCTCCTGTCGCCACCACCGCACACGAGGGGACCCCCGCCAGTCCATGGCAAGGTAGGAGACCCCACTGGCCCCGATCGCCGTCCCGATCACCGCCCAGCAAGGTCGTGATTGGTCGGTCGTTCCGATCGGTCAATCACGTGATCGTGAGGAGGCACCCGCGCCACCTTACTCCTGCTGGGTAAGGGTGAATGGGGCTATCTCGGACAGCCCCATTCACCCTTTTTTTCCTGGTCACCAGAGACCCGATTGACCCCGAATCACCGCAAATTTGCGGCAATCGACGACATGGGGGGGGTCTCAGAACCCCCCCAAGGGTTTGCACGGGGTACCTGCTGATAGATATCAGCAATCACCCCGGTCCGATCCCCGACTGGCGAGCGGCGGGGACCGTAATTCCCACAGGCATACCCATACACCCTCAGTCCTTATGGACTTTAAAACAGGGGCGTATGGATATGCCCGGCGTCCTTAAGGGGTTAAAGGGGTACTCCGGTAGAAAACTTTTTTTTTTAAATCAACTGGTATTAGAATGTTAAACGGATTTGTGAATTTCTTCTATTAAAAAATCTTAATCCTTCCAGTACTTATTAACGGCTGTATACTACAGAGGAAATTCTTTTCCTTTTGGATTTCTTTTCTGTCATGACCATAGTGCTCTCTGCTGACACCTCTGTCCATTTTAGGAATTGTCCAGAGAAGCATATGTTATGGAGATTTTCTCCTGCTCTGGACAGTTCCTGACATGGATAGAGGTGTCAGCAGAGAGCACTGTGGTCAGTCAGAAAAGAAATCCAGAAAGAAAAGAATTTCCTCTGTAGTATACAGCCGCTAATAAGTATTGGAAGGATTAATATTTTTTATTAGAAGTAATTTACAAATCTGTTTAACTTTCTGGCATCAGTTGATTTAAAAAACAAGTTTTCCACCGGAGTACCCCTTTAACCCCTTAAGGACTTTCGTTTATTCCTCCTTACCTTTAAAAAACCATAACTCTTTCAATTTTTGCGTCACCAATTCTACTTTGAAATTACATCAGTCATTTTACCCAAAAATCTATGGCGTAACAGAAAAAAAAATCGTTGTGAGACAAAATTGAAAAAAAAAAACGCCATTTTGTAAATTTTAGGGGCTTCCGTTTCTACACAGTACATTTTTCGGTAAAAATGACACCTTATCTTTATTCTGTAGGTCCATACAATTAAAATGATACCCTACTTATATAGGTTTGATTTTGTCGGACTTCCGGAAAAAAATCCTAACTACATGCAGGAAAATGTATACGTTTAAAATTGTCATCTTCTGACCCCTATAACTTTTTTATTTTTCTGTGTATGGGGCGGTATGAGGGCTCATTTTTTGCGCCGTGATCTAAAGTTTTTAGCGGTACCATTTTTGCATTGATAGGACTTATTGATCAGTGATCGATGATTCTGCCGCTTGACTGCTCATGCCTGGATCTCAGGCACTGAGCAGTCATTCGGCAATCGGACAGCGAGGAGGCAGGTAGGGACCCTCCGGCTGTCCTGTAAGCTGTTCGGGATGCCGTGATTTCACCGCGGCTATCCCGAACAGCTCCCTGAGCTGTAGCCCCGCGTTATAGATCGGGAGCGGACTCATGACGTTCCAGTATATCATGAGTCCTTAAGGGGTTAAAGATGCAGGCTGTAAATGTACGTCCTGCGCCCATTCTATGATGTGCACTCAGGAGCCCAGCGTGCATTATAGTAGGATGGTCCAGGCTGCTGTCCAGCATTAACTCTTCAGACGCCACGATCAAAGTTGATTGTGGCATCTAAAATGTAAAAAATTCAATCCTGGTTGCTCAGCGGAGCTGATCGGGATCCTTGTTGTGACATTGCGGGGTCCCAGTAAGCTGAGAGGACGGCCTCACCTACCTCCTCACCGTCCGATCAGTGCTCCAATGCAGCAGGAAGCCATGGCAGCCTGGAGCAATGGAGCAAATGGTACCAATAAAAGATATAGATCATGGTGCAAGAAATGAGCACTCATACATCCCAGTATTGGGCAAAATAAAATAAAAAGGTATGGGGTCAGAAGGACAATTTTAAGCATACTAATTTCCATACAAAAAGTTATACATTTTAGTAAAACAAAATAAAACCTAAATAAACCTAAATAATAATGATAATGTGTCATTTTTACCGAAAAGTGCAATGCATAGAAACTGAAGCCCCCCAAAAGTTACAAAATGGCGTTGGTTGTTTTTTCTCAATTTTGCCCCACAACATTTTTTTTTTGTTTCACTGTAGATTTTATGGTGAAATAATTGATGTCATTACAAAATACAATTGATGTTGACAAAAACAAGCCCTCATATGGGTCTGTAGGTGGAGAATTGAAAGCATTCTGATTACTAGAGTGTAAGGAGGGAAAAACGAAAGTGCAAAAATGTTTTTAAAACTCTGCTTCCTTAAGGGGTTAAGCACTACGGGCTTCAATATGGATTTCTTGCCATATCTCCATAAATTGTTCTGCTTCTGAGGTTTATATTAAAACCAAAACTATCCTTACATCCCTGTCGGCAGCACAAATGTATGCCATAGAAATGAAATGAGTACAGATCCACACAGAAATGCTGCCAGCAAAACAGTTTCCAGCTTTTGGTGGAATTCTCATTTAAGATAGCAACAGTCCATCATATGGATAGCAATGTGACAACCGTAATAAATGATCATTATATCTTACTAAACCGATTGTTTGCATCCAATGGGAACTAGCTTCGTAGCTGTAACTAATAAAGGATTTGCTACACCGAAAAACCCTGATAAAAAAAGAGAAATGGTGTGTTTTGTTGTAATGATGTATTAGAGGCGCGTTGGCCTCCAGTATCCATAACCTTTCCAAAGAACTGTATCCTAAGAAGCAGCCTTATTGGTGCTTAACATAAAGCCTGCTGCTAATGTGCTTATGTGTTCCACACATTGTACTGCTGTATTTACACCCACTGCTGGCAGCTTAAGACGACAGATGGAGCCGGCACAGACAGACACATTTCCTTTTAATGTTGGAGAGATTCACTGGGATTCAGAGAACACTAAAGAATCTCTGTTTCATGCATTACCCCTCCGGCATTGAGAAATAAAGTGTACAAGATTTACTGAGCAGAGTGTGCCAAAAAAAGGACATTGGCCTTTATTTATTATGCGACTGCTTTTGGCAGAGATTCCACATTATTGAAAGTTTGCTTATTCGTCGTCGTCTTAAAATATTCATAAAAAGTAAAAATACTTTTACAACTGTTAACATACTTTTACATCCATTTATCAAAGGTTAAAGAGGCACATATTGGTGCCTCTTATACCTTTAACATAAGCCATAGTGTTATTTATTTTACTGTACATTTAAAGCTCTTTGCCTATAGCAGTTTTATAAACTATTTAGAATAAGGTGTGTTGTAATATGTGCTATAATAATTAAAAGACATCTACTATTTTTCTATACATTAGCCAACTATACGTAGATGTAGAGAAAAGAAATGTGTGTACCCTCTGCCCTTAAAGGGGTATTCCGGTGCTTACACATCTTATCCCCTGTCCAAAGGATAGGGGATAAGATGCCTGATCACTGGAGTCCCGCAGCTGGGGACGCCCGCGATCATGCACGCGGCACCCCGTTTGTAATCAGTGCCCGGAGCGTGTTCGCTCTGGGTCTGATTACGCTCGACCGCAGAGCCGGCGGCGTGTGACGTCACGCCCCCGTGTGACGTCATGCTCCACCCCTCAATGCAAGCCTATGGGAGGGGGTGTGATTACTCATTACAAATGGGGTGCCGCGTGCATGATCGCGGGCGTCCCCAGCTGCGGGACTCCCACGATCAGGCATTTTATCCCCTATCCTTTGGATAGGGGATAAAATGTGTAAGCACCGGAGTACCCCTTTAAAGTTGCATAAAATTTATGATGCCACGCTTTGCACAGGCTCAGATGAATTCATCTTACTACATTATTGATAATGCTTCTATGATCACTAAACATGGATTCATGTGGACATTGATCTATGGATCTGCCTCCCGAATCCCTATCAGGGCATATAGGAATCATGGGAGGAAGGATCTGCTTGGCGCACTGCTCTCTATCAGCCAGAATGGAGATACACTCAGTGTAGTCAGTTCCCGTTTTAGCAAATTTGAGTTTTCCTTGTTTACGTGGGTGACCATTCACTTAGTACAATATTTTCCCTTGCAAAATCAGCGTCAACAAGGGGGCTTTGCTTTGCATTTTAAAGGTGGTTGCCTCTCAGGAGACAACACTTTTTAAGCGCTGTGGTATGTATATTTTGCTTTGTCTTATCTATAATTTATGGTTTATACGTTGTCAAGATCAGTCCCTTATTCCTAATGTCCAGTTTTGTATGAAACAGGGTTTACTTACCTCATCATATTAGTTAATACCGTTTGATCGTGTCTTTTTAAGAAAGCTCGGAATGTAGGCATGGCCTCTCTGCACTGCAAAGAAGAAATATCTTTATATTATAGGTCTGCATTGAGTTATTTATCAGTTACATTTAGTAAACAGGATAGTATTTTTATTAGAAGTATTTAGAATACCCCCTGACCATTTCCACTTGCATTTGGAAGTCACTGTATCAGTCACAGCTTCTACCCACTAGCAAGCATTGACTCTCATGGACGACCATTTACTCCTAGACAACTATCATATGTATTTTTTCATTTCAGCTAACAATGCCTTAAACATTAATATACTTTTTATAGGCAGGTAATGCTCTACCAATAAAGATATGATGCTGACACAGAGCTAGCAGGAAACTGAAATGATCAGCTCCTGGCCACATTAAAATTCATAGGGATGTGTTCTCCAATTAAACATTCACAGAAAATAAGAGGTGCAAAACTGTAAAAACCATAAAAAATAGCTTGAACATAGAGCTATTCCACAACCCATCCACAACCCATCCACAACCCAAGAGGGGACCATGAAGCCCCCCCCCCCAAGTGGCACTCGCTCCTATCTCATCATATATCCATCCTCATATAGAGGTGACCCAACAGGGTACAAGAGCCTCCTTTTTATTGCACAGTTTCCTGAATAAACATATCCTTTTACTCTAATATTGTAATCACTATTACAGTAAACTAATTCAAACATATAAAGCTTTATTCGATTCCAACAACTCCCTCTCGGTGCATTATTTTTTGTTACTCAATAAGTGTAATAAAGAAAAAAAAAGGAATTAGCATTTTCCCAATTTGTCCATCCCCCCCCCCCCAAAAAAAAAATGGAAAGATACTGGTTGTGATTTAAAGGAAATCTGTCATCAGTATCACCCACACTACTCTGTCATACAGGCTTGTAGTGCGGGTAATACTGATCAAAATGATACTTACAATGTCCTGAAGGTTCGCCCGTTGTGCCATTATCACTGTTTTTCTTTTTATGTAAATGAGGGTCCTTGGGGCATGGGCGGAGCTAGCTCCAGGCACCCCACGTGATCTTCTGCCGGGCGGGCACCCCGCCCAGCTCATCAATATGCACAGCCTCCCTCCCTGCTCTTGTGGCAGAGTACACCCAGAAGCGGCGTCAGTTTCAGCCTCATTCCCGCAGCCAGCAGTGAAGTGTGAGGATGCAAGAAGGCATGAGGGTGAATGAGGCTGAAACTGACGTCGCTTCCGGGTGTACTCTACCGCAAGAGCAGGGAGCAAGGCTGTGCATATTGATGAGCCAGGCGGAGTGCCCGCCTGGCAGAAGATCACTTGGGATGCCTGGAGCTCCAGTCCTAGCTCCACCCATGCCCCAGGGACCTAATTTACATAAAAAGAAAAACAGCAATAAAGGCGCAACGGCTGAGCCATTCAGGACATTGTAAGTATCATTTTGATCAGTATCACCCGCACTACAAGCCTGTATGACAGGTTAGTGCGGGTGATACTGATGACAGATTTCCTTTAATGCAACATTAAAGCTTCATCTGTGCCTCAAAATAAATTAAAAAAAATAACTCATGTATAAAATTTTCATAAAACTAAAAGGGAATTTTTTTTTAAAAGGTGAAAAAAAATATTTACCCTAAAGAGTAACTGTCATTTCTGAAAACTTTTGACACGTCAAAAGTTTTCATCAGTGGAGGTCTGGAGGCTGAGACCCAATCATTAGAACCAGCAGTGAGAAGCCCGCAGCTGAGCACTTCTCCTCACTATCGTGTAGTGACCTGTCAAATCTTTTCAGAAATGACAGTTACACTTTAAGGTCCCTTTTAATGTGCAGCGATGTGATCTGTTAAGGAGCCTTTACATAGCTTTAATGTGAAACCCATAACTATATATCATTGTCAGTCGCACATCTGTTAACATGTGGAGATAGGCTGCTGACTAATGATTTTAAGGCCTTCAAAAAAAGAAGATTAGCCATGATCAACAGATCTTCTTGTGTAACAGGCTCTTATGTGGTTATCCAAAAGGTCTAGTTTTGCTGTGGATATGAGACAATAAAAACACCAATCTTCTATTACACCCACAGGTACAAACATCATAGCAGAAAAACACAAAGGTGACAGATCAGAAACATAGTTTGCCTTATTAAACATAGAGAAATTAATATTTTGATACTCTATATTAACGTGGATATTGTCCCCCTTTTTTTTTTTCTACAAACAGAAAAAGCTTTACCTTGTCAATAGTTTTAAGGATGACTGTGTAGTTGTTAAAAAAATTAGTGTACGTCTTCAGCCTTGAAGCAAAGTTGACAAATACATCACCCAAGCACTGCGCAGGCCCCCATTCCTGAAGTCGTTCAGTCAAGTCATGTAACAGCTGTCTGAAATAAAAGCCTGATATTTGATGCTACATACAAATACAAATGGAAAAGTGTTGATCATAATTTTGGACAGGGAATCTATCTGGACCTGTATTCAGCAATTATAAGCAAGTATCAGCCAGATTTGCCCATGGTTTACTAAGAGTCTAGATCAAACAATATCCTAACATTTTTGTACCCGTGGGCCTGTGCCTAGCTCAGCAGGGTTGGGGGAAGCAGCACTTCAGTGAGAAAAAAAAGATAAATGCTATTGATGCTGCTGTAGCCTGAAGAGAAAAAATAATAATTTTCCCCTTTGGGTGAATACACATGGGTAAGAACTGCTGTAAAATGTACCTGCAGCTAAAGCCACACATTATGTTGTGGATTCGTGATTGTTTTCACCACTTTGTTTTGTATAGGGGTGGGGTTCACTGTGAATCCATAACATAATTGACATGTAAAGAATGCGGTTTGCTGCATATATTTGACAGGTCTGCATAAATTCTGACTTTTTGGACTCTGAGTCCAAGTGCCCACGCTATAAATCAGGCTTTGATGACTCCTATATAGACACCAATGTCTTTGACAGTGTTTCTATGGTCAAAGACTACAAACAGATCTTTGTACTATATAATCTGTGCTGCATCTGCCCTGCCGGTTTTAAACAGTTTGCATACCTCCCATTAATGGGAGTTACATAAACAGTATGGATAGGCATGGATCCCAGAAATGGGCCCACAATGGATATGCAAATAATATTCAAGATGGCAATACCCCATTAATGCACAAAGATCTGTACAGTTTCTTTTACATTTATTGGAAGTTGTAAAAATCTACACCTACTGAGCAACCCCTTGTAGTAATTGTATCATTAAAGGAAAACTGTCAGAAAGTTCACCCACACTAAACCCAATACACTGGGTTATAGTGGGAGTGAACAGGAGTTCATACAGGGGTCATTTACATTTTTTGTTGGGTTGCAGCCCCCTCGCTACCGAAGTCGTGAGTAGCGAGGGCCCGGCGCATGTGCAGTTACACTGCGCAGAGCGCTCTCTGAGGTCGCACAGTTCTCATATCATCAGGACGTGACAGCTGTGTATAATCTTCAGCGCCTGCTCTCTGCATACAGAGCGCAGCACTCTCCACATCACTAGGATGTGGAGTTGAAGAAAATGCATATGCGAATAAGGGGGACGGCTTAGGCACCTTCCTCTGGGACCCAAAGTATGACTGCCGGTGGGGGACACGCCTACAGAGCGCATCTAAAGGGGGTGAATTACGGGACTTTACAGGACCAAAACTCGGCGGTAACCCAACAAAAAAAATTTAAGTGACCCCTGTATGGACTCCTGTTCACCCACACTATAAACCAGTGTATTGGGTTTAGTGTGGGTGAACTTGCTGACAGTTTTCCTTTAAGCCTTCTGATCTGCAATAGGAAACAGCAGCAGCCAGGCCTCACTAACCCAAGCCTTATAACAGAAGTGTGCTTTACCAAAGCCACGCCATATGCATGTAGTATTTGGTTTACATACTTGTTCACTTGTAAAATATCAAGGATATCGGCGAAGATTATTTGCACATTAGCGATGCTGAGGATGGCTCGGTTAGATGATAGAGCAGCTTTCAATGGGGCAGCATACACATCTCTTACAATTTCTAAGATTTGCACATATTGTCTCTCGCTCTTCAAAAGTTCTCTAGCAAACTTTGATCGCTTGTCCCCTGGATCAGCTTGTAATTTCTTATCCTGTACACAAAAGAGGAGCGTTACTTTTCACAATGCATTTAAGATTTATCAAGTGTTACCACATATGTAAAAATGCCCTGGACATTCCTACCCCTTTAGTTGTATTTTGCGTTGTATTTTTAGTTGAAAAATAAACATTCTCATAGACATCAGCCATAACATTAAAACCTTAAAGCCCAATATTGTGTAAGTCACTTCCCTGAAACAGCTCTAACATGTCAAAACAGCTGTCCCGTTATACCTAGCACCAAGGCAATAGTAGTAGATCCTTTTGGGGTCTCCAAAGTTGGGGTCTCTGTTGATTAGACTTGGATTTCCGAGTGCATCCAACAGATACTTGATCAGATGGAGATTTGTAGACCAAGTAACCACACTGAACTCTTTTGCATGTTCCTCAATCCGTTCCTGAACACATCTCCACCTCCTTTACTGCTTTAACGTAATAAGCATACGACATGCACAGGGATTAAACTTCACAATATCCATGTCAGGGACCGACCAGGGGGCAGGGCGAGTGAGCCCTAAACTGACCCTAAAACCGCTCTACCTGCCTACTTGCCCATCCACCCTAACCGGTGGATCGACAACTGGGTGCCAGTCCCTTCCTGAACTAAAGTGCAGGGTCCTAATAAAAACCCATACTAATAAATAGCCGGTCACAAACCAGAAACATAACAGGAACATACAACTCTATAATATATTAAGTTCAGAGGACACAGATCAGTGAGCAGTACAGGAGACACTATGGATCAGCGGTCATGAACAAAGGACACTATAGATCAGAGGTCATGAACAGAGGGCTCAGAGGTCGTGAACAGAGGACACTTATAGATCCGTGGTCATGAACAGAGGACACTATAGATCAGTAGTCATGTACAGAACTCCAAAGATCTGAAATCAAGAACTAACAAAAATAGAGTTCAAAACACCAGACAGGAAAACAGATAAGTAAACAGACTTTAGAACAGAAAGGAATATAGCATAATCCCCCAGAACATACAGAAGACACAAAGTCCCCATGGACCAGAAACAGGGATCTTTCACTAATCAGGAATATTCGCACTAACTATGCAAACCTCCAGTAGACACGAAGTCCCCATGGACAGGTAATAGGGATGCCTAGATACACAGGATATATTTATAGAACACTGTTCACACTGAACACAAGACAGGAATAATCGCAATCCCTTCAGAACAACTCCAGTAGACAAGGAGTCCCATGGAGCGGTAACAGGGATGCCTAGATACACAGGATATATATATATAGAACACTGAGTTCTGTCATCCGGTCCAATCCCCGAACGACCTCAGTCAGGACTCACTTTATGTCGCCTCCTGCCCCTATGTAAAAATTATTGTAGTAGGTATACTGGCATTGATAGATACAGGGTCACAAGTGTCTACTATACCTAAAAATGTTTTCTATCAGCATTGGGATGCTAGTTTATTGTGTGAGCCTGATGATGTTAACTTCAGAGTAGTTACGGGTAATGGGCCCATCAGTCCCCAGACATGGATACTGGGAGCCAACCATTCAGTTGAGAGAGCAAGTACTTACTGGGCATCTAGTGATTTTAACTAATGTGACAGATAAGGAGTCTGCTGAATTTATACTGGGGATGAACATTATGAAAAACTGTTTTGTTGAAATAGTGGATGCCTTGCATGCTTCTCTTCCCCATATGTCCCCTTCAGGCTAGCGGGCTGTGCAGCACCACTTGAGAGTTCTACAAAAGTTCTACAAGCTTGCCAACAAGCAAGGTGAAATCTGCAGAGTTCAAGTACAAGACATCCAGTCGGTGACCTGGCAAACCAAACACAGAGACTATAATTGGGTGTCTTGCACGTCCCAACGTCAAGAATAGAGACTATTCTGCTGGAGCCTCTGCAACTAGAAGATCCTCCTATTGTCCGAGCTGCGAGAAGCCTTGTCACCGTTACCAACGGGAGAGTTCCAGTCCGGTTAGTCAACCTGTCTGATGCTGCTACTGTGTTACCCAAATACACCCCAGTAGCCCAGTTGTATCTCAGAGTCAAAGTACATCTTAACAGAACGTATGGAGGCCCGACAGCGTGCAGCCCAAGTGGCTGAAGGATCTAATACGAGTCCTCCCGAGCCCTGGTGGGCACAACTCCAAGTTGGAGATGACACTACCCTAAGGCACCAAGTCAAGGGAGTCATCAATGTCACAAAAAGGTACCATGAAGCTTTTAGCAAACACCCCACAGATTTCGGGCATACGTCCATGATCCAACACCGAATCCTCACAGGCGACAGCCCGCTGATTAAGGAAAGACACCGCCCGGTCGCGCCAGGCATGTATCAGTATGTCAAGAAGATGCTTGCCGACATGAAACAGGCAGACGTCATCCAAGAAAGTCCCTGAATGGCGCCACTTGTCCTGGTCAAGAAAAAAGACGGAACCATCTGCTTCTGTGTCGACTACAGGAAACTGAATAATGTCACACATAAGGACGCTTAGCCTCTGCCAAGGATCGAGGAGTCACTCACAGCCCTCGGGTCTGCTGCTTACGTCTCCACCCTGGACTTCACCAGCTGATATTGGCAAGTGCCCATGGCCGTGGAAGAGTGGGAGAAGACCACCTTCGTGACACCCATGAGACTGTTTGAACTTAAAAGTATTCTGTTTGGGCTATGTAATGTTCCTGCTATGTTTCAGCGTTTGATGGAAAGGTGCCTGGGCAATCTAAATTTTCAAAGTGTCCTATTGTACCTGGACGATGTCATTGTGTATTCCAAGTCCTACCAGGAACACCTCAGTAATCTGTCAGACATCTTCCAAGTCCTGATCAAACATGGGCTGAAGATCAAGATGTCAAAATGTCACTTGCTCAAAGTTCAGGTACACTACCTGGGTCATGTTGTCAGCGCCGAGGGAGTCCAGCCCAATCATGAAAAGGTGGAAGTAGTCAAGAACTTGCCTACCCCACCCACGGTGAAAGATGTCAGGAGCTTCCTGGGATTTGCCGGCTACTACCGCCGCTTCACTCCCCACTTCGCCCAGATTGCAGAACCCCTCACATCTCTCTTTTACGGGGTACGGCAAATGAGAACTACAATGGGAAACTACCTGTTGAATGGGCCGAAAAGCAAGAGACAGCGTGAACTAGAATGTTGTGACTGCCCTGATGGATGGTGAACCCAGGTCCAAAAAGGTTAAAGAAGACCTGTACACCTGGAAGAGTCTTCAAGATGAAAGTCGAGTCATGGGGGATCTGTTGGACTACCTTCTAGCGTAAAAGGTACTAACCCATCTACGCCGGGCCCAGTGTGATTATGAGCTGAAACGTCTGTGGCAACAGAGGAAGTGACTGTTTGTGCACAAAGGGCTGTTGTGCCAAAAGTCTTTGGATCCGGTTTTTGGTGATTGACTTAATCAGATTCTGGTTCCCCGAAGAGACACGGCGATGGTCCTCAAAGCATACCATGATCAGTCGGGACACTTTGGAGTCCACAAGACCGAAGCTTCTGTCAGGCGAACATTCTATTGTATCGGAATGCGGAGCGACATTGAGAAATGGTGCAGTGAATGTGCTGTCTGTAATATCACCAAGAAGGTATGCAAGGATGCAAAGGCACCCCTCCATTCCTTCCAGAGTGAAAGGCCTAACCTGTTGGTCCCGCTAGACCAGGTCAAGTTGTCTCCTACCTGGTCCGGCTACACTTATACTTCCACCATGGTGGATCACTACTCTAAGTGGGTTGTAGTTGTCCCCGTTAAAGATCTTACAGCCAAGACAGCGGCCCAGATGTTGTACTCCAATTGGGTGCAAACCCTTGGGTGTCAGGAGTCTGTCCTAAAGAACCCGGGGAAAGGCCTTCGAGGCCCAACTCTACCAAGAGCTGTGTCGATTCCATGCCTGCAAGAAACTCCGGACTACTGCTTATCACCCCCAGGAGAACGTGCTCTGTGAGCGCTTCAACCAAGCCTTTATCCATATGTTGCGAGTTGCCTCTGTGTCAAGACAAGAAGAGTGGCCCCGACTGCTGCCCAAACTATTGGAGATCTATAATAACACAGTCCACTGTTCTCCAGGGTACACCCCTTTCTACTTGATGATGGGGCACCATGGACAGCTGCCTAAAGACTGAACATTTGGGCTCCATGCCCCGTTCAATAACTCTCCGCAAACCTCCCTGAAGTGGGTCTCTGACCACAAGAGAAGAATCCAAGAGGCCAAAGAAATTGTCATCAAGAAGATGGGCGAGGCCCAGCAGAGACAACAGGAGGATTATAACCGTCATGCTTCTGCCAAACCACTTCAGTTGGGCGATAAAGTCTGGCAGCAGAAGTTTCCAAGGACCCACAAGTCTATCTGGGAGACAGAACTGTACACGGTGATGGCCATACCCTATCCGGACTCTGATGTATACAAAGTACAAAAGTCTGGGTATGAGCCACAAGTTGTTCACTGAAACCGAATCAAGTTGCGTCTGAAAGAAGATCTACCAGTGCTCCCAGGACCACCTCCAGCTGTCAGACCTGTGAGAGAATATGTCCCAGGCAAGGGAATCCACCCATCCATGGATTTCCCCATGTTTTCTCCAACTCAGCCTGCGATCTTGTGTGTCTCACCATCCCCAGGGTCGGTTCAACCAACACTAGTCTCCAAACCAGTCCCAGTCTTGTCACCATTGGCTCCAGCCTATACGCCAATCTCTAGAGTACCAACTCAGTCTCCAGCCTCTCCAGTGCAGATGCCAGCAACTCTGGGTCCCGCCAGCCCTGGACCAATACCCGCTCTTGAATTCGTTGAGGAAGAGTTAGCTGCAGCTTCAGAGATGCCAAGGGCTCCCGAAGACGCAATAGTTCAAGATTCCCCCGAAGTGATGTTGCGTAGGTCCCAACACAAGGACAAATTCCCGCCAGGTACAAAGATTAACTCATAATGTAAAGTTATGCACCACACATAGTCAGTTCACATATTGTAAAAGAAGTCCACACATATGCAAATAGTTAAGATAGGACTGTAACATTATTTGTCGTCCCAGTCCACAAGTTCTAAATACATACAGTTATATGTCTAATGTTTTCTCTCCTGCCCACATGTACAGGGTACTCTACTAGCCAGAGGGTTTACCTGATATCTAGATAATGCACGTAAAGCGACAGAATTGATGAATGTAAAGGTAATACTGTTGTATAGTGTAACAACGTATATTGAGTTCTGGGGAGAAGAGTTAAGAATCGAGGGGCCCCAGCAAGGCATTGGGTAGATAGCGTCCGGCAGCCCAATCCATGAATCTACGTATATTGATATGTATATTGTTGCCTTGTCTTCAGAAAGCAGTTACAAAGTCAAATTAACCCCATATGTTTAAAGAGCATGTATGGACATTCACCATGCCACATGGACTCATCCTTCTCTCGTTTTGTAATCCAAACCTGTGAAGGACATCGTGCATAAATGCCCCAGGAACTGTCACTAGCCCTCAGTGGCCACGTGGGCACTTCAGTCCTGCAGTACAGGAGGTGTTACCCCGTGCTCCTGCTGTCCTGTCAGACAGCCTCCTTCAGTGTCCCCAAGGCCCCCTGCACTTGTTTCCCCATTGTAAATATGTTTTACCATGTAAAGGGTTATAAAATGTAATGTTCCTTTAACCATGTGGTGATTGTTAATAAGGAGGTACCAGTGACCAGGTGATCCCAAGAGTGACCTATGGGCACCGTGCTAGTCTCCCCCATATAAGCCCTGGGTGGAGCTAGCTTCTCTCTCTGCTAAGCTGAGATCCAGTGCAGTCATGCCTAGTGTGTGTGTCCAGAGTGTTGGAGACCTCAAAGTCCAGTCCTGCAGCCACCATCAAGTCAAGTAATCTAAAGTCACAGCTTTATGAGTCAAGTCAAGTCAGTCCCTGTCAACTGTCAAGTCAGCGTAATCTGCATTCAATTGTCCAGTCCTACTACAAGTCTCAGCGAGCCCTTAAGGTCTCTGCGTCACTGGTCACCTCCTTGGGCCCTGGCTGAACTGTATAGACTTTACCAACTGTCGACCCTCAGTAAAGCTACTGTTGTCCATAACTTGGCATTGGAGTCTTTATTGCCCCCATGCCTAGTCCAGGATCCAGCGGTATACCTTCGGGTGGTTATAGCATAAACCACGCCCTGGCGTCAAGAATACAAGGGGTTAATGCCATCTGCCCCTAGGGTAACAACATCTGCCATGCACCACACACCCCGTCACCACATACTCTTTTAAGGTATACAGTTTAAACATCAGATTTGCTCCTAGCTATAACCTGCAACTGTGACCAAGCTTCCTGACACTAGGCAGCATATTTTGCTCCAGAGTGCCTTGACAGTCTTTATATTTCATTGTACCCCACACAGATTCAAGAGATCCTGTGCCAGATGCAGAAAATGATCCCCAAAACATAACCGAGCTTCCTCCATGCTTCACAGTAGGTACAGTGTTCTTTTCTTTGCATGCTCAATTTTTGGATGTGAGAACATAGAGCTGGCGTGCCTTGCCAAAAAGCTCAAGTTTTGTCTCATCTGTCCAAAGGACAAGCACACAAAGCTTTTGGGAGAATGTTTTTAAAAGTTCAGGGCACCACAATTCTAGGCCAGAGCAACTCTATTATTTTATTTATTTATTTTTAAAGCTTCTATTAAACCACAATTCAAATATAATGTCTGATTTTCATCAGTTAATCATTATTACTTTTGTCAGTTTCAAGTAATTTCAGGAGACATTATGGGGTTTTCTGTCCTTAACAGAAGGGTATCAACAATTTTGTCCATATCTGCATAAACCAGCTTTCCTGGATGAGGCATCAGTTTATGATACATCCAAGAAATAAAGCTTTTGCACCCTAGATAGCCCATAGATACCGATTCAAACATATGGCGGGTGTCAGAAGTAGAAGATTTTAAGCTATTGATTTAACAGGCTTATACTGATTATACTGAAATACCTCCAAGTCAGGGAGTCTGTGTACAGTTTGGAAATAAAAAAAAGAGTGGATTCCCAGCAAATCTATAAAATCACCAATTCCTGGGCATCCTACGGAGGCACATACATATGGGGATATATATTCCTGTAGACACGATCATTAGAAGAGTATGACACTAGCAATTAAGCACATAGATTGATTAATGCCCCACCACCCCCGCAGGGCCGGCCCAACATTGACAGACAAAAGGTGTAATTATTTTCTTCTACTGACGTAGGAAGAGTGAAGATTAGAACAAAGATTGAGCTCCATACCTGAAGTTTTTCAGGTCCCTGAGGCACCATGCGAATGGCCAGATGTATACAAGTTGGTTTCCCCGGTCCATCAACTGTGCCCGCATCCTCCGGAGTGCCGAGATTTCGGTGTCCAGAATCGCAAGCTGCTATCATGCCGGAGTTCGCAAGCAGCCGGCTTCTTGGTTGCCATGGCGCCCGCTTCCTGTTTGAATTCGGCACGACTTGTGCGCATGGGGCACATGCGCAAGGTAGGTTCTTCCGGTTCTTGCTCCACAGGACCGGAAGTATGGGGGTGAAGTTACTATAAAAATCACCTGGGAGTTTAGCACACTGCACTCTTCCAGAGGCAGCAGACTCCTGACGCCTTACAGGTACTTTCAGTGACAACTGACAAGGCACCACAAGGTTCAGATTTCTTGGGGATATCTACTAAAATGATAGCCGCCTTTGGTGTACATTATGTTTTTCAGTAATGGCACAAGAAGGAGGTAAGAGAAAAAGAAAGTCAAGGCATAACATCTGTGATGTATGCCAAACACCTTTGCCAGAATCATGGGAGGAAAGAAAATGCGCAGATTGCCTGTCAGCCAAAACAGGCAACAGAATGTCACCAGATTCTTTCTTAGGGTTGTTCAAAGGTAAACTTACATCTACCTTTGATGACTTAAAGGCCTCTTTAGCACCTAATAAAAGTAGCAAGAGACCTAAAATAGTCCAGGAACCCTCTATCTCCTCCAGCACGGCCAAGGAATTGGATAGCGATGATCTTGAAATTATGGAAGCAGAATCTTTAGAGGATATTTATCTGCTCCAAAAGGAGAAGATGCCTAAATTAATATCTGCAGTGAAAAAGGCTTTGGAATGCCCAGAGGATGTCTCACATAAAGCCTGCAAGGACCGCCTATTTTATTTTCCACCTGGGAAACCAGGCATTCTTCCATCTCATCCGATAATTACGGATTGGATGGAAAAGGACTGGTCAAAACCAGAAAAAAAAGACAGATCCAGGAGCAAAATTTAAGACTACTTATAAATTGGATCCAGCCGTTTCTTCCAAATGGGAGGCTTCTCCCAAAGTGGACCTAGCAGCAGCTAGGCTCGCTAGGAATTCTATCTTTCCATCGGATGAGTCATCTCTACTCACAGATCCAATGGAAAGAAAGGCAGACTCACTTTGCAAAATGTCATATCTTGCAGCTGCAGCCTCTACCAAGGTTGCCACCGCTTCAATGCCAGTGGCCAGGGCACTTAGGCTTTGGCTAAGCCAATTGACGCAAGATATTAAAGACGGATTATCAAGGGAAGACTTGATAAGTGACATCTCGGGCATGAAGATCACTTTCTCTGTGATGCACCAATGGACATGCTGAAATTCTCTTCTAGAGCAATGGCCATGTCCAATGCGACAAGAAGATCCTTATGGATCAAACAGTGGTCGGGAGATGTCCTATCAAAGAGTCACTTTGTATCTCTGCCTTTTGAACCTTCATCTCTGTTTGGTCGACAGCTCAAAGGAATCCTTAAGGATTTAAATGAGGATAAAGGGGAATCTTTTCCTCATCAGAGAAAGAAGCAGGTGAGACCTTTCAGGAAGTTCAAAAGCTCCCCTAAGAAACAAACCTCCTTTCGTCACTCAGACAGAAGGAGAAACTTCAGAGGTGGTCAGCAATCTTCTTCCCAGAAGAAGAAGCAGAAGCCCACATAGGGGAATGGATTATAACGCCACCATTTAAGACACACCAGTGGGAGCCAGATTACGCCTCTTCAAGAACATATGGTCCAGGACATCATTGGATGCCTGGGTTCTAGGTGTCATCAGTAGAGGCTACTCCAGAGAGGTTTACTGTCAGCAAAAACAACGGGATAATCTCCCAATTGGTGTGTCAATTCATCCAGAAGAAGTTCCTGGAGCAAGTTCCATCTATAGAGAGAAGAAAGGGTAATTACTCAAGGGTCTTTGCAGTCCCAAGGGCAGGAGGGGACTGGAGACTGATTATAGATCTGTTGTATCTGAATCTGTTTCTACACAAGAAGACCTTCAAGATGGAGTCGATTCAGTCTGCATGTCTGAATCTTCGGAGGGGGGACTTCATGGCGTCCATGGATTTACAGGAAGCATACCTGCATATCCCCATCTAGCAAAAACACAGAAAACTCTTAAGGTCAGGGATCAAGACAAAATCAAACATCTCCAATTCACCTGCCTGCCTTTTGGGATCACGTCAGCCCCTCGGGTGTTCACAAAAGTTATAGTAGTCCTCACGGCAGCCCTGAGGTTGCAAGGCATTTGTGTCACCCCATATCTGGATGACTGGCTAATCAGGGCACACTCCCAGGATCTTCTCGAAAGTAATATGAAAATTACAATTCATTTTCTTCAACAACACGGGTTCTTAGAAGTCACAACTTCTGCCAACCAAGAGAATCAATTATCTGGGATTCATAGATTCGGAAAACATGTACCTCTTTCTTTCCAGCGAAAGAATCCTGAATATAAGAAACATGATCCAGCTCCTCAGGCCCCTAGAATGTTGTACATAACGGACAACCTTGCCTCAGTTTTCTACGTGAACAAGCAAGGGGGAACAAGGCGCAAAGCGCTACAGACAGAGCGTGCTCAGATAATGAAGTGGGCCGAATGTCATCTATCATCTCTATCAACAGTTCACATAAAGGGCTCATCCAACACCACAGTGGACTGGCTGAGCAGGAACAAGGTGTCTCAAGGAGAATGGGAGATCAACATGGAAGTATTCCAGCAGATAAGCAAATGGGGAGTCCCTTCAATAGATGTGATGGCGACAAAACAGAACTCGAAGCTTCAAAAATTCTGCTCTCTATCAAGAAGGGATCACCCAATGGCAGTGGACGGTCTCACAATCAAATGGAGTAGGATGTTCGTGTATGTGTTCCCTCCAGTCCAGCTAGTACCGTTGGTCCTGAAAAAAATCAAGGACGAGAAGGTGACGGCAATAGCTATAATTCCCTTCTGGTCTTGAAGGGCTTGGTTTCATCTCGTGTGGAGTCTTTCGAGAGGAGAATTCTGGAAACTGCCTCAGCGCAAGGATCTTCTACACCAAGCAGAGATCTACCATCAAAACCTAGACATTGTTCCATTTTCATGTTTTCCACATGTTTTTATTAAGTGTGATGTCATGATACATGTGATGTTCCTAAGAAAGTATTTAAAGTTTGGATTTTATCCTGTGTGTTATGCCATGACTAAGGACCTGTAACGGTCCAAAACGCGTTGGCTCCTGCCTGATGCAAGTTTGTATCCGCACTTGGCCCTGGACATTCCTTTGTTATATTGTTGATCCGGTCCGGGGACGCTGCCGGCTAGCCCTTACGCTGGTGCTGAAAACATGAGGGAGAGAGCTGTCCACACACAGCGTTGCTTCAGAACCTAGACAGGTTACATCTAGCTGCCTGGAATTTGAACGCTTCACACTAGTTGAGCAAGGATTTACTCAAGAGGTGGTCAACACCTTGCTGACATCAAGAAAACCTGCTACTATGAAAGTCTACGCTAGAATATGGAGCATATATTCTGCTTGGTGCACAAGAAATTTCATGACTCCAGAAGAAATTCCTTCTTTACTCCAATTCTTGCAGGAAAGCTTTGATAAAGGCCTTAAACCAAACACCTTGAAGGTACAGGTCACGGCGGAGAATGCTCACCTGAATGGGATATTCTCTGTATTACTATTAGTTACCAGGTTCTTGAAAGCCATTAAGAAACTACGGCCAATATTCCATAATCCTATGCCTGCCGGGAATCTACCTCTAGTTCTGAAAAAGCTATGCCTTTAGCCGTTTGAGCCTTTGTCATCTGCCTCCTTTAAACACCTATCCTTCAAGACAGTTTTCCTGATTGCTATAACATCAGCAAGAAGAATCAGTGAAATTCAAGCTCTGTCCTGTAATCATACCTGAAAACTCTACCAGAAGCAGTAATCTTCCAGACCATGCATGGTTTCCTACCTAAGCTGGCCTCAGCTTCTAACATTAACCAAGAAATTATACTCCCGGTACTTCCAGAAGAGTCCGATGGAAATCTCCAACTTCTAGATGTGAAGAGGGTTGTATTGGAATATGTTAAAATATTTTCCCTTTTCAGATCCTCAGAAGTCTTATTCCTCCAATTCCAAGGACCAAACAAAGGGAAAAATGTAAGCAATGCCTCCTTATCTCGCTGGATCAGGGATACAATTAAATTATGCTATGAATCTGAAGGAATTCAGTCTCCCTTGTCCTTAAGGGCTCATTCTACACGTTCTACAGCTGCTTCATGGGCAGAAAGATGTAATATTCCTCTGGACATGATCTGCAAAGCCGCAACCTGGGCATCTCCAACTACTTTCATCAAGCATTACAGGCTGGATGTCACAGTGTCAGAGGAGTCAGCCTTTGGTATGAGTGTTATACAAGCCGCAGGGAGCAGTTAAAATTTCCCTCCCTTTATTTTCATATTGCTATGGTTTCCCCATATGTGTGCCACAGTAGGACGTCCAGTAAGTGGGAAATTTATCTTACCTGAAATTTCCATTTCCTGTAGTCTGTAGACGGCACAGGGATCCCTCCCAATAAAATAATATTGCTGCATAAAATTTAAGCCTTCTGTCTGTCCGTGGGGGGCTTATATAGGGCTGGCCCTGCAGGGGGCATTGATCAATCTTTGTGCTTAATTGCTAGTGTCATACTCTTCTAATGATCGGGTCTACAGGAGAATGTATCCCCATATGTGTGTGCCGCCTACGGACTACAGGAAATGGTAATTTCAGGTAAGATTAATTTCCCACTTCTAAAGGAACCTTTTATTCGTCTTCCAAGAGAAAGATGACTGAACGAGGCCAGGACCAAAATTGTGGTTACCAAGAATTGAGGCTGCAGCTCTCTATTTTCTTGTGAAATATACAGTAAATTCAATTTATATTTAGAGTTTAGTATATAAAACAGAAGAAAGTATTATAGTTCTTTTCATTTCAGAATGGGGAAATGTCTGCAGCCTGTAACTTACCAGCAATGTCAGCTGTTGGAATCTGACTTCAGAATGACTTTGGGAGTGAGATGCTTTGTCAGTATGATCGATTTCAGGATCATCTTCCTGTTGTAAAAGACATTAGAATATATTAATTCTTCTCTTTAGGCAATAAATATATCACTTCACAGAAAGCAATCCGGAATGAGTCACATATACTTTATAGACATTGAACGGATGTGGAATTAGCATGAGCTTGTATGTGTGCAACTTCCTACCAAGGAATATTTAAGTGTGACTGCACATGCTTGACTACAAGTCATGAGGTACAAGTAAACATCTTTTTACTATCTGAGTTATGAGGAAAATACAAGAAGTGTCTGTAAGTGAACTCATAAGACTATTCTCATATACAAATCATTAGAAAATCCAAAGTTTTCCCATTAAAGGGAAACTGGAAATACTCTTCTTCTCTGGGTGGTACCAACTGTGAAGGGGAGGAGCTGATTCTAAACAGAATCTTAATGGCAGTGGAGCCTTGTGCTCAGACCTGCCTAGGATTCAGGGTGAGCAAATCAATTGCCTTGTTTTGAATTTCATCCCTTGGGATAATCAATTCACCCTTTTTTCTCATACATTCATCAAAAAAAAATTTAAAATAAACCTGTTAAATGGTGTTGCCAATGGATCCCAATGGATAGTGAACCAGAAAAACACAAATCAGGTATGAGATTTCCTCACCTTTTGCCAAGAGACTGGACTTTACCTCATATAGAATGCTGTTATTTATCAGCAAAGATTTCTCTGTTTATTTTGCAACAAGGCTAAGGAAGACGGACATAGTTGCTTATAAAAGGTTTATCTTCTAGAGGTGTACACAGCTTCTTGTAAAGGGTTCATCTGAGTCTCTCACAGCCAGCCCCAGACTGCAGAGAAAGCTGTGACATTTTTTTTTACCTCAGTTCTGCTGCTACACTTCATTATACAGATAAAACCTTTTTACATTGCTGCTAATACAATAACATTATCTTGAAGTAAGATATCAGCATAGACCTTCCAGGTAGTTACATGCTGCCAGCTCACAATGGACTCTTCCAGCTCAGAAGCAGGACATCTCACTGTGAAGTCAGAATAGTAAGACTTGACACCAGCATACTCCCATTTAACTTTCTTAAAGAGTTTAATGACTAATTCAGAAAGGAATCATTTTTGATTTCTCAAATATATATTGGGTAGAAGTTTAGTATTTAAATTTCCTGTTACTTCATAAGGTTTCTCAGATGGTAACAGGTCCCCTTTAAGCCTGACAGCACAAATACTAATATCCTCCCAAAGAACCTATATATAAGAATAAAATCAAATAAATATATATTAAAAAATTACTGTCATTTTTTTTTATAACAGCATTACCCCTTGTGCTGCTTTTTATAAATATTTGAGTGCTAAACATTTTCAGGCCACTTTTGTTTTTTCCCTTTTGGAGTTTCATGCGCCTAAAATGTCAAAAAATCTTGGAAAATTTCTGCGGAAACAAGGAAGTCTCACGTAATATATTGTGTGGAGAAGAAGTAACACAGAAAAGAGGTAATATGTCTAAAAATGAAGCCGAGGTGGGACAACCCCATTAAAAGGACCGTGAGAACATGGCCAATTTTCAATTTAGCATTATTGTTTTTCCGCCTCTCTTTTCAAGAGGCATACATAACCATTTTTTTTCCCATCCGCAAACCACAAGTATATCCAGGAAGAGCAGCACAGATCATTTAAGAAGAGCTCCAGCCTCCATCTTGACTCATCGTACCCCTGAAAAGCCCTTATAAGACTTAAATGTTGTGATCAGTATTGATCTCGGCATCTAAAGGGTTAATGGCAGACATAATGGTTGGTAGCAGCAGGAACCCACAGTCTATGAGAGCACAGCTTCAGCGCTCTCTTCATTGATGGAAAACCTGCCAGAACATATACAGTATGTACATCACTGTTCCCTGATAATTTGCACACAGCGATGTACATATATGATGTGGCAGGTTTATCATATATGAATAGAGTGCTGGAGCATTGCCTGCCTCATAGACTTACATTTACATTGCGTGTCCTCCAGGGGTTAAATGTGAGTGCAGGTGCAGTGTCTGTGTGGTCAGGTAGTACAATCTTGCCTGCAATTTTAGTTAAAACAACCATGATCACTGAAGGATGTATTGTTGCAACCCTATAAAGAAAAAAAGTTGTCAAAGTTGAAGCTTAAAATGTGTTTTCGTTATTTATTTTGTGTTTTTATAAATATTATTATATTTACCAAAAATCTCCTGATGCTGTGTATTGGCTAGCTGATATTTGGCCCAGAAAATATTGCATAAGGGTGCTTTCACACTAGGATTGTAGTGTACGGTTGCTGGATCCGGTTGGGAGGGGCGAAAACCGGCCGCTCCCGTATCCCAGACGGAAACAGCCTGAACCCCATTCATTTCAATGAGCCGACTGGAGTCAAACGCTGACTCCGGTTGTCTCATTTTGCCCCGTATACAGTTTTCTGACCGGACCTAAAACCGTGGTATACCATGGTTCTAGGTCCGGTCAGAAAACCGTATTCGGGTTATCGCCGCTCGAACAGTACCCGGGACCCGCGGCTATTATTGGACCGATTGCCGCGTCTTAAGTTCATCGCCGCGTCTGAAGTTCATTGCCGCGTCTGAGATGAAAGTGAAAGCTTCCCGGCAGCTCAGTGGTACTGTTCGGGACTGCAGTGGTGAATTTGCGGCATCCCGAACAGCTTGCAGGAAGCGAGGAGGATCCCTACCTGCCTCCTGCGTGTCAAATCACCGAATGACTGCTCCATGCCTGAGATCAAGGCAGGAGCATTCGAGCGGCGATAACACTGATCAATGCCATGCTATTGCATGGCAGTGATCAGTGTAGGAAATCAGTGTGTGCAATGTTATAGTCCCCTATGGGGGCTATAAAATTGCAGAAGAAAGTGAAAATAAAGTGTTAATATATGTGATTTAACCCATTCCCTAATAAAAATCTGAATCACCCGCCTTTTCCCATTAAAAAAAAACAAACTATGTAAATAAATATAAACATATGTGGTATCGCCGTGTGCGTAAATGTCCGAACTATAAAAATATCATTAGCTAAACAGCAAGGTCAATGGTGTACAAGTAAAAATATTCCAAAGTCCAAAATAGCGTATTTTTGGTTACTTTTTATACCATAAATTTTTTTATAAAAAGCGATCAAAAAGTCCGATCAAAACAAAAATGGTACCCATAAAAACTTCAGATCCCGGCGAAAAAAATGAGCCCTCATACATCCTCATGTGGAAAAATAAAAAAAAGTTATAGGGTGTCAGAAGAGGAAATTTTTTTAACGTATACATTTTTGTGTGTGTAGTTATGATTTTTTCCAGAAGTAAGACAAAATCAAACCTATATAAGTAGGGTATCATTTTAATTGTATGGACGTACAGAATAAAGATAAGGTGTAATTTTTACCGAAAAATGATCTGCATAGAAACAGAAGCCCCCAAAGTTACAAAATGGAGTTTTGTTTTTTTTCAACTTTGTCGCACAATGATTTTTTGGGTAAAATGACTAATGTCATTACAAAGTAGAATTGGTGGGGCAAAAAATATGCCATCATATGGATTTTTAGGTGGAAAATTGAAAGGGCTATGATTTATAAAAAGGTAAGGAGGAAAAAATTAAACTGCAAAAACTGAAAAAGTCCTTAAAGGGGTGCTCCGCCCCTAGCATCTTATCCCCTATCCAAAGGATAGGGGATAAGATGTCAGACGCGGGGGTCACGCCGGTGGGGACCCCCGGGATCTCCGCTGCAGCACCCCGCTATCATTACTGCACAGAGCAAACTCGTTCTGTGTGTAATGACCGTCGATACAGGGGCCGGAGCATCGCCCCCTTGTGACGTCACGACCTGCCCCCTCAATACAAGTCTATGGGCGGGGCCGTGACATCACGATGCTCCGGCCCCTGTATTGCCGGTCATTATGCACAGACGAGTTTCCTCTGTGCAGTAATGAGAGGGGAGTGCTGAAGTGGAGATCCCGGTGGGTCCCCAGCGATGGGACCCCCGTGATCCCTTTGGATAGGGGATAAGATGCTAGGGGCAGAGTATTCCTTTAAGGGGTTATATACAGGACCATATAAGGGGATATACCAGCTGTACACAGGATCAGTATACCATATAAGTGATTATATACAGGACCATAAATAGGTAGATACCATCTGTACACAGTATTTACTTTTCTTCTTCATCCAGATTAGACCGCCATGTCGACTTCTTCTTCCCTAAAACACCCTTGGCATCTGCAGGACAAACGTTGAACCCTGCATTTTTCAGTGCCGCCCCCTCCTCTACACAATCTCCCCATCTATAGGCCCACAAACTGTAATAATACCCTCCTTGGTGTCCTGCACAGAAAAGGGTAGGTACTATGTAGTTAGCTAGCCAAATATGTAGGTAGGTAACTATCCAGGTAGTTGGTTAGGCAACCAGGTATGTGGGCCAGGTGGTTAGGCAGCCAGGTATGTAGGCCAGGTGGTAAGGCAGCCAGGTATGTGGGCCAGGTACTTAGGCAACCAGGTAGATAAGCCAGGTGTTTAGGCAGCCAGGTAGGTGGGCCAGGTGCTTAGGCAGCCAAGTAGGTGGGGCCCCCTTCCCTCCCAGTTGAAATATAAAAAGTAAGAAACAAAACAAAAACATAAACTCACCTGTCCAACACAGTGATCTCCTTGGGTCTTCCTCTGGCCACGTTCTTCAGCCTCCACAGTGCAGGCGCCCATGAGTGACGTCATGGGCGCCTGTTCTGCGTGGGGTCGGAGGTCACATCTCCTCTCCGTGTAGGTTGCAGATGTGGCTCACACAGACAAAAGGCTTTCTGCTGTATGCGTGCGCTCACCTGCCTGGGGATCTGGGATAAGTGTCCTTGATCTCCAGTAACAGCGGCACGTCCTTTACCTGGCAGGTCAGTCCACCCCTGGAAATATCCCAACATTAAAATGTATTCCCTATTCACAGAGTAGGAGATAAGTATCTGATTGGTGGAGGAACAAACACTGGGACCCCACTGATCACAAGAACAAGAGTACCTTGTCCACTAAGTGAAAGAATTGGCAGCATGCCTTCTCAGCTGATCCATCACCGGTAAGCCAAAATTGTCTTTACCTTCAAAAATGCTGATAGTGTATCATCTGTATTTTCTGCCGAGAGCAGCAACCGATGTCTGTTCTCCTTGTTCTTGCTACATTTCTTCAACAGATAAACAGAAAGGAACTCTAGAGGATCATCCTATAAGAGATAATGACAATGAAACCTAAACCCCAGCCTCCTTAAGACATTGACAAGAGCTAAAATTATAACTGAATACATGGATAATGTTTTCATCTTTAAAGGGAGCTTATAACATTTACGTACATTCTTCTCCTTAGCAAGTTCCATCAAAGCCCCTGTTAAAGCCTCAGCAACCTCATGATTGACCACCACCTTTACCATGGGCATTGCATCATACATGAACTGCCCTGAATGAAAGAAAAAAAAAAATCACAATTCACATAGTCACAATAAATATCTAGGTTTTACGTCACATGCAAAATGACCATATTCCACAAGTGGATTACCTATTATCCTTCCAGAGACATTCCTCTGGAGATCAGACAGATACTTCTTCAGCTGCTTCCTGACCACATGCAGCGCCTCTTCCATGACATCAGCCAGTCTGCACCAGGCTTGCAGTTTCACATCAGTGAAGTATGAAAAAGGAGGGGATCCACTTTTTGGTGGTATGGGCAGCCATTCACTAAGAACTGATTATATTCATATAAGGAGGTTATACAAGTTGAGCCAAACTATTCACTATAGTAAAGGTAATGGTAAAATAAAGATATGGCCAAGTAATATGACCTTTACCATCATGTTAACAGACGGTGATATGGCTTTGACTGAGGTACCATAGTCAAATTTTGCCCTGAGCTGCCACTGTGACTAGAGCACAGTATCTGGAGCTGTCAGTGAGAAAAGGGGCCACTTGCAGGGCCCAACAGACAAATGTGATTTCAAAACCAGAAAACAGAAGACTAATTATGCAAAAAATATTTTACATGATCAGTCTCCAGGCACCCATAACATGGAAAACACCAAAAGTACACAAGCAACCAGGTACAGGATGTTATAACCAATATCCCAGGACAATCCTTACGCAAAATGTATAAGTTTACAGATAAATATGTGTAAAAAAAATACACAAATAAGAAGTAACAGAAAAAAAAATCACAACAAATATATAAACATCTAAAGAACTGCCTAATAGAAAAAGGAAAATAAGTGACAGTTTTTAAATTTACCAAATGATAGTCATGACCTTACCAGCAATGCACACAGGTATTTCTGAGAAAATTCTGAAATTTCTGAGAGGAAGCATTAAAGTCTTTTGCTTATATAGGGTTAACCAGGAGGGTAAGGTAAAGACAGAACTGAATGGGCTATGCTATGTAACTAATGTGCCAGTTAACTCCTTACTTTGATATGATAGTTAACCTTTATGAATGATTTTGAATTATTCGGTAAAGATTTGACTATATTTGCCGACATTTTTAAATCCTTTTTTGGGATTAAGTAGGTGTTGATGGAAAGTTGAGCATAACCTTTGACTAAGGTATCATCAGTATCATCTTATGACTCCAATAAAGTGATTTAATACGTTTATGGAGATCCTGATTTTAAAGCAACAACAGCGATAAGAACATTTTAGCTCTAAACTTACGATGATTAAAGGACCCTGTGGCGATCCCAGTTGGGGAACAAAAGGGGACCCCAGCTATCTGAGAAAGACACCTAAGAATTTCCATTCCAGATTCTGCAATACAAAATGTAAAAATGAGGGCATTCAATACTTATGTAATGCTTAACTGTAGTGTACAAATCCCTTAACACCAGAGAAAGTGGAAACATTTTAAAAATAAATACATGAATGAAGAAAGAAAAAGAGAAATAAAGAACAAAAGAAAGAATGCTAAAAAATCTATTAATGATTTTATATACTGTTCACAATGATCATATGGAAAGAGGTGTGGTGCCCCACACTGCAGTGCCAGCACAGAGGAAGGAAATGCTATGCATATTAGAGCGATTAAACTGCCAAACTGAGATGGTCCTCCTGCAAATCCTGCCACTGTGATCATCCCCAGGATAGGCAAGCTAGTGTTCTGTTCCACTATAGTCAATGGTGGAAACACAGGAACTTTTAGTAACTTTTATTCACTTCTAGATTATTTGGGGATTACTGTGTTATACTGGAATTGATTCATCCTCAGAGCTTCAATCTGTTTTTATTGTTTTCTGGGTTCATTTTATAAATAAAACAACTGCTTACATTCCCCTTTGTTTTCCCTCTTGGCTTTAAAGATTAAGTAGCAGGCCAGATGGTTATGAGGAATTTGTGGCCTCTATTCTCTAAAATATACTGTAATGGCTTTTTACTGTGTCAACATGCCAGGGAATGCTTTACAGTACACTTATTATACACAAAATGGGGGAGATTTATCAAAACCTGTGCAGAGAAAAAGTTGATCAGTTGCCCATAGCAACCAATCAGATTGCTTCTATCTGATTGGTTGCTATAAGCAACTAGTCAACTTTTCCTCTGCACAGGTTTTGATTAATCTCCCTCAATGAGTGCATGTGTAAGGATTTGTGTACACATGTACTTGTGTAAGAAACATAGAATGTGTTGGCAGGGGTGCATACGCGTGGCTCGCTAGGAAAGACACATCCTCTGTGAGCTCCGCGCCACAGGCCGGGATAAAGCTTCCTAAGCGCTGATATAACAGCTCCACTGTCCTGAATCTGCTCCAAACTGTTACCTTACCCATCAGAGATGGACAAGAGCATGTCAGGAGGTTCCCAGAGATCGTTATCTCAGACTATCCCGGAGATATTTAGAACGGGGCCTAAATCTAACATGGCGCCGACTCCTTCCCGTGCCTCGAGCCCGCCTCCTGCTGAGGATGATGACATCACAGACTCCACACCGCTTGTGCCCATACCTGACGAACCGCTAAATCCCGCAGAACTGTACCGCTCCATACAAATACTCTTCAAAACGGAATTGGGGAAAGCGGTGGCCAACTTCACCAAACAGGTGGGTGAACTGGGGCAACGGGTGTCTGACATGGAGCTGAGAGCAGATGATCTAGCGGACGCCATTGAAAGTGATCGTACGGTGATTGCAGACCATACTGAATGCCTTGACCTACTCAAGCTGAAAATAGAAGATTTGGAAAATAGGTCGCGTAGGGCTAACATCAGAATACGAGGCCTGCCAGAGTAATTTACAGACCTCACCACTGCTGCTCTGGACTTATTCACACGCCTCTTACCTCAGGTAGATGCCTCTATGCTGAGGATGGACCGCATACACAGAGGTCTGGGTCTGCCTAAAGGACCAGATATCCCTAGGGATGTAGTGCTTCGCTTGCACTATCCAGAAATGCGGGACAAAATATTGCAGGCGGCCCGTAACGTGTCCCTCTCCCGGGCTTTCCATCTTCAGTTCATCTATATGCAGACTTAGCCCTTTCTACGCTGGAGAGGAGACGCAATATGAGACCTGTCACTTTGGCTCTACAAAAGGCGCAAATCTGCTATAAATGGGGATTCCCCTTTAACCTGCAATTCCAGATTCGCTCTCAGCTGTTTATCGTACGTACCCCTTCGGAAGCGATGGAGATCCTGCACAGAGAGAATATTCCGTTTGATGAACAGGTTGCTCCTTCTTCTAAGTCGCCTGCCCTGAAACAAATGTGGCAGAGGGCAGAGGTTCCTCACAAGCGGCATCGCACCCACTCTCAGAAGCCTGGTTGACTTATTGTTTCACCCGAACTGAAGGTTTCATTTTGTACTGTCCAGATCTCTTGGACTTCTATATTGCCATAATATATGGAACGGGCAAAGATGCACCCCCGTTGTAGTTGATGGACTGTTTGTTCTATTTTTATGTTCCATTCAGTTTACCTGCTGATATGTGACTCATTGACCTGCTATCTGGGAATTTCTTCGCTCAGTGTACACTATGGGTCTCTGTCGCAATGTATCTAATGTTGAGACTTACGTTTAGTACCCAGGACGAAACTTCATATGCTCACGACATACTGAAAGACTCGGTTATTCTAGTCACCTTTGCTGTCTACGAATTTGTGACTTTGCATGCTTATTATCTGTATTCGTATAAGTCAGTTATTCCTAAGAGGGTTATTGCTTATTTAGCAGGATTTTGGTCCACTGATTTGTCATGTCCCGGCTAGATGGACCAACATGTTGCCTCAGAATGATGGTTTGGGATGGGTCATAGGTATTGTTCTTTCTCTTATGCTTATGCGACCTGTTCCTCCATTGGTACCTGTACTCTTCCCCTACTTCCCTTTTGTTTACCCTGTCTGTGTCCCCGTTTGTCCGGTTTTACCTATTGACATCACTGTAGGTTACTGTGTCTTATGCTATGTTCTAGGTGGAGACCAGTCCTTTTTATTTATTTTTTCCTTCTTTCTTCTCCTTTTCATCCTTTTATCTGTTGAGTCCTTTATCCTTAGCTTACTCGTTCTGCCTCAATATGTGTAACATTATTTCGCACAATGTTAGGGGTTTAAACTCCCCAATGAAAAGAAAAAAAGCGTTTCTTGATTACATCAGACATAAGCCAGACATAATTAGTCTACAAGAAACCCACTTTACAGTTAATTCCTTTCCTAAGCATATTCATAACAAATACTCTAGGTGTTACATGGCCTCTTACACCACTAAATCTAGGGGTGTCGTTACCCTTCTACATAATGACTTCCCCTCCCCCTGAGGGACGCTTTCTTATTTTGGAAGGTCTCCTTCAGGAACGAAAAGTGTGTATTGTTAATTATTATGCTCTGAATGATGATCCCCTTTCTTTTTTTGTTGGTTTGGCGAATAGGTTGCAGTTCCTCACCTATGACGTTTTGCTCTGGATGGGAGACTTCAATATGGTGGTCAACGGAATGCTAGACAGGTCGCACACTGCTGGTTTCAGGAGGTCAGGTTTGCAACAACGCACACTTCTACAACAATTTGCTGATCTTGAATTGGCGGACGTCTGGCGGGAGCATAATTTAACTCAAAGGGGTTATTCCCTTACTCTCCCTCACACTGCTTATATACCCATATAGACTGGATACTAATTAATGCCGCCTCCCTCTCCTCACTCTTATATTCTAGGCACATACCCTGCGCATGGTCTGATCATGATATGGTATATGCGCAGTTTCAGTTTGGTGGACCCTGCCCTACTCCTTATACTTGGCAACTCAATGAATCCTTGTTGTGCCGTCCTCACCTCCGAGACCAAGTGACCTCTGAGCTGACTGACTACTTTTCCTCAAACTCTACACCTACAGCTGACACAGGGTGGGTCTGGATGGCACACAAGGCTTTTATTATTTATTAGAGGGAAACTAATCGCACTCTCTTCTAAACTGAAGCGAGAAAGGACTAGGGCACAGACCACTTTGGAGAACAGGCTTGCTAGAATAGCTACAGCGCACCAACTGTCTCACTCTCCGTACCTATTCCAGGCGCTCAGATCTACTAAATTGCAACTGGATGCAATCTTATCTGATCGCACGGAAAAGGCGCTCAGGTGGACCCAGGCATCATACTACAAATGGGCTAATAAACTCGATAAACTTTTAGCTTCCATGCTAAAACAGAAACAAAAACTTAATAGGGTACATAAATGACAGCTTCGTCCTGGGGTTCCCACCTCTGACCCTTCTAAAATCTATGATATCTTCCACTCTTTCTACTCTTCCCTTTACAAAGCACCTCACTCTCCTCCTTCCCCTGCCTTCATCTCTGACTATTTACGTTCTCTATCCCTTCCTAAGATCTCTCCTTCAGCTAGAGACTCTCTCAACTCCCCTGTTACAGCCAAGGAGGTTACTGCTACCATCTCAAACCTAAAATTAGGTAAAGCACCAGGCCCAGATGGCCATTCGGCTCTCTATTATAAGAAATTTGAATCTATTCTCACCCCCCACATTATTTATTTTTGTAACAAACTTCTTTCGGGTTCCCCGATGCCCCCCCGAATTCTTACATGCATCCATAGTAGTCATCCCAAAACCACAAAAGGATCCTCTCGTCCCCCCCAACTATAGACCCATCTCCCTTATTAATCTGGACTCCAAGATTTTCACCTCCATCCTAGCCAAACGCCTCAATGTCATATTGCCGAGTCTTGTCCACAATGACCAGGTGGGCTTTATCTCTGGCAGACAAACGCCCGACAATATCCGCAAAGTCCTTAATGTTATACATTGGGCCTCAGCCACACATACCCCCCTTACTCTACTCGGATTGGACATAGAGAAGGCTTTTGATACAGTTCTTTGGATGTATCTCTTTGAAGTAATGCGAGTAATGGGTTTCTCTGGAGCTTTTACCAATGCTCTACAATCTCTGTACTCCTCTCCAGTAGCATATCTTAAATTACCAACTTCCAAGGCCTCCCCGATAACTATAAGCAGGGGTACACGTCAGGGGTGTCCACTATCTCCAGCTCTATTTGCTTTGGCTATGGAGCCCCTGGCGTGTGCCCTGCGAGCTACTCCTGATGTTACTGGTGCGACTATTGGGTCCAACGAGTACTTAGTAAATTTATTCGCTGATGATCTACTCCTTACTGTAACTAACCCACTAGTGTCCCTTCCCAACTTATTTCATATTTTAGATAAATTCTCTACAGTATCTGGCCTGGTGATTAATAGATCAAAGTCTGAGGTCCTCTTTTGCAACACTCCTCGGACTGTGCAGGACATTATTTCTAGAAACTTCTCCTTAATCCCTTCCTCTTCCTATATCCCATATCTTGGTGTCTCTCTTTATTCCTCCTTGTCAGACTTGTATAAACTAAATTTTAGGCCCCTTTATAGATCGATTAGGGAAGACCTTGTAAGGTGGGATCTCCCACATATATCATGGTTAGGAAGAATTCATACAATCAAAATGGTGGTACTTCCCAGGCTTTTGTATTTATTCCGTACTCTCCCAATACCAGTACCCATGTTAGATTTACATAGACTCCAGGCAGATGTTTTCCGCTTCATTAGGAGAAGTCGACCCTCCCGTATCCCCAAGTCAGTGATGTATTACCATAAGAGAATGGGAGGCTTATCTGTACCTAATTTTGCGAAATACTACAAGGCGACCAGGATAGCTCAATTGTTATTGTGTAATGCTCAGTCAGCTTATCCCAGATGGATAACGCTTGAAAATTCTCTCCTGGCCCCTCACTCTCTATCTTCCCTCATGTGGATTACTCAATCGGTATCGTCTTACATACCTTATGTTGCTACCATCTCTCTCTATTCCCTCCTCCTGTGGCGCTCTACCAGCTTTAAACTGTCTCTCCAGTCTCTCCGGTTCTTTCTTTTCTCCGAAACCCTGCTTTCTCACCTGGCCTCCGTCCGGCTGACTTCTCATGGTGGATATCTCAGAATCTTTTCCTTTTACATCACTTCTTGATGGGAAAGAAGCTGTTGTCCCCATCTGACTTCATAGCCAGACACCATCCTCCCCCTGAAGAATCCTTTCATCTCTCTCACATTCTGTCCTATCGCTCCTTAATACCCTCTAACATGCTTATTTCCCCCACTTCTTTCGAAGCCATGGCTATTTACTCTCCTCTCCGTTCATACTCACTCTCCCTTCTCTATTCTATATTCATCCAGCCTCCACATAATACAAAACTCACCTTTATGTCACAATGGGAGACAGATTTCAATATTGATCTCACTTTGTCATCGTGGCATGATTGCTGTACTCGTCTGAGCAAGGGTAGTTGGCAAGTGTCTCTGACAGAGACTGCTTTGAAAATATTACATCGCACATATTATGTTCCCGCCAGGCTCCACCCTATATTTCCCTCAGTTTCCCCTCACTGTTTTCGAGGTTGCTCAGAGATTGGGGATATGCTACACATCTGGTGGTCCTGCCCCAAGATTTCCGTCTTTTGGAACCAAGTAACTGATTTAATTTCTTCGATAACGAATTGAGCGTTTAGTTGTGAACCAGCAGTGTGCCTCCTAGGGCATAAACCGAATGGGATACCTAATGCTTTATTCCAATTGATTCAGTTTATTTTATTGGCTGCTCGCATACATGTTGCATCTAAATGGAAAGCCCCAGTCCGTTCGCTATCTATGGTAATTTTACGTGTTAACAATTTTTGGGGAGATTTATCAAAACCTGTGCAGAGGAAAAGTTGCCCAGTCGCCCATAGCAACCAATCAGCTCGCTTCTTTCATTTTTAACAAGGCCTCTGCAAAATGAAAGAAGAGAGCTGATTGGTTGCTATGGGCAACTTTTCCTCTGCACAGATTTTGATAAATGTCCCCCATTAAGATTATGGAAAGATTGAACGCCTTAAGAGCTGACTCTGTTGGTGTTTGAGAAAATATGGGACCCCTGGATCTCCTCTCCTCATGCCCCAGGCGTGTCCTATTATTTCTTCCTGTAGATATTATTTCTGGGGAGCTCCCCGCTTTCATTTCTCTTCTCTCTTTCTTTTTTAGTGCCTTAGATAAAGGACCGGTCTTGTCTTCAGTCGAGGTTGACTTCCATCCACTTAGGTGACTTGCAGCTCTGATGATGCCCTACTGTTCCTTTCCATCCCCCTCACCCATCCCTCCTCATGTGTCTTTAACCGGACTAGTTCTAACTCAGTTCAGTAGCGAAAAGTTTGCTTGTGTTGTTATTGCTCCTCAGATGTATTCAGGATTGATACCTCATTGATGTTCACATCTTTTTGCTATGCGCCTGCGTGCGCACTGTACAGTTTATGTGCACTGACTACAAGTTTTAATAAACTTTTCTTTTTGACACTAGAATGTGTCGGCAGATAAGAACCATGTGGCCCATCTAGTCTGCCCAATATTCTGAATACATGACCTTGACCTTGCTTTGCTGAGGGGAGATTGTTACAGATCTTTTAGTTACATCTTATGGCACAGATCACTAAGGGTTCTGATGTACATGTTCAGAATTATGAACAGTTCCCATAACAACTATGAATTTATCCTATAGAATCTGAAATACCTGATGCTGCCAATGGGACAAATATGTCAATATGGCCCCCGTCTTTCTCTGCCTGGACACAGCTCCCTAGTTTTTCCCAAAAGTTTCTTATGTCAGAATTTAGGACACTCTGGGAACAGATTCTTACACCTGGTAAAAGAAAATAATTTATTAAACACCTTATCATAAAGTCCCTCTTATTAGTAAAAGCTATTACATGCTTAAAAGGGTACTCTGCTGCAAGACATAGGATAGGGCATAAGATGTCTTATCATGGGGGTCCCGCTGCTGGGCCCCCCGCAATCTCCCACACGAGGGGGCGAGGCAGTGACATCACGATCACGGCCTCTGGCTCCGAGTGTTCTGAACAAAATGTTCAGTATGCTGGAGCACCAGAATACCCCTTTAAAAGCCACGGTGCTGGAGCACAGCAGTAGTGGTAATGTATTTTATTAGACAGTACAGTCAAAGTAACAAACTGATATTAGTGGAGCCTTAAACAGCCTAAAAAAAATTCTTTTCAAAGGGGTACTCCGGTGCTTAGACATCTTATCCCCTATCCAAAGGATAGGGGATAAGATGCCTGATCGCGGGAGTCCCACCGCTGGGGACCCCCGGGATGTTGCACGCGGCACCCCGTTTGTAATCAGTCCCCGGAGCGCGTTCGCTCTGGGTCTGATTACCGGCGACCACACGGCCGGCGGCGTGTGACTTCACGCCTCCGCCCCCGTGTGACGTCGCGCTCCGCCCCTCAATGCAAGCCAACGGGAGGGGGCGTGACAGCGAACACGCTCCGGGGACTGATTACAAACGGGGTGCCGCGTGCAAGATCACGGGCTTCCCCAGCGGCGGGACTCCCGCGATCAGGCATCTTATCCCCTATCCTTTGGATAGGGGATAAGTTGTCTAAGCACTGGAGTACCCCTTTAAACAAAGGCTTCTTTTACAGCAGATAATAGTGCTTTAAAGAATCGAAAACAATTGTTTTGCAAATGTGACAGAATCAAAATATGACAGTGTTTGTCTCTGTTCTGTCATTTGATCTTCTTACTGTTGCAAAAAAGTGGAAAAGTAAAAACTAGCCAGTAAAGCTGAAAGATTCTGGTAGTTTTTAATATATCTTTCCACACCTCTATAGGCCACACTTGCATATACAGCTGGCCATTTCTTGTAAGATTAATCGTCTAGACTTCAATGGTTCTGATTTGGATGGACATTGGATTTAGAGAATACTATACAGAAAATACATCAGAAATAAAAAATATCCAAACTCCTCCCTTAATCTCCTCCTTTCATTTAATTATATTTTCTTGTATTACAATTAAAGGGATTCTCCTATGATGTAAAGACTATGGGTGGGGGGGGGGGTTATCAAAATTTTATCTGACTGGTTGCTATGGGTACTCAGCAACTTTTCCTCTGGACAGGTTTTGATAAATCTCCCCCTATATTTCCTTGTTTAATTGTATAATTAACTTCTAGGTTTTCCTTCTTATGTGCCTAAACAGAAAAAAGCAGCACATAAAATTTCATTTTAATCTTATTTTCTAAGTTACTACCTTCAAAACCCAAAACACTCAGAGTTTTTTTTGCATAATGCCATTCCCAGCTTCAGTATGACATTCACCTGTATTATGTATTACTTAAAGAGTGCCTGTCAACAAACTAAACGTTTAATATATTGTTCCTTATGCAATTATAATACACTTTGCTATTTACTTGCTGTTAAAATTCTCAAACTTTATGTTTTTAATGTGATTGAAAAAACATCCACTAGATGTCTCTGTTCCCTTCACAAGTCAAACAGTTAGTTTGGTCTCCTCACGGCCTGGGAGGAGACCAAACTCTTGCAGACTTCAGTGACATCTTGCCTGCTGGGGAACGCCCACTTTCTCCTGCTGGGAGTTCACACAATGTGAGCAAGGGGAAAGGTATGATACAGAGCTTTTTAAAGCTCAGAATTTTTTTTTAAGGGCAGGAGGGGTGTTAGTAGTAGTTAGGGAATATAAACTGAGTTAGTTTAGAAAATACGGTTTGATGACAGGTACTCTTTAACAGCAGCCCTTACCCTGCATGAGGTGTAAATGTTGAGAATCTCCATCTAAAATAAGCCCGATGCTCTGTGCTGTACGCCCTTCCAGTGCCTTTTCCACACAGAAGAGTAGACTTTCAGGTGTTGTCCCATAGTAATCATATGCTACAGGTATTACACTGGGTTTAACACTATCTAGAAGGACCTGCAAGAACAAATGAAGATTAACTTTCTAGAAATGGAGAGGCGCTTTTCATTATTTCAAATACAATAAGATTCATGTCAAGAAGAAGTACCTCATATGCTGGTATACGGGATGATATTATTACCAGGTACAACTGACTAGATGAGTGTGGCAGTGCATATTGATACTGGATACTGCGGCATTGACGACTGGATGTTGGTGGGTACTTGTCAGGCCCACCTACATTCTTCCTGAAAAGGGAAAGGTTGTGAAGTACACATATATTGCCTAAACACATGACATGTCACCACATCTAATGATAAATAAAGCTTTGTCCCAAGTGCCATAATCAGACCTGCTTTCATGGGATTAACTCCTTTAATAATATAATGTGTAGCTTTTAGCAAACCCTAAACCAGTTGTGTAGCATTCGGCATCCATTGCGTCTGAACGCCAGATGGGGTAACTCAGCAAGATGTGTTCCCTTCTGGTGCCAGTCTGGTGTGTCCAATCATCTGGCATCAAGTTTAATCAAAATATCTCCAGCAATTTGGAAGTCATGCTGGAACAAACATACATACACACAAACGTTCAGTTGAGAGAGAGAATAGGCTGAACATCTGTAATGGACAACTCTACCTCCATTTTCATTCCAGCAGGAGTTCTTGGGGTCCACAACAAAATATACACCACAAAACATATTTCTTAAACCCCTCCCTGAAATTTCTCCTATACATAAGGTGTAGGGTATTTTCTAGTGCTAACAGCCATTGCCAGGCCCCTTCTGTCACTCCCCTTTAATCCTGCAATGCGATCAGGGTTGCCGGAAGGGCACCCATAATACTAAACACTATCAGAGACAGGGTGTAACACAATTGTGGTGTATTGTGCTAACTGGTGTCATATACCCTAGTTATGTTAAAGAAATAAAAGTAAAAAGGTAAATTAAAATAATAACAAATAATGAAGGAACAAAAAATAAACAAACATAACTGGTGTTAAGGTATCTGTACAAGTCAGATTTATCACATTATTTATCCTACGTAGTCAACATCATAAAAAAAAACACACAAAGGTGTCAAAGCTGCTATTTTTTTGGTCCCCTTATCCCTTCGCCCCCACCCAAAAAAAAAAAGTAAAAAATATTGTATGCACACCAAATAGGCACCAATAACAACTACAACTAATCCTTCAAAAAACAATTCATGAACAGGTCAATTGACAGAAAAATTTTAAAGTTAGGGGGTTTTAGATTACAATGATGCAAAGCACATAAAGTTTTCTTTCTTATTTTTTTTAAGTTGTAACACATAAAAGCTAAGTAAATCTGGTATTGTAGTAATCCCCTACAAAAGAGCATAATTTCACTTTTTTCATTTCACCCCACCTAAACATTTTCAAAAGTGTTTCAATACAATATAAAATACAACAAATAGCACCATTAAAAAATACACTTGTCCCAACAAGCCCTCATACAGCTTACGTTAAGACATGTCATGCCATTTGAAAAGTGGGAATAAAAACAAAATGCTACCATGAAAAATAGCTGGGGCTATTATCTTTTCCAAAATTCAGACACTGTTACATACTACACAAAATCCTTCAACACTAGATTCATTGCTCACTTTGTGACTTTGGGAGTGATTTCTACATCTACACTGCTCTAATACTGTATCTATATGTCTATCTAACTTTGTACCTATGTCTGTATCTATTTATCTATCTAATGATCAGTTCTGCTTATATCATGGTATATTCCTAGAAACAATGTAGAAATACGTACCTTTTAGGCAGAGAGTTTACGGACTGCTCTACAAGTTTCTTTTCCAGAGCTAAAGTGAAACTGGGAGTCTGGCTTTCTTCTTCTTTCATCCGATTTGTAAGAGCTCTTTGTGAGCCTTTGTCTTGACCCTAAAATATTTAGATTTATGTTACAGAAATGTTTAAATATTAAAATTATATAAATTCTGTCACCAATAGAGGGAGTTGTGGGGCTGACTATATACTTTGCATAAAGAACTCAAAATATAGTTTACAGTAAATTCCCGTGTTCCCTCAAGTTCTATTGTGTTTCTACTCACTGACAGCAAGAACATTTTATGTAATAATTAGATTGTAGTTCCATAAGTCTGGGCAATACATTTATGTACTTAGTTACAAAATTATTTATTTCTCACCTTCATAAGCCAGAGTGCTGCCTGCAAAGCAGCCTGGTCAGTCATACTCATTGATGAAGTTAGTGATAATCTGGATTTTATTGCTGATTTCCATGTGCCACTCATCCAAGGAGGTCTGTTATTAAAAAGCTCTCCTAAAAAACAAGGAGGGGGGTTGGTTTAATACTGCAAATGTGCTAGAGTTCTAAAATCTGGCTTACACGACTTACGTGGCAAACTGCATTTATTATGTGTTTGACAATTTTGTGCCTTACGTGACAAGAAGCATGGTTTATCAGAGAAGAGTCTCTCTACCAGGCAACCATCTATAAGACTGCCTGAGGTTTGTTGTTCATGCTCAAAATCAGATTCTACAGTTTTGCTGCCTGTAGCTTTACCCCTTAAGGACTTTTTTCACCTTAAGGACTCGGACGTTTTTTTGCAATTCTGACCACTGTCACTTTAAACATTAATAACTCTGGAATGCTTTTAGTTATCATTCTGATTCCGAGATTGTTTTTTCGTCACATATTCTACTTTAACATAGTGGTAAAATTTTGTGGTAACTTGCATCCTTTCTTGGTGAAAAATCCCAATATTTGATGAAAAATTTGAAAATTTTGCATTTTTCTAACTTTGAAGCTCTCTGCTTGTAAGGAAAATGGATATTTTTTTATTCACATTTCCAATATCTCTACTTTATGTTTGCATCATAAAATTGACATGTTTTTACTTTTGGAAGACACCAGAGGGCTTCAAAGTTCAGCAGCAATTTTCCAATTTTTCACAAAATTTGGAAACTCGCTTTTTTTCAGGGACCAGTTCAGGTTTGAAGTTGATTTGAAGGGTCTTCATATTAGAAATACCCCACAAATTACCCCCATTATAAAAACTACACCCCCCAAAGTATTCAAAATGACATTCAGTCAGCGTTTTAACCCTTTAGGTGTTTCACACGAATAGCAGCAAAGTGAAGGAGAAAATTCACAATCTTCATTTTTTACGCTCGCATGTTCTTGTAGACCCAATTTTTGAATTTTTACAAGGGGTAAAAGGAGAAAATGTATACTTATATTTGTAGCCCAATTTCTCTTGAGTAAGGACATACCTCATATGTCTATGTAAAGTGTTCGGCGGGCGCAGTAGAGGGCTCAGAAGCGAAGGAGCGACAAGGGGATTTTGGAGAGTACGTTTTTCTGAAATGGTTTTTGGGGGGCATGTTGCATTTAGGAAACCCCTATGGTGCCAGAACAGCAAAAAAAAACACATGGCATACCATTTTGGAAACCAGACCCCTTGAGGAACGTAACAAGGAATAAAGTGAGCCTTAATACCCCACAGGTGTTTCATGACTTTTGTATACGTAAAAAAATAAATAAAAAAATTTCACAAAAATGTGTTTCCCCCCAAATTTCACATTTTTGCAAGGGTTAATAGCAGAAAATACCCCCCAAAATGTGCAACCCCATCTCTTCTGAGTATGGAGGTACCCCATAAGTTGGCCTGAAGTGCACTACGGGTGAACTACAATGCTCAGAAGAGAAGGAGTCATATTTGGCTTTTTGAGACCACATTTTGCTCGGGGGGCATGTCGCATTTAGGAAGCCCCTATGGTGCCAGGACAGCAAAAAAAAAAACACATGGCATAACATTTTGGAAACTAGACCTCTCGGTGAACGTAACAAGGGGTTAAGTGAAACTTTATTCCCCTAGAGGTGTTTCACGACTTTTGCATTTGTAAAAAAAAAAAATTTTTTTTTACCTAAAATGCTTGTTTTCCCAAAAATTTAACATTTTTAAAAAGGGTAAAAGCAGAAAATACCCCCCAAAATTTGTAACACAATTTCTCCCGAGTACGGCGATACCCCATATGTGACCCTAAACTGTTGCCTTGAAATACGACAGGGCTCCAAAGTGAGAGCGCCATGCGCATTTGAGGCCTGAATTAGGGATTGCATAGGGGTGGACATAGTGGTATTCTACGCCAGTGATTCCCAAACAGGGTGCCTCCAGCTGTTGTAAAACTCCCAGCATGCTTGGACAGTCAACGGCTGTCCGGCAATACTGGGAGTAGTGGGAGAACAGTGGCGCACCAGACGTTTTTCATTTTTATTGGGGGAGGGGAGGGGGGGATGTGCAGGGGGATGTGTATATGTAGTGTTTTTAGGGTACAGTCGCACGGGCGGGGTTCACAGTAGTTTCTCGCTGGCAGTTTGAGCTGCGGCAGAAAATTTGCTGCAGCTCAAACTTGCAGCCGGATACTTACTGTAAACCTCCGCCCATGTGAGTGTACCCTGTACGTTCACATTAGGGGGGGGGGGGGGGGGGGGAACATTCAGCTGTTGCAAAACTACAACTCCCAGCATGCGCTGACAGACTGTACATGCTGAGAGTTTTAGTTTTGCAACAGCTGTAGGCACACTGGTTATGTATCACTGAGTTTGTGACCTTACTCAGTGTTTCACAACCAGTGTGCCTCCAGCTGTTGCAAAACTACAATTCCCAGCATATACGGTGCATGCTGGGAGTTGTAGTTTGCAACAGCTGGAGGAACACCGGTCGTGAAACACTGAGTTAAGTAAAAAAAACTCTGAGTTTCACAACCAGTGTGCCTTTAGCTGTTGCAAAACTCTCAGCAGTCACCGACAGCATATGGGCATGCTGGGAGTTGTAGTTATGCAACCAGCAGATGCACCACTACAACTCCGAGCATGGACTTTAGCTGTTTGTGCAAGCTGGGTGTTGTAGTTATACAACAGCTGAAGGTACACTTTTCCATAGAAAAAAATGTGCCTCCAGCTGTTGCAAAACGATAAGTCCCAGCATGCCCATAAGGGAATGCTGGGAGTTGTGGTTGTCTGCCTCCTGCTGTTGCATAACTACAGCTCCCAGCATGCCCTTTCTGCATGTTGGGAGCTGTTGCTAAGCAACAGCAGGAGGCTGTCACTCACCTCCTGCTGCTGCTCCGCTGCAGGTCAGTCCCGCTCCTGGGGCCCCGATCCCAACAGGAACGCCGGGGATCGGGGTCCCCAGCACCCGGGGTCTTCTTCCCGCTCACGTCCTCTGGAAGAGGGGCGGAGCAGGTTGCGGGAGTGACACCCGCATCAGGCGCCCTGGTTGGTCGGCTGGTAAAACGGCCGAGGAATCAGGGCGATCGTGTGGTGGCACCAGTGCCACCTCACCCCTGCTGGCTCTGGCTGTTCGGGGCCATCAGAGATGGCCCCGATCAGCCAGTAATTCTGGGTCACCGGGTCACTGGACACCCGATTGACCCGGAATCGCCGCAGATCACTGGACTGAATTGTCCAGCGATCTGCGGCCATCACCGACATGGGGGGGCATAATGACCCCCCCGGGCGATATACCGGGATGCCTGCTGAACGATTTCAGCAGGCATCCGGCTCCGGTCCCCAACCGGCTAGCGGTGGGGACCGGAATTCCCACGGGCTTATGGATATGCCCTGCGTCCTTAAGGACTCGTAATGCAGGGCGTATCCATACGCCCTGCGTCCTGAAGAGGTTAATGTAAAGAGGACAGCATAATGTGATGTTCCTGTTCTCATGTTCACTTTTAGATTGTCTTCCGGAGCCTTATTTGCTACAGGTTTTGAAAGGTACAAAAAAAAGGACTTGATAAGGAATGAAGGTAAGCTAATAAGCTAGTACAAACCAGGTCTTATGTACATAATGATATGGGATGTCAAAAGGTTGCACTGTCAAGTTACTTTTCAGTTTGTATTAGGATTGCAGTGTTTCTGTTGTTGGACTAGTTGGGAACCATTAACCCCTTAAGGACTCAGCCCATTTGGACCTTAAGGACTCAGACAATTTTATTTTTACGCTTTCATTTTTTCCTCCACCCCTTCAAAAAATCATAACTCTTTTATATTTTCATCCACAGACTAGTATGAGGGCTTGTTTTTTGCATGACCAGATGTCCATTGTAATGCCATCACTCACTTTAGCATAAAATGTATGGCGCAAACAAAAAAATACTATTTGTGTGGGGAAATAAAAAAGAAAACCGCAATTTTGCAAATTTTGGAAGGTTTTGTTTTCACGCCGTACAATTTATGGTAAAAATGACATGTGTTCTTTATTCTCTGGGTCAATACGATTAAAATGATACCCATGATTATACACTTTTCTATTACTGTTGCGCTTAAAAAAAAAAAAATCGCAAACTTTTTAACCAAATTAGTTCGTTTAAAATCCCCCTATTTTGAAGACCTATAACTTTTTCATTTTTCTGTATAAGAGGCGGTATGAGGGCTCATTTTTTGTGCCGTGATCTGTACTTTTTATTAATACCATATTTGCTTATACAAAACTTTAATTACATTTTCTATAAAAAAAATTTTGGGAATAAAATGTTATAAAAAAGCAGCTATTTTGGACTTTTTTTTTTTTTTTATGTTCACGCCGTTCACCGTACGGAATCATTTACATTTTATTTTAATAGTTCGGATATTTACGCATGCGGCGATACCAAATATGTATATAAAATAATTTTTTAAAACTTTTTGGGGGTAAAATAGGGAAAATGGGACAATTTACGTTTTTATTGGGGGAGGGGGGTTTTCACATTTTTTTTACTTTATTTTTTTTAACTTTTTTTTACACTTTAATAGTCCCCATAGGGGACAATTTTAAGCAATCACTTGATTGCTAATCCTGTTCAGTGCTATGTATAGGACATAGCACTGATCAGGGTTATCGGAGCTCTTAATTTTGTGATTATCCCTGCTTGGCCTAGGCCATACACACCTCCCTCATCTATAGTCACGGCTTCCCTAACCATGTGACTTGCTCAGCTTTGCTGGTAGCTCACACAGGTAACAAGCACAAAGAATCATGGTCTGTGTAGTTTTTTCTTCAGTTCTCAGCTCCTTGCACAATGCAAGAAGTACCTGGCTTTTTAAAGGCTGTTTATGGGGGGCTATGGGGGGGGGGGGTCTGATTTTAAAACAAATCAGCTGGAATGCCTTGTGAAGTCATGGTGAGTTGCTGTATTATATTTATTCTTTTATATGTGGATTTGATATCTGACAGAGTACAGAGCGTCAAGGCAGCATAGCACTAGGACTTCGTTCACACAGGTCTCTCAGGTACACTGTCCAATCCTTATCTACTTAGGGGTGGAATAAACAAAATTAGGAGTTTATAAAAAGAAGACATGAGGACTCATCAGGACTGGGGTATGTACCTGATGGCATGGCGCAGGTGCTGCTTCGTCTCTTCTCCTCCTACGGAAGAGAGAGGCTTTGCACCATAAAGGGACATTGGAGTAAGATGGGGAGTATGGCACTTGGCACGCTTTCTGCCCTCCTTGGGACCCTGCCACACATGGGCATTTAAAATGGTGTCTCACGATGTCAGCGACACACCTTGCTGCTGCTGTGGAAGAGATGGATAGCCTGTGTGCATAGGCCCAAGACCCTGTGAGGTAAATGTGTGGACTAAGGGGGACATTCATGAATGTTTGCTCATGTATTCCTTTTTTTAGTTTTTTTTTTTCTCAAATTTTTTTTGCTTATGTGCGACTGGTTGCAACTAGTTGCAGCCTGTTGATAAATTTATTTTACGTAAGCAATAATTTTTATTTTTTTGCTTTGGTAGTGGCTTTTTCTGCTCCATGTCTGAGCTTAAGTAAATTTTGTAGGTTTTTTCATGCAATGCGACTTTTTTGCGACTTTCGCACTAGATAAATCTCTGACCACTGCAAGTCAAAAGTCCCTTTTTGCTTTGGTAAGCAAGTTTCTTTTTTTTTTTGCTTAGGGCGCACAAAAAATAGAGTAGTGGCACATGCAACTTTTTTTGCGAAAATTTTAAGCAAAATAAACCTACTAAATGCTATGATAAATGTCCTCCTATGTGAGAGAGGGACTCATTACCCCACAATGATCCTGCGTCAAATTACAGGGGAAAATGAAGAAATTAGATGACATTGCTGTTGTACACAGATGACACTTTGCTCTTGGAACAAAATGCCATCAGGAGGATACCAGAAATCTTGAAATGTTTAATGAACACAGAAATTTAGCCGGATTGAAGATAAACTGTAACATATCCTACCATCTGTCCATAAATTCAGCAGTATTGAATGAGGCTACTAACATCGGAGACTAGGAAAAATTCAGTGGATTTAAAACTACCTGAGATATAAAAGATTTTAAATGAATTCATTTTGAAACCTCTTTTGGCGGAATTTTTTTTTTTAATTTGGTCCAAATTGTTGGTTCAAAAGATTGGATCAGAACTTGAATACATATAAGGGGATTAGGTATGCGCAATTTAAGTTTATACTTCCTGTATACAAATTATACAGTTAGAAAGAAGAAAGAATAGAGGGAGGGGATCTATTTTTTATATTATATTATTAATAATGGTAAGATAGATAAGCTATCAATATTTGATATGTTAGAAGCAAGGGATTCTGAAAGGGATATAGGAAAGAATTTCCTGATATTAAAAGCTTAGGTTGCGCTAAGTGTCCTCTAACAATGGTGATTCTATAATTTTTTTCAGGGTTTGTTGCAAAACAGTGGCTTTACCCTGTAAAATCCATAGAATCTATAAAAATCCACTAGCTATTGATTTTTTTTTTTTATAGACAGATTAATCAATCTTGCAGTGCAACAACTGTGTATATATTAGCCCATGTCTCAGCTACCTGGGTAGCAGTAAGTGTGACTTTAGCATTATATCTACAGAAATAAGTGTCTCACTTTTTTCCAGCGCTAGCCTTTCATGAAGCATCCTGCGTAGCCATTTTTCCTGTAGTTTTTCGTTTTGCTCCTCTGTATTTTTATTTGTCTCGTTTAATGTTCCATATGTTTCAGCAGCTTCCCTTGGTGTCAGATAATCTAGACTGCATGCACAAGAAATATAATGTCTTTTCCATGCGCTATACTCATTGTCTGCTGGAGTATAAGGCAAAAACCAGCCAAACTTAGTGCATTTTGGCATCCATAGGCAATCCTGAGAAAATAAAATGGGAGACGGAAAGGAAAAGCATTCTTATTTCTTTTTAGAGACAATAATAGCAACCACTTGTTAGACCTAAAAAAAATGGTTATATAGTCCCAGTACAGGACTTAGGCCCTGTCAGGTTGAGTCCCTCAGTGACCTGGGGGCTCCCCTGCTGTTTCTATAATGTTATTTAGATTACCTTCTGTGTAGTCAGTACATTAATGTAAAGTTAGTCTCAAGGACCTACGAGTCTGTCACATGTTATGTTATGCAGTCACATGATTTGTTGTCACATGTTCTCCCAGAGAGCACTAACTTAACCTATGACCCGCAGCTTGACCAGTGGGCCTTAGTCCAGCCCCCCACTATATAAAGGGGCGGCCATTACAATTCAGTCTTTTTGAGATTCCATCTGCTACTGAGCACAACAAACACCAGAGATCTCAGTACCAGTGATCAGAATCTGGAAGACCGCAAAGCTACAGTCATTCCAGTAAGTCAAAAGTCTATGTCTGCTGTCACTACAAATAGTCGAGTCCTGCATATAGTCAAGCCTCAAGATAATTGTCTCAAGTCTATTACAAGTATAATTGGTCCCAGCAAGCTGCGAGGTCTTCTGAGTTCCTGGTCACCTCTCTGGGAATCTGGCCTAGCTGTGAACATAATACCATCTGTCAAACTCAGTAAAGCCTCCGTTAAACCATAACTGGTTGTGGACTCTCCTTTCACTGCTAGCCATTGGAATAATGGAGATACCGTTCGTGTAGTTCCGATACTCTGGCGTCACGAACACTAGGGGTTAATACCATCTGACCCCGCCACCTACATCGCTACACCCGTGGTCCCGCCATACACCGGTGGTCCATCACAGTTACAATATTTATATATTAAATAGGCAGAGAATATAGACAATACAGTACATAGTGGCTTCTCTGTAGGAGAGAAAGGGATGATTGGGTCTCCTTTCCTACATGCATGTTATGTCTATCCTCACATCTATCCCCTTCCAGTTGGAGCATATTATTTCTATCCCTACGTCTTGCATTGGGATAGATAAGCATGTTATGTCTATCCCCTCCCAGTTGGAGGTCTGTAGTTAAGTAAAGCTACTGTATATCTATTTATCTACACACACACATACATACATACACTTGTAATTTTTTTTCATATTACAATTAATTTCCCAGTCCGGAAAACAGAGATTGTGTAGTAATACAATGTCTTCTCTCACTTCTTACCTGTTCAGAGAGGAATTTCCAGTGCCAAGAGACTTGTGCTGCAGAACACAGGTCATGAGGATTGAGGAAAGAGAAGATGTACAGAGAGAGAATCCTTGGTATGACTGTGGTAAAATCTACCTTGGTAACAGGAACCTCTTCAGAAAACCAGTCCTGAACAAATCTATGAGACAATGATTATTTTATAGCTACAGAGGCTTAAAGGGAATTTTAATTTAATAAAATTATTTAGAAATTAATTTAATTAAAGGGTTTTGCTATGAACTGTTAGAATAAATCTGGACGACTATCTAAGCTGACTTACTACAGAGCACAAGCTTACAGTCGACATTACTTTTTTTTAAAGAATACAGTCCATTAGCAGCTATTTGTTATCATTAACCATTAGAGATGAGGCTAGCTTTATTCAATAAACTAGCTGCATTTTCTGAATTCTTTCAGCCATAAAAAGATGTTTTTGCCATTACAGATATTTTGTTGTCCTAATTTATCTAGATCAAAACAGGACTGTCGATTCTGATCTTAAAGGGGTACTTCACCCCTAGACATCTTATTGCGGAGGTCCCGCACCCCCTATCATCTGGTACACGGAGCGAGCTTTGCTCCGTGCCTGATGACTGGCGATTCAGGGGCCGGAGAATCGTGACACCATGTCCCCGCCCCCTCATGACGTTACGTCCCACCCCCTTAATGCAAGTCTATAGGAGGGGGCTCCGTGCACCAGATAACAGAGGTGCTGCAGTAGAGATGGGAACCCCCGCGATCAGACATCTTATCTGCTATCCTTTGGATAGGGGATAAGATGTCTAGGGGCGGAGTACCCCTTTAAAGGGGTTATCTCAAGAATATAAGTTATCCTCTATCCATAGGAGTGGAATAACTAGTTTATCGATGATTATTCGACTGCTGGAACCCTCGCAGATCTCAATGAAGGTCAACTGACCCCTGAGTGAATGAAGTGGCAGTACAAACACCAATCCATTCATTATCTATGGGATTTCTGAACATTGCAGAGTGTTTAAACTTTATTAGCATTATCCATTTTAATGGATGGTTTAATGTAATGAATAGAAAAAAAAAGTCTACCCCTTGTTGACAATGTTGCATAAATGATGCTATTAGGCCATGTTCACACATTGTAAAACTGGCCATAAGAGTAGAGTCACATGTGTGGTGTTTTGCTGCTGCATGTTTTCCTACCCATTGAAGTCAATGGCCCTTATTTACTAAGAGTGGATTGTAGGTTTCTTTGTGGGTTTTAATTCCCTACAATTTATTTTCCAAGGTATTTACTAATGTTTCCCTACACTTTGCTTTTTTTTACACATGCTCTGATCTGTCTCATTTTCCTCAGCTCAAATCCACCACATTTTATGTGGAAACCTTAGTAAATATGTTGTTTTTTTGTGAAAATGTCAGGAACATGCCCCTTTTGGAGACCACGCCCCTTTCTCAGGTTGGAGAGTTAGTCGGGATTTTTTCAATTCTGGTGCAAATTCTGGCGCAAAATCTGGGGCAGACAGAATCTGGCGCACAACCCGACAAAACATGTTGGGTTTGCACTAGTAAATGAGGGCCAATGTGTTGCAAAATCAGCTATTTTGCTACCCACAGGCTTACGCAGAAGAGGCCCTCATTGTGTGTGGAAAGACATCTTGTATGAATTAAGTACTGTACTATATGTATGACATGACCCTACTTGTTTTTCTGCTTGTAATACAGGGGTCTTTCTCCCCCTCAATAGAACTGATTCTGAACACTGTGTCTGTGTCAAAGTAATTTCTCCGAGCTCGTGTCTATTAAACTAGAAACTCTGTGACATTGCATTAAAGTTCCCTTGCAGACTTCCCCGAAATTCAATGGGTAGGAAAATACGCAGTAACAAATACGCAGTAAAACACATCACTTGTGACCTTACTCTAAATGAAAAAAAAAATGACCTTTTTTACAGTGTGAACATGGCCTTAGGACCTTGTTTGATTACTTATTTTACCTTGGCCTACAAGACTTTTTTTTATTTATAATTGCAATTTTAAACTATATTCAACACTGTTTTCCTAAGGATTATTGCCTAAATACTAACAAACACTGACAACACCTTTTACTGTATTTGGGGATCCATTGGCAATTTTTGGCACACATTTTGGTACGCATCACCCATCAAAATATGCACTGAATGAAGTATTCAATGCAAAAAATCTATTGTGTTTTTGTGCATACACCACAGCGAATATTCTTTTGAGTGTCCATTTCAACTACACCGACCTAAGTGAAAAGCCACTTATTCCATATATACTGGAGAAAATGAGAGTGTTAAAGGGGTATTCCAGGCCAAAACTTTTTTATATATATATATATATATATATATATATATATATATATATATATATATATATCTCAACTGGCTCCGGAAAGTTAAACAGATTTGTAAATTACTTCTATTAAAAAATCTTAATTCTTCCAATAGTTATTAGCTTCTGAAGTTGAGTTGTTGTTTTCTGTCTAACTGCTCTCTGATGACTCACGTCCCGGGACGTGACATCATCATTGAGCAGTTAGACAGAAAACTTCAGAAGCTAATAACTATTGGAAGGATTAAGATATTTTAATAGAAGTAATTTACAAATCTGTTTAACTTTTCAGAGCCAGTTGATATGTATAAAAAAAGGTTTTGCCTGGAATACCCCTTTAAGTGTCATTGAATGGGGCTAGTATGTGCCTATGACCACAAATAAAAATGTTGACAAGAATCAACTATGTAACAAAAATCCAATACAAGCATCAATTTCTGCCACATTTTATGGGGTATGTTTCTGATGTTTGGAAATATACTGGAGAACCCACTGGAAGATGAATCAGTTTTTAGTGACTAGCTTGGCATTTTGCTCAGCAGTACGTCAATTTTCTTAAGATTATGTTCAATTTGTTGCAGAAATCTTCACAATTGAAAATCAGTTCCTAAGGCTGGGTTTACCTCACGATTTGAGTCTCAGCTGCACAGAAACTATTTCAAAAGCTCAAATTGGGTGAAATCGTATCTGTGCATGGACAGGTACGGACCCGTTAACTTCTATGGGGCAGTGGACTGGATTGTAGTCAGCTAGTGACTATGGTCTGGTCATTTTCTCAGCACGTCCGATTTTTGACACGTATTGAAAATTGTGGTCTGCGCATCTGTATCTGTGCAGTGGAGACTCAAATCGTGATGTGAACCCAGCCTTACATGTGGATGGAGCAATTTCTGCAGCATGTGCATCAATTTCTGAAACAAATCAGTGACATGTGAATTTACAGTTTTTGTGCCTCACAGGAGCCATGCTCTTTGCTTACTTTAGCTGTGACTTGCTGCTCTTTGTTAAAATGGCATGTAGGAATTGTTTGCGCTGTTTATCGGTCCATAGATCATACCAGTGTCCTACGAGATTAACTCTTTCATTAAATAGCTGCAAAAGAAGAGAAAGATTGAAAAGAATGTATTTGACTAAAGTATAAAGTAGTCACGTGGGTGGTCATACTCTCTATATGCGCTCTATTTTACACAGGAAGCTGTCAATCACTGAGTAGGATGGCCTACACGACTACATGAATGAATGACAAGTTTTCCTGGAACATTTTCCACAAAAGTATATATACATAGTGGAGTCAAAACGCTGCACTACACAGATGGGTGGATAAACCACTGCTTACTACCACTTGTTCTTAGTGGAATGATGCAAAGAAAATGCTACCCATTAACATATCCAAAAATAAAGAAAGAAAGATCTGGGGATTAACCATTAGTGGCAGTAGTACTAATGGCACTAACCGCAGGGTCCTGTTTCAGTCGGTGATTGGCTGAGCAAGCCGTCAGCCACCAGTGCGTCTACGAAGGTAGGGACCAGAGCGGGCTGGCAGCAAGTGGCTGACCCGGGTCTTGGAGGCAGGCCCCACAAGATCAGACACTTCTTCCCTATCCTTTGAATTACCCCTTTTAGCTGGTAACACACAATCATATTGGCTGACTACCTAATGTGTAAGAAGGTATCCTGACTCTCTACTGACAGGTGATATCAGGGAAGAAAAAGGAATGGGCTGGCAACAGCATACTAGCCTCCACCCAATATAAACACATGCACCCCTGGTGCTCATATCTATGGGGGGGGGGGTTCCAAAGAGGATAGCTGTCATTATCTAATGTTTATTGCATACTAACTATCCCACTGCACTCGTAATTGAGTAGGTTTATCCATGCTACCAATACTGATAAATCATCCATGTACCTGCTTGTTGGCCAACTTGCTTGCCTTTGGTGTCCAGGCACTAAATCTCGTCTGGCTTCTCACAGTCTGATCCAGGTTGATGTCTTTGATTGCCATCTCCGTCTCTCCACCTTGGAGGCCAAGGCTTTTCAGCTGCCATTGCTTAATACTATGTGGACTGTGTCTCCATGGACTGGTCATGATTTCTTTCTACTACAGACATAACTTTTAGTATAGTGAAACACTATAACCTTAAGTATATAGTGAAACGATATTACCTTACTTGAGGTAGCAGACATATGAACCAGCCATCATAAGATGTAGCTTTCATTGCTACTATTTTGGAATACATAAAATATGTAGCTATCCATTTTGTTGGGTTGGATGGAAAAAAATAAATAAATAACAATTGCATAATTATCTGTGATTTTTATGCTATTAAATGTGCTGAGAAAATACCATATTACCAATTACAGATATATGAACAGTACCATGTATCTCATTATCCTGACAGCTATCCATGTCAGCAGATAGGAATGTGAATCGCAGCAGTCGGATTACCTTTACAATCAAGACCACTACTACTAATAATAATTATTCTCCTTATATAGCAGCAGCCTGTATGACATTCGCCTACCTGTACCTTGAAAATACAGTATAATATTTGTCTTTGTAGCTAACTGCATTGTCAGACATCACTATAGAAATCAGTGCATAAACTATTGGACAAACTTACATTTGGAAGCCACATAAAATGCATGCGTATACACCACACATAATGGTAAGTATATAATGGGGACAATTTATTAATGCAGCCATCTAAAACAATTGTATTTAACACATCTAAACTATCTACATGTAAGTAAGAACAAGGTCTTACCTCCCCGAGATCCTGTGTGTAGTAGAAGGGGTGGTACCAAACTGTGTCTCCTAGGGGATCTATCAACAAGATGCAGACACTCCCTTGCCTCAGAAGGGACAGTCTGCCAAAGCTCTTAGTGAACCTGTTGGCTAGGTGATCAGATGAGCATTTATTTGCACAAAAGATAAAGAGCTTCAACTTTTCTAACTATTTTTAACCAAACATGAAAATGTGATTTAGCTGTCACTTCTTACATATGCCAAGAAAAATCCTTTAAATTGTTATACTGTAATATCTAAAGACAAGCTGCGAAAAAAATACTGCTATTTACTCTTCATATACCAGGCTAATATTTCAGATTTGTGTTTTTGTTTATAAAATGGGCAGATACTTTACAACAGCCTTTGACATGTAGTAGAGATGTGTCAAAAGTTTTAACACAAGTGGCAAAAATACTGTTCTGAGCATGTTCTCTCCAGGGTTTGTGCCAAGATAAAATTAGCACAGAGAGCAGCGAGAGAAGGGAACAGCAGAACACTTCTCTCCCTGCCTGTTGTAGAGATCAGTCTGGGTCTAAACACTCAGTCCCTGACCAATCGAAACTTTTGACAATTCTCTGGGACACTCATTCAAAATCCTATTTACGCATATGGGTTTGAAAGGGGAACTCCAGTATATAACTTCTTATCCCCTATACACAGGATAGGGGATGTGTTTTTAATAGCAGGGCATCCAACCGCTTGGACCCCCTGCGTTCTCCCGCCAGGTGCCCCAGCTCTTCTTGTGCAAGGAGACTGTAGAGCACTGCATAAAGCTGTCGTCAACATGTCCCCTCCATTGCACCTCTATGGGAGAGCTGGAGATACACGCTGTATTTCTTGCTCTCCCATAGAGATGCATTGAGGGAGTGAGTCGACCACAGCCGCTCTGTGAAAGAGAAGAGCTGGTGTTCTGAACACAAGTGGTCAGAACACAGGAGCACCGGGCAGGAGATCGCGGGGGTCCCAGTGGTTGGACCCCCGCGTTCAGACATGTATCCCTTATTCTGTGGATAAGGCATAAGATGTTATGTACTGGAGTTCCCTTTAAAGTGTACACTGTAGTATTTTTAAACCATGTTTGTATTGCACATTTACCTGGTTTACCATGGTTTAGTTCAGGTTATTTAGAAGATACACAATATGAAACACCTACACAAGCTTTTAGCATATTCTAAACCCAATGAAGTTGGACCTACCTTTGCAGTTAAAACATCTTCTACTATTCTGGTAAGCCTTTTAACAAGATTGTAGTTTGTGGGATTTTTTTTCTATTTATCCAGTAGAGCATTTCTGAGGCCAGACAGTTATGTTGGACAGGATGAACTGGCTCACAACATCCATTCTAGTTCTTCTCATAGGTGGTCATGCAGGTGATCTTCTGGCATTTACCAAACCCAGACTCAATCAATCAGACTTGAAGATAAAGAAGTGATTCATGACTCCACAGAACACAATTCTATTGCTTTCGAGTCCAGTGGCGGTGGCTTTATACCACCCCATTGAATGCTTGGCATTGTGCCTGGTGATGTAAGGCTTGTAGGCAGCTGCTCAGCCATGAAAACCCATGCCATTAAGCCTCTCATACTCAGTTTCTGTGCGGATTTTAATGCAAGATGAGGTTTGGATCTTTGAAGTTATTGTGTCAACAGAGCACTGGTGATTTTTATGCACAATGCTCAACACTGTAGCACAATGCTTGCAATCTGTAACTTTACATGGTTTCTACTTCACAGCAGAGTATGTAGAATACAAGATTACCAAATAATCATTATTAACCTACACAACCTCAACCATACTATGGTAGCTATAGGGGACATTTATGAAATACCAAACAGCCTTTTTTTTTTTTTTTTTTTTTTAAAAGGCCTCTAAAAAGTTAAAGCTTGAATTTAACTGCTCTGTTTCCTTTGCACAAGGTTTGGTGAATCTCCCTCTATATCTTTATATCATAAAACATAGCTTTTAATAAATACACAGATTAAAAAAGCCTAACTAAACCACAATCATATATACATGTAACTTAAAACAACTCTCCTGTAGGTCTTTTTAAGAAGATCAGACCATAGTACTTGCTCGGACGAAACCTGGTCACCAGACAACAAAAAATAAAAGTTACACACTGCAGAACATATCACTAATCTCTGTGCACATATCAATGTAGAAACATATCTACATCTGGGAGCTAGCCACCATAGGGTTGAATGCTTTTTGGAGTTGCTCAGTCACAATTTTTTCATTTTCTTTCTTCCTGTGGGTTAAAACCCCCTTCATTGTTAGATGCCACGTCTCACAGTACTTGGCTCCTGTATCACCAATTGTTTCATTTTACGACTCCACTTTTTAATCTCTACCTTCTTGCTTCAATTTTTCCCTGCTATTTTCTTCTCCCTTCCCTCTGCTATTCTGTCTCCCTTTCCCCCCCATGTCAGAGTCTTTGTAGTGTTTGTCTTTTGCCTTGTCCTGACGCTCACCCCACAACCGTATCTTGTACACCTTTTGCCTTATATTGTGCCTTATTGTTCAGGATTGTTTATTCTTCTGATAAAACTAGCAATAAAAATTGATTTACCAAAAAAATTGAAGATAAGCATTTCATGAAATAAATAATGAGAGAAATATGTAATTTGTCTTTATTTGGCCAATGTAATCAACAAAGAAAAAACAGTGTCATTAATACAATAGAATACCGATATTACTATCTGTTTAAAGGCAAATTCCAGCCAAAAACGTACAGCTGAAGTATGGACTCCCTATTCTTACCTAGTCCTGGTTACCAAAAGCCCCCAATGTCCAGGCTGTAGACACTTCCTGGGGCATAATTTAATACTCACCAAAATGGAGAGCAGAAAGCCCAATAGCAAAAGGCAAACCTAAAGGCTATGGGAACCTATGAATGCATTTAGTTTTATTCTTACTTTGTAGTTACTATGGTACAAAACACTTTTTTTCATAGGTCTAAACGTTGTTTAGTTTCAGTTCTACAGCCTCTGCAGTGATCTCTTATCAGTGACGTCCATCAGAGAAGCTAGCTTTCAGTCATTTTTTTTTTTACTATTTTCTCACCATGAATCATCTTTTTGTTCCTGTATAGCAGATATGCTACAGATTTGTTGCAGATTTTGAACTACCTATTGAAGTTAATTGAAAAATCTACAATGATGCTAAAGCATTTCCGCAACATGTGAACATGCCCTCAAAGCTGATTTATGACTAGATCAAAAGTCAACTTTGATATGGTCATAAATCAGCTTAGAAGAATCCTTCTTGGAGAGAAGAGAATTGCTAATAGCTAACCGGTTTGTAAGATAGCTTCTCTGAAGGACATCATTAATAACCAGACATTGCCAAGGATATAGAACAGAAAGTAAATGTAATTTTACAGACCAAGAGGAGAAAACTGATTCTGTACCATAATAAGTACAAAAGAACAATAAAAACCATGCTTTTCAAAAGGTGTCTATATCCTTTATATATCTTTTTTAAATATACATTTTCTTTAAATAGCAGATCTAAACCTCCCATAAACCAGTGTTACAAACAATCACATAAAAGCATATAATTTCCTGTATTTATAAACTACAGTATATACATAGTGGATCTGTGCAAACTAAAAGAGCACCAGCCAAAGCATCCAAATGTTAGCATACAAAGTAGCATTTGATTGTCAGCATGTAAACAAGGATACACAGACTGGGCAGGCCATTCCCAAAGAACAAGAATGGCTTTGCAATGCCCTTATATACAGTGCAGGCATAAAGTTTATCAAACTCCAAACTGTTCACATATTTGGACCGATTATAAAGTAGATTTCTTAGCAGAATCTATTCTGTACATGCAAAACAAGAGCAAAAGGAATGAATACGAATATCTTGGAGGCCACAGTCTACAGCCAAAAAAAACCTGAATTCAGAAACTTGGAATGAAACACCAAATCATCGAGAGAATATGAGGTATGTTACATATTAATGGATCATTTCACATAGCAGCTTCACTGACAAATGAGCACACTATTCAGAATACTGTTAGCAATGACACAAACTATATGGTGTTTAATAAGCACAAGATCCCAGGTCTTCAGTTAGCTGTGGATTTTGGGATATCTTGAACATCTGCCAGATGAAGCTTTTGTCTGGATCAAGCAGTTAAGGGTATATATAAAATGACTATTGAGTTTCTCTGTCCATACCACTGACAACTGGCTGCATATATAAATAATGCCAGCATGATACAGCAAAGGTTCCCAAATTTACTAATGAAACAAAAAAACTGGGTTTTGTTTTTGGCTCAGCAGTAGATATACCACATTTTTTGGATTACATGATCTACTTCTGGTATAAATAACAGACAGAATAAAAAAAATTTAAATAAATTTCATATTGAGGAAACAATTCTGGTGATTTAAGGACATGGAGGGGTCAATGCTATTAACAGTGGTGGTCCAGAGTTGAAGAGGGGTTAATAGTCAGATCCTGTTAAGCTTATTGCCTCATTAACTTGTGACCACTAAAACAAAGTGCAGTTGTGCATGTAGAGTACCTCATAACACTCAGCTACCCAAATTAGGGCTATGTCACACAAGTGTAATCTGATGGCATATCTGAGTCTGTATTATGGCCTAAGGTCCAATAATTACTGTGGGACTAACCACCCGACAGTATCATAGTTCTGGTGTGCCCCTCCCCCCCCCCCTTTTTTTTAACCCATGAAATTTATTTTCATTGTGGGGCAGTTGAAGGTGTATAGAGCGTGCTTGGGACTAGAGTCTGCTTCATACAAAGCGGCTGCTAGGTCTCCTAGGACTGTACCCACCGGCTAAAGTCCGCTACTGCCGAGCCGAGAAGTTTGTGACGAATCGAATTACTGTAAGTTCGCTCATCTCTAAAAACGAACATCCCCCACGAATTAGCAAAATTTCTGATTTCTTCAATTTCACATCACAAACAAACTTTTATTCTGGCTTGCAGTATATTTTATGGTAAAATAAAGGGCGTCATTACAAAGTATAAATGGCCCTCATATGGCTCTGTAGATGGGAAAATAAGAGATATGGCTCTTAGAAGGAGAGGGTTAAAAACAAAAATGTTTATTTCCTTGGTTGCTAGGGGGTTAATTTTATTACTTAACATTTAATAAGAACAAGTCCTTGCAGATTCTTTATACTTATTCTTTAGTCCTGTTCTTTCTGACTCCTCCCAGCCATGTGGTTGTGACATGAAAGATTTATTGTGCTTATTTGGAAAATAATCATTACAACTTGTTACACAACAGATGTAACATGTATTAACAGTTTTTTCTAAATTTTCGTATCTGTCTCTATGATTCTACCGCCCGCCTCCCCAATTGCATCTGGGGCAACTACTGCTGTGCTGGATTGTTCCAGTGTCCTTACCAATATCCTCCACTTAAGAAAACTCTGTTCTATGGACTAAAAATGACTACAAGTCATCCAGCTGAAAAGGAAAAATAAACAGCAGCATATTATTCACCTTCTCCCCACCAACAAAAAACACCACGTTAGACTGTGAAAAGCTGACAGACAGGGCTCTTTTCACAAAGCATAAGGTTTTGTAAGTTGTTTGATTATTTATAGCTTTTTGAATTTACTAGTTTAAAGAGGCTTTGCGGGAAAGGTGTTTTGAGCTCCTATCCTTGGAACATGCTATCAATAACAGATCAGTGGAGGTCTGAGACATGGCCACATCTGCGACACTGCCATACAAAGTGAACAGAGCAGGAAGCAGACAGCTCCATACACTGCATAGTGGCCAAGATGGGTAACTGCAGAGTAACCCAGCGTGGCCTCCACACAGAGTAACCCAGCGTGGCCTCTGCTTCCTGCCCAGCTTCACTGTGTATGCTGGTGCCATGACTTTCTCAAATAGCTGATTGGCGGAGGTGCTGGTCGTCAGAACCACACCAAAATAATACTGATGACTTATCTTAAGGATAGGTAATCCATAGATTTTGCCCAGAAAACCCCTTAAATACTGTATGCATCTTATAGGTTTACAAGTTTCATGTCAATCTGTTTGTAGATGCAAACTACAGACAGCATGTCACCCAGTCAGAGGCTATATGCCCAGCAGAGGTGAGTGAAATGAGTGTTAGGGTCCATCTGAAATGAGGCCACCTCCCCGTGGTGGATGGGGGACACGTTTTGATCAAAAAGTGCGCTAAGAGCCTTCATTTTTTGACCAAAAGTGCTGCTACAACCTTCTTTTTTGTATACTTTGTATTTGCCACAGCAGCGTGCACCCGTGCATTAGGTAGTTGTGCTGGCTATTTTTTCTTTTTTTTTGTGCAAACTGTAAAGAGCAAGCTGTGTTTCTGTTCTCAAATTTAGTTTATTTTTTATAACACATAAGTTACCTTTCTAAAAAAAAAAACTGTCATGCAATCAGTGCAGGTTTTATCTAGAAAACCAAACTATTCATGTGTGTATATTTATGTGTAGGTCGGAAATGATAGCCACTAACCAAATGCGAGTCTGGCTGACAAATTATTACACATGTTCTGCTTTACCATGCAACATTTAAATGTGCACTGTCAGCTTCAAAAACTTTTTATATCTTGTACATCTTGGCAAAACATTAACTTTTCTAATATACTTCATAAGAAGATAGTATTTCCATTTTATAGAAATCATGGCTTATAAAAAAGACCACTAGTGGTCCCCATACCATCCAGAACATAACCTGTGCGCTGCAACGCATAACCTGAGTGTTGGGGCAAAGTCCAAGAAGTGAAGGGAGGGCTAGAACTCCTTTGTGCTCACTCCTGTCCTGTCCGATTGACTGAAGCATGAAAACAGAAAGGAGGGGAATACAGAGTAGCCTGCAGTAATTGGATGAAAAGATTCAGCACTGCACAGCTGACTTAGGGAGGAAGAAGAGAACAAGCCCTCTCCTAATCACAGGATGACAAACCAAGTGAGCAACAGCAAGAAGGTATTTTGTGGGAGAAATATAGGTGCTAGATACATAAAAACTTTTAAAAAGGTTAATGCTTTGCCAAGACTTACAACATATAAAAAGTTTTTGAAGCTGACAGTGCACATTTAAATGTTGCATGGTAAAGCAGAACATGTGTAATAATTTGTTGCCAGCCAGACTTACATTTGGTTAGTGGCTATCATTTCCGACCTACACATAAACATACACACAGGAATAGTTTGGTTTTCAAGATACAACCTTTTCCCTTCACCAATTTTTTTTAGAAAGATTACATATGTGTTATCAAAACATTAAATCCAAGAACAGAAACATAGCTTACTTAGTAATAGGTAATGAGTAACATATAAAATTTATTTTTTTGTGAGATGTGACAGGCACTCTTTAAGGCTGCCAAAACATGTCCATACATACAGAAACGATGAAAAGGCTGAGAAATTATGAAATTAAAAAGGATACATAGATGAATTCAGTTCTTCCAGCTGAAAACAAAAAAGAAAACAGTTAACAAAATAGTAATATGGTCTCTATTCTATTATTCTAAGCAACTTCAACTATTCAGAATAACATACATCAGAGAGAAGCCTGTCTAGATTGGAATCTCTGGCCATCTTGCGTTTGTCCTCTGTCATTTCCTCCAGTTCACCATACAAATCTAAATGCAGACGTGCAAGCTTTTCCTGCAATCCACGAACATGTTCCATCTGGTCTATTGAGCATTCATTACCTGTAAGAGCAACAGAGTACACCTTACTTAGGGTACATGCTGGGACTACCCCAAACTCTGACAACTCCAACTGGAGTATTGTCTGCTAACTACATTTATGGCAAGTTAGAGCAAAGGAACTTTGGGATATACAGATATTAAACATTGTACATGTCACCTGCAGACTCAAGGAACCTGGCTAGCAGTTCTCCCTCCTAAATATTTTCTGTACAGATTAGGATTGCTTTAAAGAAAAAGCTCAGCTAAACACTTCTACAGCAATAAATTATATCCCCATTATTACTATAAACACTTACTAGAAAATACTAACTTACCAAAAGCTTGAAGTTTGCCTGAGTGGAAGTCATTGAGGAGACTCAGGAGACCCTTCTCCATCTCCTGAACATCAGAAACATCTGTAAGGAAGGAGTGCTGAATGGTAGAAGATGTAGCACCTTTACCTTCTCCCTGAGACTTTGATTTTTCTTTAATAGCTCTAAGAAAGAGAAAGAAAATAATAAAACAGTTAGTACACAAAAGGTATAACAGAAAACATCAAAACCTTTTGTTATAAAATGAATATGTTTAATTTGCTCAAAAAACACTAAATATCCTTACTATATTAACTTTAGACCAGGGGTACTCTCTTGGCTGACTGCAGTCCAAACCTGGACCACGGACACCAGCTGCCTAGCCCTGATGACAAAACCAGTAAAGGAACAGTGGTCTCTTTAAGCTGGGCAACTATACAGTCATAAAAAGGCATCCTGCTCTGCTTGGATGCCAGGCAGTGGTCGCACTGTGCTGTGTTCAGCTCAATAGTAGAGACAGAGGGCACAAGCATTTTCATTGGCCCATTTTATCTGAGCCTAAAGGTAACCTAATTAAAAAAAAATATGCCCACATCTGTAAGAAGAGAAAGAATCCGGCACTGCTGTCTTTTCCTAAAAACTCCACAGGGGCCTGACGAAGCACCAAACGGTGCGATACGGCTGTGGCCCTGACGTCTGATTCCCCCCATACCATCACAGCCTCCCCGTCCTCCTTCTGCCTGATTGTGATGTGCCTGACCGCGATGTAACATCCGACACTTCAAGTACTAGGACCTGGTGAGCTGCTCCGCAATCTTTTCTTATCTTCAGTGTTGTGATTACTAATTTAAAAAAAAACTGCATATATAAGACACCTAAGGTACTTGCCCTGTACTTGCCATATTATGGTGCAGTTATTGGCAGTCAGTTTTCATAGGTAAATCATGTTTTAATAAAGTGTTTCACCTGTTAAATCTGTTCTGCCAATAACTGCAATACAAAACTGCAGTAATCTGCAGCAAAACACAACAAAACTGTTATTAGTAAAACCTCAACATAGATACCTACCTTTTCAACTTTGGTTTTTGTCCGGCTGATTGGGGCACAACATTGGAAAACCCGGTGCTCTTGCTAGGTGGCACAGCGTTCTTCTTGGAATTCACTAGTGGAGGGTGACTAGTGGAGGACTTAGGACTCCTCCTTTTCATCTTTCTCTCATCCATTGAGATAAAGTTTCCGTTGGATCTTCCTGCTAGAATAAGGAAAATGGGATAAAAACACTTATTGAATGACAGATTCTCATATGCATTCATGTATACGCAATATAAGAGCTGATATATTTGCAAGTAACTGAGACTTTAACCTGCTAAGGACGAAGGGCGTACCTGTGCGCCCTGGTCCTGTTAACGGTGTTTTCACCAGCTGAACACGCTTCATACCCGGTGGGTTCCGGCTAGGGATCGAACGATATCGGTTTTTTAGGGCCGATACCGATAATCGGTGCAGGTTAGGGCCGATAGCCGATAACTTATACCGATATTCCGGTATAAGTTATCGGCTATTTAACCCCCTGCGACACCGCTGCGGGCGCTTTAAATCAATGATCTGCAGTGGCTTTTGCGGGGCCATAGGCCGCCGCCGCCACCACCCGCTTCTCTACCCTTACCTGTCAGGGTGGTCCGGGCCATCCATCCATCGTTCCTGTAGTGTCCGGGGGCGTTCCGGGTGGAGGGTGGTCCGGTCCGGGCTGTCCTTCTTCTCCGGCGGTCATCTTCTCCACTCCGGGCAGGCTCCGGCCTAGTACGCTGCATAGACGCCGCTGCGCAGTGACGCCCGTGCGCAGCGACGCACCTGACGTCACGGCGTAGCGGCGTCTATGCAGCGTACTAGGCCGGAGCCTGCCCGGAGTGGAGAAGAAGACCGTGGAAGAAGAAGGACAGCCCGGACCGGACCACCCTCCACCCGGAACGCCCCCGGACACTACAGGAACGATGGATGGCCCGGACCACCCCCATTACGGGTAAGTTTAATTTTTTTATTGACTCGGAGGGTGGGGGAGGGGCCCGACCGGTATAGCGGTATGGGAAAAAATCCATACCGGTATACCGCCTAGCATCACGGTGGGGGGTGCGACGCGGTGCGGTGGGTCGGGGGTGCGGTGCGGCGGGTCGAGGGGGGTGGCGGTCACGGTGCGGGCAGTGCGGGGGGCGCGTCATTATCGGCTTATCGGCAAGATAATTGCCGATACCGATAATGCCCAAAATCGTGATTATCGGCCGATAATATCGGCCATACCGATAATCGGTCGATCCCTAGTTCCGGCTTGCTATGAGCAGCCAGGACCCAGGGTTAATGCCAGGCATCGCTGATCGGGCCGCTGTCCGGCATTAAAGGGGTAGTCCAGTGGTGAAAAACTAAGGATAGGGGATACGTTTGAGATCGCGGGGGGGGGGGGGTCCGACTGCTGGGGCCCTCTGCGATCTCTCTGTACGGGGGCCAGGCTCTCCGGCCAGATAGCGGGTGTCGACCTCCGCACGAAGCGGCGGCCGACACGCCCCCTCAATACATCTCTACGGCAGAGCCGGAGATTGTCGAAGGCAGCGCTTCGGCTCTGCCATAGAGTTGTATTGAGGGGGCGTGTCGGCCGCCGCTTCGCGCGGAGGTCGACACGCCCCCTTCCCGCGGGCTGTCGGGGCTCCGTACAGGAGATCGCAGGGGGCCCCAGCAGTCGGACCCCCCACAATCTCAAACTTATCCCCTATCCTTAGGATAGAGGATAAGTTGTTCACCACTGGACTACTCCTTTAACCCTTTAGACACCACAATCAAAGTTGATTGAGGCATCTGAAGTGTTAGAAAAACAATCCCGGAAGCTCAGCGGAGCTGATCGAGAGTCTATCACAGTGAAATTGCAATGTCCCGATCAGCTGAGAGACCTGCGGAAGGGCCCTTACCTGCCTCCTCACAATCCAATCGGTGATCTGATGCTCCCAGCCAGCCATGGCAGGCTGGAGCAGCAGAGCACCGATAACACTGATCAATGTTATGCTATGGCATAGCATTATACAGTGCATGCAATCAAAGGAATGCATTTAATAGTCCCCTACGGGGACTAAAAAAATAGTGTAAACAAAAGTTTAAAAACATTTTTAAAAAGTTATAGGGGTAAGAGGATGACATTTTTAAACATACTAATGTTGGTGCATGTAGTTATTTTTTTAAAGTAGTAAAATAAAATTAAACCTATATAAATCGGGTATCCTTGTAACCGTATGGAGCTATAACAACAAATTATAGATAAAGATAAGGTGTCATTTTTACTGAAAAGTGCACTGCATAGAAACTTTGTAATGGTTGATGTCATTGTACAATTGGTGATGCAAAAAACAAGCTCTTATATAGGTTTGTAGGTGCAAAATTAAAAGCATTATGATTTTTAGAAGGGGAGGAGGAAAAAAAACAAAAGTGTAAAAATGAAAATTGGCCTGGTCCTTAAAGGGGTATTCCAGGATTTTTTTTTTTAATTTTGACTATGCTACAGGGGCTGTAAAGTTAGTGTAGTTTATAATATAGTGTCTGTACCTGTGGTTTTCTCACAATTCTTCTGTGATTTTCACCCCAATATTTATTTTTACCAGCATACAAAATTACTTTTGTCTCAGATTCTTCCCAGGTTGCAATGCAGCCGAGACCTGACTCACTAGTCAGCTGATGACAGGGAGCCTGTCTGCTTCAATGGGTGGAGTGATCGCTTGGTGGGAGAAAGATCAATCTGCAACTAATGCAACAGCTGTAGGCACCCTGATTGAAAACCACAGGTCTTTTGAACGGATGCAGCTCATTTATGTTTCAATGGGTGGGGGAGGGAGGAAAATGGAATTATGGGATTTGTAGGCAAAGCAGAAAACTCAAAAAGGAAATACCAGTTCACAAAAAGCTATCCACAGTGTTATAGTAATCTCACAACAAAGCCATTTAGCCCCAAGACAAGTGCAGATCCTTCCTAAGCATGTCCATTACTGTCTGCCAGGTACGTACTAAAATCACCTTATGGTGGAGAACCCCTTTAAGGGGTTAAAGGGAATCTAGCATCACTGTCACGCACAAATCTGTTGGTACAGGCTGGTGGTGCAGGTGACACTGATGAAGATGGTACTTACCACCGGCTGATCCATGTGCCCCATGGGTGCACGGCTGAGGCTCCAGGAGCATGCTGATGTCACCCATGTTGCTTCCCCAAGCCTGCTTTCAGCTGGGTGAGGATGCAGCAGCCGTGATGTCAGTGTGCTCCTGGAGTGCCCTCTGTGCACCTTGTTTCACTTGAGGGCTGACCACCTCTCCTATATGAGCACGCATACAGAGATAGTTGTCGGTCACTGTGTAGGACCACCCACTGGACTCCTAAGCATAGAACAATGTTTTTCCCACAAGACTTGCTGCTGCTTGAAGATCAGACTGTCTGATCAATGTAACAGGTTCTATTCACAAACCCAAGTAGCAGTTGACATCTACCCAAGGATAACCTATCACATGAAGTAACTAATATAAAAATTTACCAAAACAAAAACAGGGGCAGTAGATAACAGCTCATACATAAAAGTGCCACCGGTAGTTGTGTGGAGTCACACAGTTTGTCACATGTTGCCTCTCAGCAACTACAGAGAGGATCCTAGTGTCACATGATTATATTCAGCTGCTAATATACCATATAGCTCTACAAAACAAGGATGAGGTTTCATTTAAGGACCCCTTTCTGGCATTTTGGGGGCTGGTAGATGAGGTCACATCCTTGTATAGACCTGTTCTAGGTATCAAACTGACACTGTAATGCAGTGTTTTCCAACCAGGGTGCCCCCAGCTGTTACAAAACTACAACTCCCAGCATGCCCAGACAGCCGAAGGCTGTCTGGGCATGCTGGGAGTTGTAGTTTTGCAACAGCTGGAGGCACCCTGGTTGGGAAACACTGCTGTAATGTATGGAGATCTGTCATTTTGACAGCTGATATCATCAATGGGACAGGCCAGCAACTAATTTTGCCCAAAATGAATGGCTTGTCTGTGAAATGCGGTACACAGGCCAAGATAAACAGACCCCAGATCAAGTAGAGGGGAGTTCAGTACTGAGAAACTCATACTACATCAGGACAAATAGAAAGAGGATCCACAGACAACAAGCCCTTTAACCCAGTGCTAAACAAATCCCAGGCACCAGGTCGCCATGGCAACTAAAAATGTTGTGGCGGTACCTAGGATTTTGTCAGCCTTTTCCAAAATCAGCCTATCAGCAGCTGAACACTGGAGATACAACCGAAGACATCCACTGCTGTGGAATGGGGGGGGGGTGAGCACAATAGGCAGATGTCAGTAAACCATTCATTTATTTTTATAGATGAGGGGACACTAATGACTGTGACACACAGGAAGGAGATGAAGGGACAGTAATGACAAACAGAAAGACATAAGGGAACAGTAATAACTACAACACACAGGGGAGATGAGGGGACACTAATGATTGTGACATACAGAAAGGAGATGAGGGGACAGTAATGACTGACGCGCAGGGGGAGATGAGGGGACACTAATGACTGACACGCAGGGGGAGATGAGGGGACACTAATGACTGACACGCATGGGGAGATGAGGGGACACTAATGACTGACACACAAAGGAGATAAAGGGACAGTAATGACTGACACGCAGGGAACATAAGGGAACAGTAATAACTACGACACACAGGGGAGATGAGGGGACAGTAAAGACTGACACGCAGAGGGAGATGAGGGGACATTAATGACTGTGACACACAGGAAGGAGAAGAAGGGACAGTAATGACAAACAGAAAGACATAAGGGAACAGAAATAACTATGACACACAGGAGATGAGGGGACACTAATGACTGTGACATACAGAAAGGAGATGAGGGGACAGTAAAGACTGGCATGGAGGGGGGAGATGAAGGGACACTAATGACTGTGACACACAGGAAGGAGATGAGGGGACAGTAATGACAAACAGAAAGACATAAGGGAACAGTAATAACTACGACACACAGGGGAGATGAGGGGACACTAATGACTGACACAAAGAAAGGAGATGAGGGGACAGAAATGACTGACATGCAGGGGGAGATGAGGGGACACTAATGACTGACACACAGGTAGGAGAAGAAGGGACAGTAATGACAAACAGAAAGACATAAGTGAACAGTAATAACTACGACACAGGGGAGATGAGGGGACACTGACTGTGACACATAGGGGAAATGAGGGACACTTATCACTGTGACACAGGGAGAGATAAGGGGACACTAATCTGACAGGAGATAAAATAATGAAAAATAAAGCTAGGGCACTGTATTCTGGAAGAATACTGTGCACAAAGGTTAAAGGAGAACTACAGGATTGAAAATGTTATCCCCTATCCTAAGAATAGGGGATAAGTTTCAGATAGCGGGGGGGGGGGGGGGGGGGGGGGCGACCGCTGGGGCCCCCCCATGATCTACCGTACAGGGCCACGGCTCTCTGCATAGAGAGCGCGTGTCGACCACCGCACGAGGCGGCGGCTGACACGCGCCCTCCATTTACTGCTATGGGAGAGCCGAAGCGCTGCCTTCGGCAATTTACGCCTCTCCCATAGCACGGGAGTCAGTCGCTGCTTCGTGCGGTGGTCGACACGCGCTCTCTAACCAGAGAGCCGGGGCCCCGTACGGGAGATCGCGGGGGGGCCCCAGCGGTCGGACCCCCCGCGATCTGAAACTTATCCCCTATCCTTAGGATAGGAGATACATTTTTCAATCCCGTAGTTCTCCTTTAAGTACCCCTCGCTTCCATTGCTCTGTGCAAGACAACAGTGAGGTGCCAAGCGACTGATTTTGACTAGTGAAGGTCTGGTGCCCTGGTACATAACACACCAGGACATACATTTATGTCCTGAGCGCAGTCCAACTATGAAGCAGGAGCTGTGTTCACTTCATAGACTGTAAGTAATGGCTGCTCTACACTAACAATCAATGACGGAGAGCGGTTATCCCACCGTTCTCTGTCATTAACCCCATAAATGCGATCACAGCACTTCCTGGCTAGGCTCTGCCAGCAGATCCCAACAACAATGATTAATGCTATGCAATAGCATAGTATTACTCAGTGTATGTAGTCTATGTGTTGAAAGTTAGAGTACCAATAAAAAGTATAGATTACTACGTAATATACTGCTCTGTATACAAAAAAAAAAGTTATGGGGGTTAGAATACAGCAATTTTAAACATACTTGTTTAAAAAGTGTGACTTTTTATATTTTATTTTTTAAAAGCAGTACAATAATAGAAAAGTATGTAACCATGGGTATCATTTTGAACGTATTGACCCACAGAATAAAGAGAACGTATTTTTTACCATAAAATGCACGGTGTGAAAACATATCCCCAAAAACATGTAACATTGCAGGTTTTGTTTTCAATTTCCCCCCACAAATAATCTTTTTTGGTTGTGCCGTATATTTTATTGTTCATTGAAAGGTGTACAATTGGTTGCGCAAAAAGCAAATCCTCATACGTCTCTTAAAAGGAGAGGAGGAATAAAAACAAAAATGTAAAAAAAAAAAAAAAAAAGGGAAACTTGCTGCGTCCTCAAGGCCAAAATGGGTCATCAAGAGGTTACGAAAACATTTACCACATTTAAAAAAATAAACAAAATAACATAATTGGTGTTGCCGTGTACATAAAAGTCAGATTATAATATATGGTACAGCAGTTTTATTCAAACATGGGTGCCTCCAGCTGTTGCAAAACTACAACTCCCAGCCAAAGGCTGTCTGGGCATGCTGAGAGTTGTAGTTTTGCAACAGCTGGAGGCAGCCTGGTTGAGAAACACTACTGTAGACAGGCATGCTGGGAGTTGTAGTTTTGCAACAGCTGGAGGCACCCGGTTGGATAACACTGATGTACAGTAAAGATATCATGAATAATAATCCATAAAACTGCCCCTATACAGCTATGTCTATGGAAAAATAAGTTAAGTCTCTTGGAGGTTTATAATTCTCTCTCATAAAGCATTTTATAGGTTAACTTGTTACTTCTAACATGGAACTACATGTCCCAGCATGTCATGCTCAACAGATCACTCCAGGAGTTCGTACACAACCCCAGTGTATAACACACAGCACACAAAACAACCGGGGAAACGCACCATTCAGATGTTTTCAGTCCCGTTTCTGTACCGACATTGCAGTGGGCTCTCCGTTGAATACCCCGGAAGTAGGGAAACCATAGTTGCAAAACGAAGGTTCCGCGCAAAATAAGTTACAGAGACTAGAAAAGAAAACTAATTTGTACTGACACCTAGCGGACGGATCAGGGATAATTGAAGTGTTAGCTAGTACAGAGCTGGAGCATGCGCAGGTGTGTATATGAAGTAAATACTTCCGTACACAGAAAGGGAGGTCAGAGGTCGTGTGTCTTGTAAGTGCACATACAGAACATGAACAGGAGGTGGCAGTATACTCACATAACAGTATATTATAAACGGGTTCCTGCAATAGTCTAGTAACATCCCAGTTATTGGGGCTCTTCCCACACGTTCTTCTTTTTTATTTTTTACTTAACAACAGTGTTTTCCCAAAAATATGGCTTCGGCTGTTGCAAGACTGCAACTCCCAGCATGCCTAGACAGACTTTGGCTGTCCGGGCATGCTGGGAGTTGTAGCTTTGAAACAGCTGGAGGAACACTGTTTAGAAACCACTGCTATACAATATGAAAGAATCTCTATATTTTTCATGTATGTAAAAATGTCTTTTTTTTATGGTTTAAATGAAAGTAAATCCCTTCCATCCTGCTATCCGGCTACCCACTGCAGAATAGCCACGCCCCCTGGACACTATATGACTCATGACATATAGTCACTGGCCACATGGAATGCTGGGAAAGGTCAGAGACAACAGTAAAGTAAAAATCTCTGTGCAGCAACTGTTGTTCGTTTAGAATGCAGGGTGCGGGGTTGTGACGTCACTACCATGCCAATCCGTAGAGAAGAGAAAAGAAAACCAGGGCAACTCACCAAATACGTAAACTTCAAGCTTCTTTATTGATCCATGAAGGGTATAAACAGTGCAAGACACGGGTGGACAAACAACAGAGGGACGTTCGTTCGGGGCTACGGTGCCGTTTCGCAAGATATGCTTCAACTGGCCCACTAGTGGGCCAGTTGAAGCATATCTTGCGAAACGGCACCGTAGCCCCGAATGAACGTCCCCCTGTTGTTTGTCCACCCGTGTCTTGCACTGTTTATACCCTTCATGGATCAATAAAGAAGCTTGAAGTTTACGTATTTGGTGAGTTGCCCTGGTTTTCTTTTCTCTTCTCTACGGATTGTTTGCATTGGACTTTGCTATTACCAGTGAGCACCATCAGACGTGGTTGAGCCAGCAGAGGCATTGGATGTCAGGTGCTAACAATTAAGGAAGCAGTGCCGAGTTTGTTCTTTTCTACTATTGAATATTCACTACCATGCCACCTCGTAACGTCGCGCTACGCCCCCTCAATGAAAATCTATGGGAGGGGGCATGGCAGCCATCACAGCCCCCTCCCATAAGCTTGCATTGAGGGGGTGTGGCATGATGTCACGATGGGGGTGGCTGTGACATTACAACCCCCGCCACAAAATGTTCCAAACGCTGGAGCAGTGGCGTACCCCTTTAAAGGGGTTCTCCGGTGCTTACACATTTTATCCCCTATCCATAGGATAGGGGATAAGATGCCTAATCGCGGGAGTCCCGCAGCTGGGGACGCCCGTGATCTTGCACGCGGCACCCCGTTTGCAATCAGTCCCTGGAGCGTGTTCGCTCCGGGTCTGATTATGGGCGACTAAAGGGCCGGCGGCGTGTGACGTCACGCCTCGGCCCCTGTGTGACGTCACACTCCGCCCCTCAATGCAAGCCTACGGGGGGGGGGGGGGGCGTGATAGCTGTCACGCCCCCTCCCGTCGGCTTGCATTGAGGGGTGGAGCGTGATGTCACACGGAGGCGGAGGCGTGACGTCACATGCCGCCGGCCCTGTAGTCGCCCCCGTAATCGCTCCGGGGACTGATTACAAACGGGATGCCGCGTGCAAGATCACGGGGGTCCCCAGCTGCGGGACTCCCGCGATCAGGCATCTTATCCCTTATCCTTTGGATAGGGCATAAGATGTGTAAGCATCGGAGAACCCATTTAAAGGGGTACTCCGGTGAAAACCTTTTTTCTTTTAAATCAACTGGCAGAAAGTTAAACATATTTGCAAATTACTTCTATTAAAAAATCTTAATCCTTCCTGTACTTATTAGCTGCTGAATGCTACAGAGGAAATTCTTTTCTTTTTGGAATGCTCTCTGATGACATCACGACCACAGTTCTCTTTGCCGACGTTATTATAATAATAAAGCTTTATTTATTGTTGTCCTTAGTGGGATTTGAACCCAAGTCCCCAGCACTGCAAGGCAGCAGTGTTAACCACTGAGCCACCACACTGCCCTTAGCATGCATCTGCTATGTATGGTTGCTAAAATGGACAGAGATGTCAGCAGAGAGCACTGTGTTCATGATTTCATCAGTGTTCCAAAAAGAAAGGAATTTCCTCTGTAGCATTCAGCAGCTAATAAGTACTGGAAGGATTAAGATTTTTTTAATAGAAGTAATTTACAAATATGTTTAACTTTCTGCCACCAGTTGATTTAAAAGAAAAAAGGTTTTCACCGGAGTACCCCTTTAAGGGTACATCCAATTTTATTTTTGCGCTTTATTTTTTTCCTCCTCGCCTTCTAAAAATCCCAACTTTTATATTTTCATCCACAGACCCATGTGAGGGCTTATTTTTTGCGCGACCAATTGTCTTTTGTAATGACATCACTCATTTTAGCATAAAATGTATGGCGCAACCAAAAACATTATTTGTGTGGGGAAATTGAAAAAAAAAACATTTATGGTAAAAATGACATGTTTACTTTATTCTGTGGGTCAATATGATTAAAGTGATAACTACAAAAAAATAGGCAAGGGCACTGTAGTGGTCAGAGACCTAGGCAAAAGTGATGTAGTCACTATATACGAGATGCGGGCTGTCACTGCGGGAGATCAGGGTCCTCGTGCCTGTGAGTGCGAGGGTGCTGGGAACCAAGAAATCCAAAATCATATAAGAAATAATAGTACTGAAGAAACAGGCACCCGCACTCACCGCTAGGCTGCTGTAGCTTGACTCCTCTGGTTGAACAGACAATCCGGTGTCGGCAAAGTTTTGCGCTTATTGCGCTTCTTCCGGCTTCGAGGCCGGAAGAAGCACAATCAGCGCGAATCTTTGTCGGCAGTTGCCCCGCTTCTGAGCGCCCTGCTACGAGTCTGACACCGGATCGTCTGTTCAGCCAGAGGTGTCGAGCTACAGCAGCCTAGCGGTGAGCGGGAGTTTCTTCAGTACTATTATTTGTTTTATTAATAAAGTGATACCCATGGTTACATGTTTTTTTTTTTATCGGGGCTAGTTTTTTGTGTCGTGATCTGTAGTGTTTATTGGTACCACTTTTGTGTATATGGAACTTATGAATCACTTTTTATAAATTTATTTGGAATGTGACGGGACAAAAAAAGTAGCAATTTTTTTTAACGTTCACGCCGTTCACCGTATGGGATCAATAACGTTATATTTTTGTAGTTTGGACATTTATGCATGTGGCGATACCAAATTTGTTTATTCATGTTTTTTTTTACAATATTTTTTATGCTTTTTGGCTAAACTCCCCTTCCCATTATGGTTAATTCTATATAGGGAATGTACCGTATTTTTCGCCCTATAGGACGCACCGGCGTATAAGACGCACCCAATTTATAGGTGCAAAATCTAAAAAAATAAAGATTTTGAACCCAATAGTGGTCTTCAACCTGCGAACCTCCAGATGTTGCAAAACAACAACTCCCAGCATGCCCGGACAGCTGTTGGCTGTCTGGGCATGCTGGGAGTTGTAGTTTTTCAACATCTGAAGGTCCGCAGATTGAAGACCACTGCATAGGAGGTAATACTCACGTGTCCCCGCCGCTCCGGACCCGTCACCGCTGCCCTGGATGTTGCTCCATCGCTGTCGCCGTGTCCCCGTCGCTCCGGAACGTCTCTGCTGCCAGCCGGGTATCCTCGCTCTCCGTCGCCGCCATCACGTCGTTACGCACGCCGACGCACGTACGCGACGACGTGATGACGAGGAAGGAGAGCGCCGGCCATACAGGGGATCCCTGAACGGAGAAGACACCGAGGAGGCAGGTAAGGTCCCTCCCGGTGTCCTGTAAGCACTAACCCGGCTATTCAGTCGGGCTGTTCGGGACCGCCGCGGTGAAATCGCGGCGGTCCCGAACAGCCCGACTGAACAGCCGGGTTAGTGTCACTTTCCCTTCAGACGCGGCGGTCAGCTTTGATCGCTGCGTCTGAAGGGTTAATACAGGGCATCACTGCGATCGGTGATGTCCTGTATTAGCCGCGGGTCCCGGCCGTTGATGGCCGCAGGGACCGCCGCGATAGGGGTGTATTCGCCGTATATGACCCACCGACTTTTCCCCCCCAGTTTTGGGGAAGAAAAAGTGCGTCTTATACGGTGAAAAATACGGTATATAATAGACAGAAGAGTTGCTTGGGCCTTTTTGTTTATATTTTGTTATATTTATTTATTAATCTTATTGTTTCACTTTTTACTTTTGTTCACTTATATATATTTTGATGGTGGGATCTAAAGTGTTAAAGAAAATCTGTCACCAGTGTCACCTGCACTAACCTGTCGGTTCCGACAAGTAGTTCAGGTGACACTGATGACAACGGTACTTACCTTGCCCCATTCCGTGGCGGGGATCTGTGGTAATCTTGTCCATTAACTTGGAGCACGGGCACGGGCGGAGCTTAGTGACGTAACCACTGCTGGGAGACCCAGCAGAGAGCAGCAGCGGCTTGGGGCATGGGCGGAGCTTAGTGACATCCCCGCTGCTGCTCCCTGCTAGGTCCCGCTGCTAGAGAACAGCATCGGTGACGTCACTAAGCTCCACCCGTGCCCCAAGCTGGGCCGGAGCTGTAGCTTAACAGAGAAGATTACCGGAGATCCCCGCCATGGAATGGGACAAAGTGAGTAGCGTTGTCATCAGTGTGACCTGCACTACCTGTCGGTACTGACAGGTTAGTGCAGGTGACACTGGTTACAGATTTCCTTTAGTGTCAGATGTCGGCACAATCGCTGATGTCCGGCATTAGCAGTGAGTCCTGGCTGCTCATAGCAGCCATTACTCACTGGCTGTGAAACAAGCCCAGCTTCTGTAAATGCACATCCTGCGTTCGCTAGGGGTTAATGGGTTTTCTTGGTGTCTATATCCGTGTTCATGTGACTTCATAGCATCTGATTATTTCCTTATCAGTCCTCATCTTACATCCTTTATTATGTCCTTCCAGGGAAAATGCATTTCAGTATCATAAGACAAAGGTCAAAGATGCTTTTTACAATAAGGACAGTGGTGGCAGTGTGGCAGCCTTACTACTATATGGGGCTGAGAAAGGGCCTAACTACTATATACACTGTGAGGGGGGTCTAGCTACAATATGGGGGCACACTACTATATGTGGGTATAAAGTGGGTACTAATACTGTGTATGGCAATACACATGGGGAGTTTTTATGGAGGTGGGGATTGTGCTGGAGATAGGAGCCTAAAATGTTTTTCTAGCAGATTCTGCAGAGACAAGTCTTCATGGTGGTCTGAGCTGGATAGAGAAAAAAGTCAACGATCAGAAAAGACATCAACTGTGAATCACTGGATGTAACTGCAGTGTAATTGCATATATGGCCATATATACCAGCTCCAGTGTAGAGCTGCTCTCTACCACTATATGGCCACTGTATGTGGGAATATTGGTCTTCATATCCTGGATTTTATTCAGTAACAATATAGTGATAGAAGTCATTAGTCATTGATAGTGGTGGTCATGGTGTGACGGTATTATTTGTCGCTTAACACATAAAACTAGCAGTATGCACTTCTGCACATAACTCATTTTGTTTGGGGGTGCTGACAATTTTTGTGTATTATGGGTAATATTAAAAAAGTTTTGATTGGTCGAGGTCTCAGTGTTTAGGCCTGACTGCCAATCAGTAGAATGAGTGGGGAGAGAAGTGTTTCTTGCCTAGACTTCCATAGACTTGCATTATGTGACCGTGGTTTAGAGCCCGGAAAGAAAACGCTTAGCGCACACTCTTGGCTCTATCTAGCGATCAATCGTGGTCTGAACGCCTAAATGCCAACTGATCAAAACTTTTGTCTTTGTCTCTTTGTCAAATAAAAAGTTTTTTTGTGACAGTGACCATTAATGTATTGTTTACTTATACGTATATATGCTCTAATACTCATGTATATTGACAAGCACTCCAGGTGCCTGTGTCAGAAAAAAAATGGTAGCACATTCCAGACCATGTTTCTCACATGAGCTGCTAAATATAATGTTTTTAACCCTTCTATTGCTTTTTGGTGCTTGACATGCAAATCTCTAGTGTTAAAGCATGCAGAAAATCTGGATTACTTTTTATACAATTCTCATCCTATTGTTGACAAAACCCATGCACTCATTGACTAAATATAAAAGACTATGGAAAGTAAAGAATTTCAATATAAAAAAAACGTACCATCCCATTAGCAGTTTTACTAAAACAATCTTGATTTTGATGATAATAATAAACCGATCCTTTCTGAGCATGGATGACCTTTTCAAAAGGTCATACTGTATAGAGCAGTGGTCCTGACTAGAAATTCAAGAAACTCTGATCCTTTGACAATTTATTTAAAGTGGTGCTCCAGTGGGAAAAATGTTTTTAAATCAACTGGTGCCAGAAAGTTATACAGATTTGTAAATTACTTCTATTTAAAAATCTTAAACCTTGCAGAACTTATCAGCTGCTGTATACTAGAGAGAAAGTTGTGTAAATATTTCCCGTCTGACCACAGTGCTCTCTGCTGACACCTCTGTCCGTGTCAGGAACTGTCCAAAGCAAGAGAGGTTTGCTATGGGGATTTGCTTCTACTCTGGACAGTTCCTGACACTGACAGAGGTGTCAGCAGAGAGCACTGTGGTCAGACTAGAAAGAACTATACAACTTACTGGAAGGATTAAGATTTATAAATAGAAGTAATTTACAAATCTGTTTAACTTTCTGGCACCAGCTGCTGCTCTAGCTCTGACTTTTCTTCATTGTGTTCCTTTGAGCATCTTTGTTGAGAGCAATGTGGCTATATGTGCTTGGTGTTCAACATCAGTAGCGACATCTTTGAAGAAGTGTTGCATTTTACAGTTTGGTCCTTAAAGGGGTTATCCAGGAATAGAAAACCAGAGCTAATTTCTTTAAAAAAAACAGTCCCCGTCTGTCTCCCTGTTAGGCGTGGTTCTGCAGCTCAGTTCTATGAAAGTGAATGGAACTGTAAAATGCAACACTTCTTCAAAGATGTCCCTACAGATGTTAAAGGGGTTGCGCGCTGCCCTTCCTTTCGGAGCTCCGCATGCAGCGTCCGGAAGTTCATTACTCCGAATGCTGTGTGCGGGCTTCCGTGTTCGCGGCCCCCCTCGTGACGTCATGCACACCCCTCAATGAAAGTCTATGGGAAGGGGGCGCGACCGCTGTCACGCCCCCTTCCCATAGACTTTGGAAGGGGGGGCTGGTGTGACGTTACGAGGGGACCGGGCGTGACATCACGCCCGGCGGCCGCGAACACGGAAGCCCGAACACAGTGTTCGGAGTAATGAACTTCCGGACGCTGCGTGCGGAGCTCCGAAAGGCAGGGCAGTGCACAACCCCTTTAAACACCAAGCACGTATAGCCACATTTCTTTTTCTTCAGTATTTATTTATACATTTTGCAATTTTGATTAACAAGGTAAAAACCAACAGCCTCCATAGGTCCCAGGGACCAACACCATAGCATAGCAGGAACTCAAGTTAGGAGCGGACATCCACCCAACAGTAGGCTATAACTGAGACCCAGCTGGAGGAGAGCCCAACATAGACAGACAAAAACAAACACACTAGACACACACTCATCCCGGCAACCCACCCCCCCAACCCAGCACCCCCCCCCCCATAAAACAGTACCGTAACATAGGAGACCTACTGGGCCAATCTAGTCGGAGGGTCAGCTGACGCATCAAGTGAGAGCCAGGGGTCCAGATCTTATCAAAATTCTTGGGACACTTGCAACTCGCATACAACACCTGGTACAGTGGGACATATTTGTTGACCAAACTAAGCCATCGGGACAGAGGAGGAGGGAAGGTATCACCACCACTTTACGAGCACAAAAGAGAAGGAACGGGATTAATAAATGGGAACCAGAAACAACCCCATTAATAACTCCCAACAGGTACACTACAGGCGTAAGTAGAAAGGGGAAATGCAAGTTGTCAGATAAAAACCTAATCACATCTCTCCAGAAGAGGGCGATAACAGGACAATCCCAAACAGTGAGTAAAAAGGTACCTACCTCAAAGGAGCAACGAAAGCAAAGATCAGAAGGGGAAACACCTATACGTTTCAATTTTACAGGGGTATAATAAAGCCGGAGTATGTATCTAGATTGTATCAACATATCCTTACAACTAACCACAGTAGAATAATATGTACCCTCGACCTCCATCCACTGATAATCAGACAAGTCCGGGATATCAACCATCCACTTTTGAAATGCTTCTGAGAAAGGGCTAGGACCTAGCGACTGGAGTAGAGCATAGGACTGGGTAAGGGGTTTAGATCCATGGTGCCCAGGAGAAGCTTCACCTCAGAAAATACAGGAGTAAACATCAGGGAGCCAAAGTGCGCCTGAACCGCATGCCTAAGCTGAAGATACCTATAAAAGGCATTTCCAGGGATGTCATAACGTTCCTGCATGTCCGAAAAGGATAAGAAAACCTGATCCTCTCCAAAAAACGTGGATCACAAATTTAACTACATAAGTACCCCAAAAGCCGTCTCCCTGTAACCCGTGCAGGTGAGGAAGATGAACATTCCCCCTCAGGGGTGCTCTAGGAGATACCAGTGGTTGCGGAAATCTACTCAACACCACGGACCACACTTTAGCTATCATCTGAATGGGATAAGAAAAGATGAAGTAGGGGGATACCTGGGGAGCGAGTTAGTAAAAGCTTCATAGGAACCCATAAACACTTCAGCAAAGGCAGTAGCCATGACGTTTAGGGGCCTGAAGAAGAGCCTGACCAAGTCTGGAAGGCTTGCCCTGCCAATAGAAGGATCTCAGATCACCACACAGTTTCCCATAAAATCTCCTACGAGGAATGAAGGGAGCTAAATGGAAAAGATAAAGGAATTTGGGAAGGTAAATCATTTTAAATATATTAATCCTGCCATCTAGGGATAGAGGAAGCGAGGACAAGGCACTCAACTGTTCCTCAGTGGAACTCAAAAGCAATTCTAAATTCAGAGAAAGATAATCCACCCGTGATGCAGTAACCTCCACCCCAAGATATCTAAAGCTATGGACCACTTGTAAACCCACTGGAAGAGAAGAGGGAAGAAGAAGGAAGAAGAACCCCAGTTGAGAGCACCATCAGGGAGGACTTAGTTGACCTGTAAGCCCGAAATCAAGCCAAACTGGCCAAGTAGGTCAATGGGAGAAAGAAGAGAACCCTCTGCATCTGCCAAATATACTATCGTTTCATCTGCATAAAGGGAAACCTTTTCTACAATAGAACCCGTAGGGATACCACAGATAGTAGGGTCCATACGAATGGCTGCCGCCAAAGGCTCTACCGCTAGCGTGAAAAGAGAACAGTGGACATCCCTGCCTCATACCACAGCCTAAGGGGAAGAGTGCAGAAACATTTAACCCCTTAAGGACCTAGGAAGTATGGATATGCCCTGGCTTTCTGGTACTTAAGGACCCAGGACGTATCCATATGCCCGTGAGAATTTTGGTCCCCACTGGGCGGGGACCGGACCGGGGTGCCTGCTGATATCTATCAGCAGGCACCCCGCGCAAATGCCCAGGGGGGTCATCAGACCCTCATGTTGGCGATCGGCACAAATCGCAAGTGAATTCACACTTGTGATTTGAGCCTATTCCATGTCATACGGGTCTATGGTGACCCGGAATATAAGGGAGATCGCGGTTGTCTAAGACACCTACGATCCCCCTGAAGGGATTGGAGTGAGGTGGCAGGAGTGCCACCCCTCCTATCCCTGCTATTGGTCATCAGAAGCGACGACCAATAGCAGATCGGGGGCGGGGGGTTAACTTTCGTTTTCCCCATCCTGCCCACCCACAATAGGCGGGGCAGAACTCTGAAGTCCACTTACGCGTCTGGAGGCAGCGGGCGATGGTGATCGGCGGGCGACATGTCGTGCGGCAGAAGAGGACGGCTCCCTGGATCCTATGGAAGCCGGTAAATTGATCTGGAGGGCTACAGTCTGAGACCACTGTACAGTGGTCTCTAAACTCTAGCCCTTCAGATATTGCAAAACTACAACTCCCAGCATGCCCAGACAGCTGTTTGGGCATGCTGGAATATATAGTTTTGCCACAGCTGGAGGGCTACAGTTTGAGACCACTATACAGTGGTCTCTAAACTGTATCCCTCCAGATGTTGCAAAACTACAACTCCTAGCATGCCCACATAGCTGTTTTCTGTCTGGGCATGCTGGGATTTGTAGTTTTGCCACATCGGGAGGTCCACAGTTTGGAGATCACTGTGCAGTGGTCTATAAACTGTAGCCCTCCAGATGTTGCAAAACTGCAAATCCCTGCATGCCCAGACAGTAAACAGCTGTCTCGGTATGCTGGGAGTTGTAGTTGCATACCGCCAGCTGTTGCATAACTACATCTCCCAGCATGCCCTTCGGTGATCAGTACATGCTGGGAGTTGTAGGTTTGCAACAGCTGAAGGCACACTGGTTGGAAAATACTGAGTTAGGTAACAGAACCTAACTGAAGGTTTTCCAACCAGTGTGCCTCCAGCTGTTGCAAAACTACAACTCCCAGCATGCACGGTCTGTCAGTAATGCTGGGAGTTGTAGTTTTGAAACAGCTGGAGGTTTGCCCCCCATGTGAACGTACAGGGTACATTCACACAGACAGGTTTACAGTAAATTTCCTGCCTCAAGTTTGGGCTGCGGCAAATTTTTCGCCGCAGCGCAAATTCCTAGCGGGAAACTGACCGTAACACGCCAGTGCGAATGTACCCTAAAAACACTACACTAACATAAACACCCCATAAACACTGTCCCCCCCAATAAAAATTCAAAACGTCTTGTACGGCAGTGTTTCCAAAACGGAGCCTCCAGCTGTTGCAAAACAACAACTCCCAGCATTTCTGGACAGCCACTGACTGTCCAGACATGCTGGGAGTTTTGCAATATCTGGAGGCACCCTTTTTGGCAATCACTGGCGTAGAATACCCCTATGTCCACCCCTATGCAATCCCTAAATTAGTCCTCAAATGCGCATGGCACTCTCTCATTTCGGAGCCCTGTCGTATTTCAAGGAAACAGTTTAGTGCCACATATAGGGTATTTCCGTACCCGGAAGAAATTGTGTTACAAATTTTGAGGGGCTTTTTCTCCTTTTACCCCTTATGAAAAAGAAATGTTGGGGGCTACACCAGCCTGTTAGTGTAAAAAAATAAAAAATGTTACACTAACATGCTGGTGTTGCCCCATACTTTTTATTTTCACAAGCTGTAAAAGGAAAAAAAGACCCCTTACATTTGTAACGCAATTTCTCCTGAGTACGGAAATATCCCATATGTGGGTGTAAAATGCTCTGCGGGCGCACAACAAGGCTCAGAAGTGAGAGCGCACTATGTACATTGTAGGCCAAATTGGTAATTTGCACAGGGGTGGCTGATTTTACAGCGGTTCTGACATAAATGCAAAAAAATAAATACCCACATATGACCTCATTTTGGAAACTACACCCCTCACGCAATGTGACAAGTGAGCCTTAACACCCCACAGGTGTTTGACGAATTTTCAATGGCGCTCCTTCTCTTCTGAGCATCGTCAGCAGGACACTTTTTTTCATTTACACATCCAACTTTAACAAAAAGTCAACAAACACCTGTGGGTAGTTAAGGCTCACTGTACCCCTTGTTACATTCGTTAAGGGGTGTAGTTTCCAAAATGGTATGCCATGTGTGTATTTTTTGCTGTTCTGGCACCCCAGGGGCTTCCTAAATGCGTCATGCCCCCCAAAAACCATTTCAGCAAAATTTGCTTTCAAAAAGCCAAATGTGACTCCTTCTCTTCTGAGCATTGTAGTTCGCCCGCAGAGCATTTTACGTCCTAACATGGGGTATTTCCATACTGAGAAGAGATAGGGTTACAAATTTTGGGGGGCATTTTCTCCCATTACCCTTTGTAAAAATGGTAAATTTGGGGAAAAAACTGCACATTAGTGAAACATATTTTTTTCCCTTTACCCATCCGATTTTAACGAAAAGTTGTCAAACACCTTTGAGGTGTTAAGGCTAACTGGACCCCTTGTTACGTGCCTTGAGGGGTGTAGTTTCCAAAATGGTATGCCATGTGGGGTTTTCTGCTGTTCTGGCACCATAGGCAATAAAACCAACCACCTCCAAACCAGTGGAAAATAGGCGCTGAGGGACCAGGCGATGGATAGAGCAATCAGTTTATTCCCAACATGCAACGCGTTTCGCGCAAGAGCGCTTCATCAGGCATCAGGATGCCTGATGAAGTGCTCTTGCGCGAAACACGTTGCATGTTGGGAATAAACTGATTGCTCTATCCATCGCCTGGTCCCTCAGCGCCTATATTCCACTGTTTTGGAGCTCGTTGGTTTTATTGCATTTTATTGTGGAGTGGCAGCAGAGGGATCCACATATATGCCCTTCTCCAAGTTGTGCTGGGCTTTGCACAATTGCACAAATTTGCTGGCCTTATATTGCTAAGCACATTTTTTACCATCAATATTTCTTTTATCATCATTTATCTGCACCATTGGAGCGCTCCTCTTTGTTGTTTTTTTGGCACCATAGCGGCTTTCTTTTTTTAAAATTTTTTTAAAATTATAAATATAATACATACAAAGTCCATTAATGCTTACATCATTATCACAAAAGAAAAATAACAAAACCCCTCCCCCTCCCTTTTCCCTCCCTCCCCATAAGACAGCCTGCCCGAAATCCATTGACTTCCTTCCTTTCCCTACTCCTCTCTTACTCTTTTCTCCTTTTCACTATCTACTCTCTCCTTTCTCCCAGGGTAGCCATTTATTCTCGATTTTTTTTATTTCTTTCACTGTCCTTGAACCACAACAACTCATAGGGGCTTTCTAAATGTGACATGCCCCCCAAAAACCATTTCAGCAAAATTCACTCTCCAAAATCCCATTGTTGCTCCTTTCCTTCTGAGCCCTCTACTGCGCCCGCCGAACACATGACATACACATATGAGGTATTTCCTTACTCGAGAGAAATTGGGTTACAAATTTTGGGGGGGCTTTTTCTCCTATTACCACTTGTTAAAATTCAAAAACTGGGTCTACAAGAACATGCAAGTGTAAAAAATGAAGATTTTGAATTTTCTCCTTCACTTTGCTGCTATTCCTGTGGAACACCTAAAGGGTTATCACACTTACTGAATGTCATTTTGGATACTTTGAGGGGTGCAGTTTTTATAATTGGGTCATTTGTGGGGTATGCAAACATAAAGTAGATATATTGTGTATGTGAATCAATGTATAATTTATTTGGAATATCCATTTTCCTTATAAGCAGAGAGCTTCAAAGTAAAAAAAAAAATTCAAAATGTTCAATTTTTACATCACATTTTGGAATTTTTCACCAAGAAATGAACTAACATAAAGTTGAATATGTCACAAAAAAACAATCTCGGAATCAGAATGAAATGTAAAAGCATACCAGAGTTATTAATGCTTGAAGTGACAGTGGTCAGATGTTCCAAAAATGGCCAAGTCCTTAAGGTATATTTGGGCTGGGTCCTTAAGGGGTTAAATTAGTGTGAATGCAGGGCAATAGGGCTATCATATAACAAACAGACCCAAGCACAATACCGGGGGCCAAACCCGAACACAGGGCTGCCATCAGAAATTTTGGGGCCCCTTACATGACTCAAGGCCTGGGCCTCCCTCCCATGGCCCACCACCAAATCTGCCCCCAGTGCCCGCCTGCTATTTTACCCATCATCTACGAAAAAAATATTTTAAAACACAGGACAAGAAAAACAAGAGCCCTTTAGAAGCAGTCCAAATAGAAGCAGCACCTTCAGTAATGATAGACAGTAATGATAGCGATGGGTGCAGGCACACTAGAACCTCAGCTCTCCAGTTCTCCACAATAGAACAAATAGATGCAGCACACCAATATACGTGGAAAAATGTGTGGTTTAGTCCATGATGCAGCAGACCTCACACCACCATTCTCAAGTGTGAGGTCACCAAAACATTGTCTGCTGCATCATGGAATAAACCACACATTTTTCCACGTATATTGGTGTGCTGCATCTATTTGTTCTATTGTGGAGAACTGGAGAGCTGAGGTTCTAGTGTGCCTACACCCATCGCTACTGTGTATCATTACTGGAGGTGCTGCTTCTATTTGGACTGTAGATAGATAGATAGATAGATATGAGATAGATAGATATGAGATAGATATAGATAGATAGATAAATTATAGATAGATAGATACAGAGCAAATAGAAACCGCACAACCAAAGTCCAAAAGAAAATAACAAGTCGGGGTACCCGCATACTTGGAACCTGGGTCCACTGGTTCCTCAATCAGTACACAGAACAATATGATGCAGCACGCCACAACGTTGCAGAAAATGGTGGTTTATTCTATCATGTGCATAGACAACGTTTCGCCAGTCTCACACTTTCAAGAAAAAGCCAGTGTGAGACTGGCGAAACATTGTCTATGCACATGAAGGAATAAACCACCATTTTCTGCAACCTTGTGGCATGCTGCATCATATTGTTCTGTGTATAGATAGATAGATGATAGAGAGATATGAGATAGATAGATATGAGATAGATAGATATGAGATAGATAGATAAATGGATGGATAGATAGAGATGAGATAGATTGATGGATAGATAGATGTCTGAAGATGGTGGTAAACATAAGAAGGACAACAGAGCGCTTCTGTGTGGAAACTTCCAAACTGAGTCGGACTGATGGGGTGGGTGAGAAACGCACTCACCTGGTGCGGTTGTGCAAAGTTCCTGGCACAACACTGATGTAAGCTTAGTATCGCAACTGCTGCGGCTTCCCACGCTGGATCCACCGGCGTGTGTCAAACAATGGAAGGAGAAGGGAAAATCGGAAGCTTGGAATCGCGCTGTTGCAGACAGGTTCTCAAGAGGCAGGTAGGTGTCTGTTTGAATCTTTTATTCTTTACATCACACAACGCGTTTCTGGATATTAATAATCCTTTCATCAGGCGCGATATAGGACACAAAATGACAATAGATATATATAGAGAAAGAAAGGGGAAGTGACGTATCGCACCTGGATACTGCCACACCCACAGTTCACAAACAGGTAAGTATTTACATCACTGTTATAATTATTAAAAAGAAAAAGGATAATAAGAAGCTATAATATACCTGATAACAGAAAGGAATTAGTATTTGCAGTTTTTATTTATGTATTTAGTGCGTTTATTATTGTGGTTTTTACACTATTTATTCCTTTCTGTTATCAGGTATATTATAGCTTCTTATTATCCTTTTTCTTTTTAATAATTATAACAGTGATGTAAATACTTACCTGTTTGTGAACTGTGGGCGTGGCAGTATCCAGGTGCGATACGTCACTTCCCCTTTCTCTCTCTATATATATCTATTGTCATTTTGTGTCCTATATCGCGCCTGATGAAAGGATTATTAATATCCAGAAATGCGTTGTGTGATGTAAAGAATAAAAGATTCAAACAGACACCTACCTGCCTCTTGAGAACCTGTCTGCAACAGCGCGATTCCAAGCTTCCGATTTTCCCTTCTCCTTCCATTGTTTGAAGATGGTGGTGTGAGACTACCGAAACGTAGCTTCCTTTTTGCTTGCTGCTTTTATGGAATAAATTAACTTTTTTACATTGGAACACATCGTGTGTGCTGCGGTCTTTTCCACTACTGGATAGATAGATAGATAGATAGATATGAGATAGATAAATAGGTAGATAGATAGATACATATGAGATAGATAGATATGAGATAGATAGATAGATAGATAGATAGATAGATAGATAGATATGAGATAGATAGATAGATAGATAGATATGAGATAGATAGATACGGCCCGCAGCCAGTCCTGGTGTCTAGTGAATATAGGCCCTTAATAAATAAATAGCTAGATATAAAAGTGTTTCCCAAATAGGGTGTCTCCAGCTGTTGCAAAACTACGACTCCCAGCATGCCCACACAGCTAAAGGCACCCTGGATGAGAAACAATGAGATTAAAGGGGTATTCCAGGCAAAACCTTTTTTTTATATATATCAACTGGCTCCGGAAGGTTAAACAGATTTGTAAATTACTTCTATTAAAAAATCTTAATCCTTCCAATAGTTATTAGCTTCTGAAGTTTTCTGTCTAACTGCTCAATGATGATGTCACGTCCCGGGAGCTGTGCATGATGGGAGAATATCCCCATAGGAACTGCACAGCTCCCAGGACGTGAGTCATCAGAGAGCAGTTAGACAGAAAACAACAACTCAACTTCAGAAGCTAATAACTATTGGAAGGATTAAGATTTTTTAATAGAAGTAATTTACAAATCTGTTTAACTTTCCGGAGCCAGTTGATATATAGAAAAAAGTTTTGGCCTGGAATGACCGCTTTAAGGTAAATAAACAATATATAACTGTTTCTTAACCAGTGTGCCTCCAGCTGTTGCATGAGATAGTGCCTATTTACCTCCCACTAATCCAGCTGCAGCCCCTGCGCTGATATTACAGGGCGTGCATGCCACAGGTAAAGTCTCTGGCAGCAGCAGGCCTCCTCTGTCCGCCCCTGGAAGCAGGAAACCACTTTAAACAGTGGTATCCTGCTTCTGTGCTTGGGCTGCAGGCTGCTGCAGGGGGTGCAGCTGGGGCCCGGGCCCCTGGGAGCTCGGGCCCCTTACTGGAGTACTGGCTGTACCCCCCTGATGACGGCCCTGCCCGAACACACCCAGGACTTCCCAGAGATAGGGCCACACTACAGAATCAAAGGCCTTGTAAACATCAAGATTGACTACCAGCCCAGTAGGGAAACCCTCTCCCACCGGCACTATATTGAGTTGCAGACGCTTAACATTGATATCAGTAGCTCTACCTGGCATAAACCCAGTTTGGTCAGGATGAATGATAGTGGCAATGGCACCACAGAGACGAGTAGCCAGTACTCTAGCCAATATCTTAATATCATCATTAAGGAGGGAGATAGGCCTATAAGAATCAGGCAATAAGGGGTTCTTTCCAGGCTTGAGGAACACAACTATCAGCGCTTCCCTCATAGAGTCTGGAAGAGTCTTCAACGGCCACCAAGTGAAAGAGTTTAAGGAGTACAGGGGCCAGCCTCTCCTCATTCATCCTATACCAGTCACCAATCATCCCATCCAGTCCCTGAGTTTTCCCAGGAGGAAGATCACGCATAGCCTGTTCCACTTCCTCTACTGTAAAGGGGGCATCTAATGCCTCATCCTGCGCTCGACTAAGTGTGAGAAGGGATAATTAATCTAAGAAAAAGAGAATTTCCCCCTTACAGGGCCAAGATGGAGCAAAATAGAGAGAGGAGTAAAAGTCCCTGATCATCTGAGGGTCTGACACTACAGAACCATCCCTGTCTCTAATACAAGGGATAGAGCCAACAGGATGACTCGCTCTCGCCAAGTAAGCCAGCAGCTTCCCATTTTTATCCCCAAAGTCAAAAAGGGGCGCTTCCCTGTCTGCTAGGTGTAACTGGACCATATCCTTCTGGACAACCAAGAGAGACCTCTGATCCTTAGCCCATGCCCGCTCGTTACCAGGGGAGGGATCTCTGATATAGGCCCCCTCCAAAACACTCACCTTTAGCTGTAACCCACTCTCCATAGCCGATCGAACCTTTCTCTGGCCTGCTATAAAGGCACCCCTTATCGTGGATTTGTACGCATCCCATTGAACTAAAGGGTCAGAATGAGAAGCATTATGCTCCCAGTCAGGGCCGCCATCAGGGGGGTACAACCCATACACCTGTATGGGGCCCGGAGCTTCAGGGGGCCCGGTAGTCCCTGGACTTTTATTTTTTAATTGGCTTGTCAGTGAGTGACTGCGACTGTCACTCACTGACCGCTTGGTGCCCGCCAGAATTATGCCCGTGCCTCATAGTCCGGGGGGCCCGCACATGAAATTATCTATTTCTGGGGCGCGGGCTCCTTAAGAATGATAGTAGGGCCGGTGTAATGAGAAATTCTGTGTCTTGACAAGTTCTGTGTCCCGATCAGCTGATGAAAGTGCTGAGTCTGCAGAGCTGCCAGCACAGACACTGTGATTGCACTGTGATTGGTTGATGGGAGGGCGTGACGCAGAACTTGTCAAGACACAGAATTTCTCATTACACCGGACAGGTCAGGGGCTGATGGGAGTAGAGACGTCACGTGCCCCGCGCAGGCTTGCACGTCTACTCCAATCACCTGACCTGTCCCTGCACCGTCCACCGGGGGTGTTATGGGGGTGACGAGATGTGCAGGGGGGGTTATGGGGGTGATAAAAGGTGCAGGGGGGTTATGGGAGGTGATAAAAGGTGCAGGGGGTTATGGGGGTGATAACATGTGCAGGGGGGGTGTTATGGGGGTGATAAAAGGTGCGGGGGATTATGGGGGTGATGAGAGGTGCAGGGGGTTATGGGGTTGATAAAAGGTGCAGGGGGGTAATGGGGGTGACGAGAGGTGCAGGGGGGTTATGGGGGGATGAGAGGTGCAGGGGGGTTATGGGGGTGATCAGAGGTGCAGGGGGTTATGGGGGTGATGAGAGGTGCAGGGGGGGTTATGGGGGTGATGAGAGGTGCAGTGGGGGTTATGGGGGTGATGAGAGGTGCAGGGGGGGGGGTTATGGGGGTGATGAGAGGTGCGGGGGGGTTATAGTAGTGATGAGGAGAGGTTTAGTGGGGGGGTTATGGGGGGGATGAGGACACCGAGGATAAGACGGGATGTATACGTATATAATGTGTATGCATGTGTGGCAGGATGATATTCAGTGGGTACAGTGTGTGGCAGGATTATATTCAGTAGATACAGTGTGTGGCAGTATTATATTTAGTTGGTACAGTGTGTGGCAGGATTATATTCAGTGGGTACAGTGTGGCTGGATTATATTCAGTGGATACAGTGTGTGGCAGTAATATACAGGGTACAGTGTGTGGCAGGATTATATTCAGTGGTTACAGTGTGTGGCAGTATTATATTCAGTGGGTACAGTGTGTGGCAGTATTATATTCAGGGTACAGTGTGTGGCAGGATTATATTCAGGGTACAGTGTGTGGCAGGATTATATTCAGGGTACAGTGTGTGGCAGTATTATATTCAGGGTACAGTGTGTGACAGGATTATATTCAGGGTACAGTGTGTGGCAGGATTATATTCAGGGTACAGTGTGTGGCAGGATTATATTCAGGGTACAGTGTGGGGCAGGATTATATTTAGTGGGTACAGTGTATAGCAGTATTATATTTAAGGTACAGTGTGTGTGAGGATTATATTTAGTGGGTACAGTGTGTGGCAGTATTATATTTAGTGGGTACAGTATGTGGCAGGATTATATTTAGGGTACAGTGTGTGGCAGGATTATATTCAGGGTACAGTGTGTGGCAGGATTATATTTAGTCGGTACAGTGTATAGCAGTATTATATTCAGGTTACAGTGTGGGGCAGTATTATATTCAGGGTACAGTGTGGGGCAGTATTTTATTTAGGGTACACTTTCTGGCAAGGTTATAATGATTACTGTCTTCATACAGAGGATGTAGATCTGCTGACAGTGAGGAGCCAATGATGTCTGGATGTCAGACATCTGCAGTGATGATGGGTAAAACTGTGTCCAATCTGTGTCTCTCCAGCTGTTACAAAACTACAACTCCCAGACATGATGCGAGTTTTAGCTTTCCAACAGCTGGAGAACTACTTCAACCGAGATGATCGGTGGGGGTCTCACGAGTTGGACCCCACAAAAAAATGGCCCTGGGGGGGGGGGCAGGCAGGGGGGAGGGGTAGGGAGCCCCGAGGTAATTTTTTGCATCGGGCCCTGTGGTTTCTAGCTACACCTATGGGGGCAACTATTAACAGAGGGGCCTATAACAGAGGGGCCTACCCAAATTATATGGAGCCCCCTATATAGCTTGGGTAGGCCCCTCTGTTACTAGTTGCTTCCATATAGTTTGGGTAGGCCTCTCTTTTAAAGGAGTAGTCTGGTGAAAAATAACTGTTAGGGGATAAGTTATAGATCGCAGGGGGGTCCAAGTGCTGGGACCCCCCCCCCCCCCGATCTCCTGCACGTCTGTACCCTGCAGGAAGCCGCGGCCGGCACACCCCCTCCATGTATCTCTATGGGGTACATGGAGGGGCGTGTTAGCCGGCGTTCCGTGCTGGGTACGGCATGCCCCCCTTCCAGCTGGGGTGGGGGGGGCAGGCCTTGAGCTGTGTGAGGGGCCCCGAAATTTCTGATGGCAGCCCTGCTCCCAGCACTCAGTATGGGCAACCCCCAAAGCCTCCGCAACTGCCTCAGCCTTTAACCAACCCGGGCGCATGCGCCAAATACGGGAAAGGGGACAAGGACCTAGATTAAGAACAACAACTATAGCAGAATGGTCTGAGATCCCCCTAGTGGTGTAAGAAACATCACTTACCGCCAGGAGAAGATCCTCTGACGCCAGGGAAAGATCAATGTGATAAAAGGACCTATGGGCCGCAGAGTAAAAGGAAAAAGCAGATGCAGTCGGGCACTTTCACCTCCAGAGATCAGTCAGTCCCAACGCCAGGCGCCAGTTTGCAAAAGAGGAGGAGCCAGGGTCAGCAGCAGTGGTGCGATTGAGTAGGGGATCAGGAGCCATGTTAATGTCACCTATGAAAAGGACAGGGTCAGAGGGAAAAGACAACAGTTTGTTCGTAAACAACTCCAACACAGAGACCTGAAATGGAGGAGGCCCATAAACGGGGACAAGAACAAAGTTAAAAGATCGAAGAGAACAATGCAATATCACATACCTCCCAAAGTGGTCACAAGCTGCCTGAGAAACGACCAGACTTAGTAACTAAAATAGAGACTCCTCTAGCATAATTAGAGAAAGAAGCATGATAGTCCCACGCTATCCAAGCCCTCTTTAGGGCAAGAACCTACTGGCCAGTTATATGGGTTTCCTGTAGACAGATAACATGAGGAGACTGATGCTTTACAAAGACCAAGCATAGAGCCGTCTTAAATTTAGAGTTAAGCCTCTGGATGTTCCAGCTAACAACTTTTATGGTCCCCATTGCCATAGATAACTACGGACAAAAACAGGAGGGACCAAAGGAGGACCAGGGAGGTGGAGGAGAGAGCACCAGGACCACACACAACGCAAACATCCAGCACAGAGACAGACAGGGCACAAACAAAAAACACAAAAACAGAGTTAGAAGAGCATAAACAAAACATTCCCAAAAATTTCCTAACAATAAACGGGAGATAAGAAAACCTCTATGCCCTAACACAGTGCAGACCTATACCCTAAATACAACTGTTACAGAACTGGAACCTAGGGAGACCCTAAAGGGACACTCCATCTTCCTAACAACTAACCATATAAGGAAAAGAAAAGAGAAAGGGGAAGTTTGTGCCCCTAGTGAAGGCCGTTATAAGAAAGGTTCAGACGGTATATAGAATTACACTCACCGAGTGGGGTTGCGCTAAGAGCACAACACCTAAAAGTAGCGTTTTTCAGAATATATCTCCAGATCCGCAGCCCCGGTCCTCTGGTATCAGCCTTGCTGTCCCAGTTGAAGGCAATGGAAGGAATGGTTTGAAAAAATTGGCTGGTATTGGCGCAAAGTGTCTGCCTGACGAAGGATTCTGTATGGACCAGAAATGCGTTGCCTGTGTGTACATGAAATAAACAATTTTAAAGGGACAATACAGTGTCCCTAGTCCTTTAATATGTTGACTACCAATACCGGCCAATTTTTTCAAACCATTCCTTCCATTAACAATTAACTAAGGAACAATGGGAGAGAGAACAGCCAGGGCAGGACAGTTCAGGACAGTTCAATCTGGAGGTAAAGCAGGAGGAGCCGCATCCACCCAATGTAGAGCCTCAGTCGGGGAGGTAAAGAACTTGGTAGAAGCCCCATCCACCACTCTCAGACGAGCAGGATACAGCATCGAGTAGCGGTAGTCCTTGGCACACAGTTTCGATCGGACCTCAGTGAATTGAACCCATTGCTTGCAACGTTCCACGGAGAAGTCAGGATAAAAGGATAATCTGCTTCCATTGCAGATGACCTCTCCTTTGAGACACACTGCACGAAGAACAGCATTTCGATCCTTAAAATTCAGAAGTTTCGCCAGGAAAGGACGCAGAGGTCCATCAGGAGGAGGGGGTCTAGCCAGGACTCTATGGGCCCTTTCAAAAGAGAAATAGGGGGAGAAAGTGTCCACTGGAAGGATCTCTTTCAGCCATGTTTCCAAGAACAGCACAGGGTCAGTCCCTTCCACCTTTTCAGGAAGGCCAACAAGGTGGATATTATTGTGCCTCAGGCGGTTCTCAAGATCATCCATTCGGCCCAGAACTCCTGTAAACCTGGAGCTGTAGAGTAGCTACTTGCTCTGGCAAAGGATGGACAGTATCCACTACTGTGGAGACTCTGCACTCCACCTCCTTAGAGCGCTCTCGTATCTTCTAGGTTTCATACCATAGAGTAACGCAGCTTGTCCACCTTGGACACCATAATCGACTGACAGGAAGTAAAGGCAGCCAAAAGTTCAGAGAACCGATGGTCAATAGTAGCAGCAGCATAAGAAGGTCTTTCAGGGGACTGAATACCATCAACCATCAAATAGCGAAAGAGGTGGTTCAGGAGAGTCACCCCTAGGACGGTCCAGAGGTCTAGAGAATTGGCTCAGCGCTTTCGCCGAATGCACAGAGACTTTAGTAGCAAGCAGAGTCTGAGCACCAGGGTCCCGTTGAGATGGACCACAAGAGTGGAAGCATCCATTATCAGAGGAGGCATCGTCATCAGAGGCATGTTGTTTGTACCTCTTATTTCTATTGCTATTACGGGGGCCACCCATGGCGGACAGGGCCACATAGAGAGCAGGTAGAAAGTCACTAGGGACACAGTCCAGTGTACACAGGGCACTTCAGTGTATATAGCAACCCTCAACAAGCGTGGAATGCACCACAAGTCCCAGCAAGAACACAGGCTGAACACAGGGGTACTCACTATCAGAAGACAATGGCAGCAGGCAGTCCAGGAGTCACCCTTCACGTGTGCAGAGGAGTGCCTCAGCAAAGCACCACCAGGCACTCTGAGGCCAACAGCCAGCAGCAGGGAAATGTAGGGAAGATAGCAAAATCCACAGCCTCACTTTCTCCCTAAGGCAATATCTGCCAAACTGCAGCAGGAGACTCCAACACAGGCTGCAACACAGGCCGCACACCTCTCCCTCAGCATTCTCCAGCCTGCAGCGGGAGCAACTATGGCAGCCGGAGATGGCCCTGCCCATGAAGGCTGAAGATGGTGCCCAGGCTCCAGGAATGGCCGAGGGTTCAGGATCCAGAGGGAGCCAGGGAGAGCCTCACAGCCCCGCAGTCCGAAGCAGCCTGAGACCAGAAGAGCCGCTCTGCCTAGACAGCTGCAGACCGACGGGGACCTAGTGACCAGAAGACGCCCGTACCACTGAGAGCCGCCGGGACCAGACCAGAAGCAGCACCGGAAGATCCCGCAGGCCAGGAGAGTCCAGCGAGGTGAAGACCAGACAGGCAGGGTAAGTAAGCAGGGTATTAAAGGCAGGGGTAGAGGGAGCTCTCACACAACACGACCACTCACGCTGCCATCCAGGCCATGCCCCCCATATAGCCACATTTCTAGGTAGGTAATAAGGGCTATTTTCTACTACAACATGAAACCATTCAACTTTTCACCATGTCTTGTTGAATCAATCATACCAAGGATCAAAAAAAGACATAATTACAGTTTAGGTTCAAAATAATGGTTGTGCTTCTTCCATCGTGTTTCTACCACAGTTCATAGTGTCTTCAGGAGAGACCCAAAAACTTCTAAAGCACAGGTCACTATAGTATTTGTATTATGCAAAACATGACTAGAAAACAGGTTACGTTGCGTCCAACCTATAGATAAGCTTGGGATCAGTGGGGGATTTGCTACCACTGAATACCCTGGATGTAATAAGCTCACCCTCTGAGCAAAGTTGATATGGTTCAAGTTGTTGACCACAACTACAGACTAAATTTACCATAATGCAGTTTGTCGAGAGATCAATAGATAGTAATAGTCAAAAGCAATCAGATGGAGAGAGAGGATAGGACCTTTGCTTTAGAAAAATGATGCCCAGAGGCTTAAAGGAGTACTCTAGTTTAGGAAAGTTAGGGAATAAGTGTCTGATAGCGGGGGATAAGCCTGCTGGGACCCCTGTGATCTCCTGCCTAACGCCCCGGCTCGCAAGAAGGTGTGGTCAACATGCCGCTCCATGCGTCTCTATGGGAGAGCCAGAGATACATGAGTACAACACTTGACTCTCCCATAGGGATGCATATCCCCCGCTCCATGCACAAGGAGATCGGGGGGGGTCCCAGTGGTCGAGCTCCCCATGATCAGACACCTAACCTTTGGATAGGGGATACATTTTCCTAAACTGGAGTACCCATTAAACAGGAATGAGGTATTTTGTAATATATGTCTCTCTTGTTTCTGGTACCAACATGTATAAGAACAAGTGTAATATACACTTCTGCATACTAGAGAACATCTAATTCACAAATTGTTACCACCATTAAATTGCAAATTGTTACCACTATTATATTGCAAAACAAAGTCATCAGGAGATATTCTTTAACTTCACATTTCCAAATATACAGGATAATTAGGGTTCTTAAAGGCCCTCAGAAACTTAGAGGAGTAGTGTAGTGAAATATAACTTATCCCCTATCAAAAGGATAGGTGATAAGTTATAGATCGCCGCAGGGGGTCCAACCGCTGGGGTCCGACCCGCGATCTCCTGAACGGGGCCCTGGCAGTCTACTGGAAGTGGGCGTGGTGACCCCCCCACACGGAGCGACGGCTGATAGACCCCCTACAGGTATCCGATAGAGATACTTGGTGGGGGGGGGGGGGTTGTCGGCCAAGGTTTCCTGTGGGGTCGGAACGGCCGCTTCCGGCTGACTGTCGGGGCCCCGTTCAGGAGATCGCAGAGGGTCCCAGCGTTCAGACTCCCTGCGATCTATAACTTATCCCCTATCCTTCGGATAGGGGATAAGTTATTCTTCACTGCACAACTCCTTTAAAGCAAAGGCATAACATGTTTGTCACGATGCCGGCTGGCAGGTAGTGGATCCTCTGTGCCAGAGAGGGATGGAGAGGACCGCGCTAGTGGACCGGTTCTAAGCCACTACAGGTTTTCACCAGAGCCCGCCGCAAGCGGGATGGTCTTGCTGCGGCGGTAGTGACCAGGTCGTATCCACTAGCAACGGCTTACCTCTCTGGCTGCTGAAGATGCTGAATATAGGCGCGGTACAAGGGAGTAGGCAGAAGCAAGGTCGGACGTAGCAGAAGGTCGAGGCAGGCAGCAAGGATCGTAGTCAGGGGCAACGGCAGGAGGTCAGGAACACGGGCTAGGAACAGACAAGGGAACGCTTTCACTAGGCACTAAGGCAACAAGATCCGGCAAGGGAGTGCAAGGGAAGTGACTAGATATAGGGAAGTGCACAGGTGAACACAATAAGCTAATTGGGCCAGGCACCAATCATTGGTGCACTGGCCCTTTAAATCTCAGGGAGCTGGCGCGCGCGCGCCCTAGAGAGCGGAGCCGCGCGCGCCAGCACATGACAGCAGGAGACGGGAACGGGTAAGTGACCTGGGATGCGATTCGCGAGCGGGCGCGTCCCGCTGTGCGAATCGCATCCCCAACGGCCATGACAGGGCAGCGCTCCCGGTCAGCGGGACCGACCGGGGCGCTGCGGAGAGAGAGACGCCGTACGCGCTCCGGGGAGGAGCGGGGACCCGGAGCGCTAGGCGTAACAGTACCCCCCCCCTTAGGTCTCCCCCTCTTCTTGGGGCCAAAGAACCTGAGGAAAAAAAATTCAATTTTTCCGTGATGAGGTCCGATGCAAATTAGGAGGGGTTCTGTGTGGAAACGAACGAGACAGTCCAATCTTTTATTGTAAAAACAATAGATGTAGAGGGGTCTGGCGAGACTGGTCACAGGAACGTAGAACCTGTTGATGAGAGGGGCCAAAAAAAATTTTCCTGCAGATCCGGAATCCAAGAAGGCCACTGTAGAGAAGGAGAAGGCAGAGGCAGACATCCGCACAGGCACAGTAAGACGTGGAGAAGCAGAGTAGACATCAAGGACTGTCTCACCTTTGTGCGGAGTCAGCGTACGTCTTTCCTGGCGGGGAGGACGGATAGGACAATCTCTTAGGAAGTGTTCGGTACTAGCACAGTACAGGCAGAGGTTCTCCATACGGCATCGTGTCCTCTCTTGAGGTGTCAAGCGAGACCGGTCAACTTGCATAGCCTCCGCGGCGGGAAGCACAGGAACAGATTGCAGAGGACCAGAGGAGAGAGGAGCCGGGGAGAAAAAACGCTTCGTGCGAACAAAGTCCATATCCAGGCGAAGCTCCAGACGCCATCCGGAAGAACGCATGTCAATGCGAGTGGCAAGATGAATGAGTTCATGTAGGTCAGCAGGAGTCTCTCGTGCGGCCAGAACATCTTTAATGTTGCTGGATAGGCCTTTTTTAAAGGTCGCGCAGAGAACCTCACTATTCCAGGACAACTCGTAAGCAAGAGCACGGAACTGAATGGCGTACTCGCCAACGGAAGAAACACCCTGGGCCAGGTTCAGCAGGGCAATCTCGGCTGAAGAAGCTCGGGCAGGTTCCTCAAAGACACTTCGAATTTCCGAGAAGAAGGAGTGTACAGAGGCAGTGACGGGGTCATTGCGGTCCCAGAGCGGTGCGGCCCATGACAGGGCTTTTCCAGACAGAAGGCTGACTACGAAAGCCACCATAGACCTCTCAGTAGGAAACTGGTCCGACATCATCTCCAAGTGCTGGGAACATTGCGAAAGAAAGCCACGGCAATACTTAGAGTCCCCATCAAATTTGTCCGGCAAGGACAGGCAGAGGCTAGGAGTGGCCACTCGCTGCGGAGGAGGTGCAGGAGCTGGCGGAGGAGAAGATTGCTGGAGAAGTTGCGACTGAAGTTGGTGCGAAATGGTGGACATTTCCGACAGCTGACGGGTTAGAAGGGCGATCAGTCGGGCTTGCTGGGCGGCCACCGTGGTGAGGTCAGCGACCACTGACAGAGGAACTTCAGCGGGATCCAGGGCCGGATCTACTGTCACGATGCCGGCTGGCAGGTAGTGGATCCTCTGTGCCAGAGAGGGATGGAGAGGACCGCGCTAGTGGACCGGTTCTAAGCCACTACAGGTTTTCACCAGAGCCCGCCGCAAGCGGGATGGTCTTGCTGCGGCGGTAGTGACCAGGTCGTATCCACTAGCAACGGCTTACCTCTCTGGCTGCTGAAGATGCTGAATATAGGCGCGGTACAAGGGAGTAGGCAGAAGCAAGGTCGGACGTAGCAGAAGGTCGAGGCAGGCAGCAAGGATCGTAGTCAGGGGCAACGGCAGGAGGTCAGGAACACGGGCTAGGAACAGACAAGGGAACGCTTTCACTAGGCACTAAGGCAACAAGATCCGGCAAGGGAGTGCAAGGGAAGTGACTAGATATAGGGAAGTGCACAGGTGAACACAATAAGCTAATTGGGCCAGGCACCAATCATTGGTGCACTGGCCCTTTAAATCTCAGGGAGCTGGCGCGCGCGCGCCCTAGAGAGCGGAGCCGCGCGCGCCAGCACATGACAGCAGGAGACGGGAACGGGTAAGTGACCTGGGATGCGATTCGCGAGCGGGCGCGTCCCGCTGTGCGAATCGCATCCCCAACGGCCATGACAGGGCAGCGCTCCCGGTCAGCGGGACCGACCGGGGCGCTGCGGAGAGAGAGACGCCGTACGCGCTCCGGGGAGGAGCGGGGACCCGGAGCGCTAGGCGTAACAATGTTCATACTTTTGGCAGAATTACACACAGACTACACTGATGTGAATGGTGAACAGTGCAGGTTTGCACTATCCTTGCACCAGAGGATTTGGAGGTGGTCGCTTAGACTGAATCTCCAAGCAGAATTCCTGATCGGAATGCTGCACAGAGATTAAATAGTGTGAGCATACCCTAAGGCCATGCTCACATGATGGAATTTCCATGAATTCCGCTTGAAATGTCCACACGGCAATTCCACTAAATTCAACAGGATTCTGCTGCTATGTCCCATAGACTTGCATTGAGGTTGAGGGGCGTGATGTCATGAGGGGGAGGGGCTATGAGGTCATGCGCTCCCGGCGCCTGCTCCAGCGTTCGGAACAGTTTGTTCCAAACGCTGAGCAGCCGAGTACGCCTTTAAGTAAAATGGTGGAGCCAAGTGGGTGTGAGATATCTCAAAGATAGCTCTTAAAAGATACCCAACAAGTAAAGCTGGCTAAACACATTAGAATTGTATGGAGGCCTCCTGATTCTTCCCTGACAAGGAAGGGAGGGACCAGCATGTTGGATTTCAATTGTTTGATCTTTTTGTTCTTGGGGAGATAGGCCACCACCAGAGAAATCTGGCACACCCTTTCTCCCCTATCCCCATTTAATGCACATGGGGGATTGGGATAGATTCACAGCCCTGTCCAGATAAGATCACTTTGCCTGTGTAAACAATTAAGGTGCCATGTCCCCTTTACTGTTAGCTCAGCAGTGGTCCTTTACTGATCAAACATTGATTATGTTTATAGACCGTTAATATTAATTTCTGAATTTATTATTGTAATGATGTCACAATGGTGTTTCACTAAATTCCTAAATTGTGTTTGATGTCATGATATCACAATTCTGTGTGTAATTTTATTGTTATTTCACAATAGCTTTTGTCTTCATGTGTAAACTGTGTTTTATTTTGTTGCATGGGACCACCATTGAACCATTACATCAGAAATTGGTGCAGTGGAAATCTTTGCCTGCCCAGGTGTAGATTTATTTTTTTGTTATTAGAACAGCTGAAGATTTGTTAGCTTCCTCTGTATAACAGGATTGATGTGCGCCTATAAATTCTCCTATTGGAAGATTTTTTTGTGGTGTGTTTTTCATGACCACTTTCATAATGGGTAAGAGAATTGCCTGAGATACTTTTTCTATTTGGCTTCCAGTGTACTTCTTCTGCATCAGGATTATTCTAAAACTGTACATATTTGCCATATGCGAGCAGTAAGTAAAACTCAAGTTATCTGGATTACAGTTTAGATAATTCTAAAATGCATCTTGTGTATTCTGCTTAAAAGGACCCCACCACCAAGACGTCATCTATATAACAACCATACCAGGGGATGTGGTGGTAAAAGGGATTCTCAGAAGTATAGATGCGCCCTTCTTTCCACCAGGCCATATAAAAGTTGGCCAATGAAGGTAATATAACCCCCATTGGACAAATGACCTGGAGGACGAAGGACACATGAAATGAAAAGAAATTATGTGAAAGCAAAAAGTTATAACATGTAGGATTTATCGTTAAATTGTTACAGTGTGACCGAATAGTTACTAAAATTAGCCATGTGATGTTTTAGGGCATATAGAGTGCTATCATGAGGTATAACACTATGCAAAGAAACCACATCACAAGAAATCCATGCCATATTTATGTCCTATCTAAGAGACTGAAGAGATGTTAGAAATCCCTTTGTATCCCTAATACTCCCTGGTATTATGGTTACTAATGGTTGTAATAAATTATCAAGCCAAGAAAATAGATGCTGCATTGTTGAACCTATCATTTCTACAATGGGAGGAAGAGAAGGGGGAAATATCCCCTTTTTAGATTTAGCTAAATAATCGAATATTGGACCGATAGGATTAGGAACATACAGATAGTTTTAATCTAAAATCCCCTGCACCATCTGAATTGGATCTGTTGTCAAACGTAAATTAGTATTTTCATCATTTAGTCATTTCAAAACCTCCAAGTAATATAGACCTCCATCCAATAAGACCACCGAATCATTGTTCATAGATTTGATTATGATGCTATCATGCTGACACATATGCATAGTTTGTAGATGCCAGCAAATCTGAGTTCTCCATGTTAGTACATTACAACAGTTTGTAATTCAGCAAACCAAAGCTAGTTGTTCTCTGAATGATAAATGTAAAGGTATGGTGTAGCACTCTCCTATGCAAATCATATACTTGTGAGCTATTTGTTGCTGGTGTAGACCCATCTTCTGCTGAAATCTGCATAAAGTGTTTTTTTTTACAAAACGATTCACATCCCATAATGTTTCATAGACATTAATGTGGGAATCCGGCACCAAATTTAGTTCTATGGTGAGACGATCTGTCTGGTATAAAGTATAGTTGCAGACATGTTATTGACAGTAAAATAATATTCTTTCATATTTACAGTATTTCTTGTGCTGCATGTTTCTGGAAAAATATGCCTTGTTTATTCCTGTTCCTCTATTTAAGGTCTGCACGTCTTGTTTTTCTCTTTTTTGTTTGTAGTTGGTATTTTTTTAAGATATTCCCTGTGCACACTGGGGTTGGATTTCTTTTTTTGTTTTTTGGTTCCGAAGATGAAAATGTGACACTGTTACGCCTAGCGCTCCGGGTCCCCGCTCCTCCCCGGAGCGCTCACGGCGTCTTTCTCCCTGCAGCTCCCCGGTCAGTCCCGCTGACCGGGAGCGCTGCACTGTCATGGCCGTTGGGGATGCGATTCGCACAGCGGGACGCGCCCGCTCGCGGATCGCATCCCAGGTCACTTACCCGTTCCCGTCCCCTGCTGTCATGTGCTGGCGCGCGCGGCTCCGCTCTCTAGGGCGCGCACGCGCCAGCTCCCTGAGACTTAAAGGGCCAGTGCACCAATGATTGGTGCCTGGCCCAATCAGCTTAATTGGCTTCCACCTGGTCCCTGACTATATCTAACCTCCTCCCATGCACTCCCTTGCCGGATCTTGTTGCCCTTGTGCCTAGTGAAAGCGTTTTGTGTGTCTAAAGCCTGTGTACCAGAACTTCTGCTATCTCCCCTGACTACGAACCTTGCCGCCTGCCCCCGACCTTCTGCTACGTCCGACCTTGCTTCTGTCTACTCCCTTGTACCTCGCCTATCATCAGCAGCCAGAGAGGTGAGCCGTTGCTAGTGGATACGACCTGGTCACTACCGCCGCAGCAAGACCATCCCGCTTTGCGGCGGGCTCTGGTGAAAACCAGTAGTGACTTAGAACCGGTCCACTAGCGCGGTCCTCGCCAATCCCTCTCTGGCACAGAGGATCCACTACCTGCCAGCCGGCATCGTGACAGTAGATCCGGCCATGGATCCCGCTGATGTCCCTCTGCCTTATATCTCTGATATCACCACGGTGGTCGCCCAGCAATCCCGACAGATCGCCCATCTAACCCACCAGCTGTCGGAAGTATTCACCATTGTGCAGCAACTTCAGTCGCAACTTCAGCAGCAATCATCTCCTCCGCCAGCTCCTGCACCCCTTCCGCAGCGAGTGGCCACTCCTAGCCTCCGCCTGTCCTTGCCGGACAAATTTAATGGGGACTCTAAGTTTTGCCGTGGCTTTCTTTCGCAATGTTCCCTGCACTTGGAGATGATGTCGGACCAGTTTCCTACTGAAAGGTCTAAGGTGGCTTTCGTAGTCAGCCTTCTGTCTGGAAAAGCCCTGTCATGGGCCACACCGCTCTGGGACCGCAATGACCCCGTCACTGCCTCTGTACACTCCTTCTTCTCGGAAATTCGAAGTGTCTTTGAGGAACCTGCCCGAGCCTCTTCTGCTGAGACTGCCCTGCTGAACCTGGTCCAGGGTAATTCTTCCGTTGGCGAGTACGCCATACAATTCCGTACTCTTGCTTCTGAACTATCCTGGAATAATGAGGCCCTCTGCGCGACCTTTAAAAAAGGCCTATCCAGCAACATTAAAGATGTTCTGGCCGCACGAGAAACTCCTGCTAACCTGCATGAACTCATTCATCTAGCCACTCGCATTGACATGCGTTTTTCTGAGAGACATCAAGAGCTCCGCCAGGAAAAAGACTTAGATCTCTGGACACCTCTCCCACAGTCTCCACTGCAATCTGCGCCTAGGCCTCCCGCCGAGGAAGCCATGCAAGTGGATCGGTCTCGCCTGACCCTGGAAGAGAGGAATCGCCGTAAGGAAGAGAATCTTTGTCTGTACTGTGCCAGTACCGAACATTTTTTGGTGGATTGCCCTATCCGTCCTCCACGTCTGGGAAACGCACGCTCGCACCCAGCTCTCGTGGGTGTGGCGTCTCTTGATGCTAAGTCGGCTTCTCCACGTCTCACGGTGCCTGTACGGATTTCTACTTCAGCCAGCTCTTCCCTCTCAGCCGTGGCCTGCCTGGACTCTGGTGCTTCTGGGAATTTTATTCGGGAGTCCTTGGTGAATAAATTCCGCATTCCGGTGACCCGTCTTGTCAAGCCACTCCACATTTCCGCGGTCAACGGAGCCAGGTTGGATTGCACCGTGCGTTACCGCACGGAGCCCCTCCTAATGTGCATCGGACCTCATCACGAAAGAATTGAATTTTTGGTCCTTCCCAATTGCACTTCCGAAATTCTCCTTGGACTACCCTGGCTTCAACTCCATTCCCCAACCCTGGATTGGTCCACTGGGGAGATCAAGAGTTGGGGGCCCTCTTGTTTCAAGGACTGCCTAAAGCCGGTTCCCAGTACCCCTTGCCGTGACCCTGTGGTTCCTCCTGTATCCGCTCCCCCTAAGGTCGTTAGGGACTCTGCCTGCCACAGAAAATGCCTCTCCCCCCCTCCCAGTCCCTTCAGGCAAGCCTCTGTGTCCCCTCATGGCTCCCGTCCTTGTGTCTCCCTGCCCCGTGCCAAGCTTCACCCTCTGCCCTCCCTCCCCATTCCTACTCCTGCTGTACTGCCTGTCATTGAGGAAACCATCCATTCCTTCCCGGTGTACTCATCCCAGGGGAGGCAGTCACCGGACAAAAAAAAGGGGAGACCTAAGGGGGGGGGTACTGTTACGCCTAGCGCTCCGGGTCCCCGCTCCTCCCCGGAGCGCTCACGGCGTCTTTCTCCCTGCAGCTCCCCGGTCAGTCCCGCTGACCGGGAGCGCTGCACTGTCATGGCCGTTGGGGATGCGATTCGCACAGCGGGACGCGCCCGCTCGCGGATCGCATCCCAGGTCACTTACCCGTTCCCGTCCCCTGCTGTCATGTGCTGGCGCGCGCGGCTCCGCTCTCTAGGGCGCGCGCGCGCCAGCTCCCTGAGACTTAAAGGGCCAGTGCACCAATGATTGGTGCCTGGCCCAATCAGCTTAATTGGCTTCCACCTGGTCCCTGACTATATCTAACCTCCTCCCATGCACTCCCTTGCCGGATCTTGTTGCCCTTGTGCCTAGTGAAAGCGTTTTGTGTGTCTAAAGCCTGTGTACCAGAACTTCTGCTATCCACCCTGACTACGAACCTTGCCGCCTGCCCCCGACCTTCTGCTACGTCCGACCTTGCTTCTGTCTACTCCCTTGTACCTCGCCTATCATCAGCAGCCAGAGAGGTGAGCCGTTGCTAGTGGATACGACCTGGTCACTACCGCCGCAGCAAGACCATCCCGCTTTGCGGCGGGCTCTGGTGAAAACCAGTAGTGACTTAGAACCGGTCCACTAGCGCGGTCCTCGCCAATCCCTCTCTGGCACAGAGGATCCACTACCTGCCAGCCGGCATCGTGACAGACACTTTTATGTTTTGCGATTTCTTTAGAATAGATTTTAATGTTTTGTTGTTTTTTCAGTTCCATGTATGCACTTCATTCTTGTCATAATCCGAAAAATCACAGGCAAATTTAGATTTCTTAGTGATTGTATTATACTCCTCCAGCTTATTAATACAGTGGTCCCCCGACATACGATGGCCCTGACATACTCGGGGAGGCCTCTCAGAGGCCATTGTATGTTGAAGGCAGCATCAACATACGATGCTTGTGTGTGCTGTGTGTTGGGGCCATCGCAAAAACGGATAGCCGGATAGCCGTTTAATGTGCCCCCTGCTCAATGATACTTACATCTCCCCGCCACTCTGGCCCGTCAGCGGCGATGTGATGACGGTGACAGAGAGCGGTGGCACAGGGCAGCAGCGATGTAGTGATACGGCAGCAGAGGAGCGGTGAGCTGATGGGCCCATCAGTTCGCCTCTCCTCTGCTGCTGTATCACTACGTCACTGCTGCACTGCGCCGTCGCTCTCCGTCGCAGTCATCACGACGCCTCTCACGCCGCCCCTATTGGGCAATAGGGAGGCGTGAGAAGCGACGCGATGATGGTGACAAAGAGCGACGGCACAGGGCAGCGGCAGCAGAGGAGTGGCGAACTGACAGGCCAGAGTGGCGGGGGCATGTAAGTATAATTGCGCATATCATTGGTATGATCCCTCAACATTAAATTCTTCTATCATTATGTATAGGTAGAGAAATTCTTGTAACTTATCTAGCTCAGTTTGCAATTTTAAAACTTTTTTCTCTCGAGCTACAATATTGTGTATTAATTTGAAAGAGTAGTCTGAAAGTGTCTCATTTCACTCTGACTTCACAAATCAGTATAGGCAGTTTTCTAATATGGAATAGTATCATATTGCAATAAAGATAATTTTGTTATGTAGCTGAATCCTACCAAACATGCAATTAAATACTCATATTTTATCCAAGTTCCAACATAAGACTTTGTAAAGTAGTATTGGTCTGTATTGACCCTTTAGCATGATTCATAGAACAAAAAATTCAGAAGACCATTTTAAACTGCAATTACTTACCACCAAGAGACTTCATTGTACATATAAACAACAATAAATTGATATTTACTAAAGCATTAATGTACTTTTTCAGTAGACCTTTAAAGGAAACCTGTCAGACCCCCCCTCCCCCCCCTTAATGCTATTAGCCATCACCAGTCCCATTTAGATGAAGAACATTTAGATGAACGAACTCTGTGGCTATAAGCTTCTTTGGATGCCACAAGTTGTTAAAAATAACTATAATAGCTGCTGCTCAATCCCAGGTAAGTAGTCCCAGAGGTGGAGCCATGGTGTATGTAGTCAAGCTGCCTCTGCTCTCCTCCCAGCCCCACCTGTTTGATTAGAGACGGGAGGCAGTATGACTATTTGCACCTACAGAACTACTTACCTGGCGGCAATCAGCAATTATTAAAGTTGCTTTTAACATCTTGCAGCATCCAAGGAAGTTTATGATACCAGTGCTCTTCATCTAAAAGAAACTGGAGAGGACTAATATTACTTAGGGAACCTGGGGTACTTTGGGGAATTAAACCCATAGCCCATCCTTTCCCTCTCACCAACCTATTTATTTGTCTAAATATCATTTATTAGCTATATAGAGCAGTTTTCCTCTTTAAGTTGTCACTTACATGCAGGGAGTGAGAGAAAGACTTTATTATCAGATCCATGTTGTCTTTGTGCAAAGCCCTCACTGAAAGTAGCCCCCACCCTCCTGGAAGACAAACACCACATGATTTCTATCTTGTCCAGGGGTTTGGCTTTACAGGCAAACCTCCCCTCCCTGTGTGAGGATCTTGGTCACATTCAGCCGCAAGGCACTGTTTTCTTTACTACAACACAGAACAGGTATTGTGGTAGCTTTGAGGCATTTTTTTTTTAACTTCCCCCGAGCACCCCATTAAGGCACACATAGCTAACTGTATGGCCAATCCACCTGTATGGTGGCTTTTTAGTCAGTTGTGTTGTACTAGTTTATGTGAATGGTCATCCATTAAAATTGAATCATGAGGCTTTAGAAGAAGTAACTGAATCCTGCAGGACACCAGAACTATGTGCAACCCTATTCTTTTAATTATATGTCTATTTTTGTGATACACTTGACAGTGTATTTCTGGCTGTCACTCTGGCCATTACATAACTTGTATATGGCATTTTTCAAATGGATTTGTGCTTCGCAGGTTTCAGCTCTAATTTCTAGTATTCCCATTACTAGGGACATTGCTAGGTTTTCAAAAGACCTGAGACTAGAGCCCATAGCCCTTGCCAAGTCCCTACGCACACCCTAACCACACCATCAGTAATGCCGCTAACGGGCATGCCCAAGCACACCCAGCCTCCTCCTTCAATATACTCACGACTACCAGCGAGCAACTTGACAGTGTGGTTGCAGCAATCACATTCCTATCACCCTCAGATCTCAGCATGTACATGCAGCCTGTGAATGATAGGAGTGTGACTGCTGTAACCATACTTCTATAAATCTTAGGCACCCTATACATGCCAAAATCTCACAGATAAGTTAAAAAAATATTTTCTTTCTGATTTAAAAGAAAAGTAAGAATATGTACCGTTAATACAGCTAAGACAATTGTCTATGCATGAAATAGTAGCTCTAAGATCATTCAGTAACCAAATAAAACCATATAAAAAAGCAAGTATCACATACAGGTTACCCACCATACTGTCACTGACCTAATCCTTTATACAAAGATTAATATTAGCAATAATACTAGTATAAAAGGGTGAATATTATATCACCATGCATATTTCTTTCATACTGTTACTAACCAAATCCTGTATACTGAGACAATATTACTAATAATACCAGTATGCAAGGTGGAAATATTACCACCACCTTATCACAATCATGCTGTTACTGATCAAATCCTGTTTACTGAGATCAATATTACCAATAATACCAGTATACAAGAAGGAATATTAGCACCATACATATTACCATCGTACTGTTACTGTCCATATCCTGTATATTGAGACCAATGTTACCAATAATACCAGTATACAAGGAGGAATAGTATCACCATACATATTATCATCATACTGTTACTGTCCACATCCTGTATACTGAGACCAATGTTACCAATAATACCAGTATACATGGGGAAATATTATCAACATACTTATTACAGCACTGGTAGGCCCCTATATAAAAGTAATAGGCCCCCATATAGTGATAACAGGCCCCTATATGGTAGTACTAGGCCCCCTATATAGTGTTATTATGCCCCTATAGAGTGGTACCCGACTCCCCAATAGTGGTACTACACCCCCATACAGCCGTAGACCAGCAGCAAAGTTAATTATTTCCCACTACAGTCCTGACAGCAGCGACGTGCTTTCCTACTGTCAACTGCTTTGCTCGTCCCTGGCGGGCGCTGCTCTGGGAGAGGGAAGGACCATTTGCTGGCAAAAGACTCGGAGTTGGATTTATATACCACCTATACTACATGTAACCACCTCATAATAGTATATACCACTTATACAATACTATGTACTATCTATGAAAGTGGAAAAGGAGGCTGCAGGTATATGCATTTACATTTACACAGTACATTCCATGATTTATAGTAATATTTACTATAAATCATGGAATGTACTGTGTACGAACAGCTTCAGTAGAAGAACCGCTTCTTATCAAAGCATATAGCCATATACCATATGGTATGTATACTCTGGCTGTATTATATATTATAACAAGTACTATGTTGTATGGAGTAAAGATATTCTTCATAAATGGAGAAAGAAGCATTTTTTGTCTGATAAGATATGTTATATAATTTCTTATTTTCGCTAGTATGTTTTTTAAATGTATTTATTGATTTATGCAATGTTCATTTCAGTTACAGTGACTTTTAACATTTTATTTATTTTATTTTTATTTTCTATCCAAAGGAGGTTTTAGGAAACTGAATCCATATGTTTTTTATTTAACACTAGGTGAATACCCGGCGTTGCCCGGTTTTTCCTTCCTAATTCTTGTTGTGGAGGAAAATCAACAGAGGAAGCTTTTGACTTCATATCCTGTCCTCATATATTGTTGTCATATCCCAACCCCATATCCCGACCTCATATCCCGACCTCCTAACCCGACCTCTTATCCCAACCTCCTATCCCGACCTTTATCCCGTACTCCTATCCCGTTCTTATATCCCATCCTGTTATCCCATCCTCATATCCTGTCCTCATATCCAGTCCTCCTATCTCGACCTCCTATCCCGACCTCCTATCCCGTCCTCCTATCCCGTCTTCCTATCCCGACCTCCTACCCCAACCTCATATCCCGTCCTCATATGCCGACCCGTAATATGTGTACCAGGTATTGAAATATCTCCAGCCGTACAGAAGTTATGTGGGAACATACATTTCCCATTGATTTGCATGGGACTTTAAACAAAAACCCTGACCCTCAAAAATGGGGTAGTTAAGGGTTGAATTAACTATCCTATATTTTAAGTGGACATATAGGTCACATCTGGCCAAGTATTATCGAAATATCTCCAGCCGTTTGGAAGTTATGCAGTAACATATATTTCCCATAGACTTGTATGGGACTTTAAACAAAAACCTTGACCCTGGCAAATGGGGGTGAGTAAGTTAAATTACCTATCCTATGTTTATTGTTGACATATAAGTAACATGTGTGCCAAGTTTCATGTTAATATCTTTAGCCGTATGGACATGATGCTGGAACATACACACATATATACATACAGTACATACACACACACACATTGAGTTTTATATATATACTAGCTGAGTACCCGGCGTTGCCCGGTTTTTCCTTCCTCGTCCTTGTTGGGGAGGAAAATCAACAAAGGAAGAAGCTTTTGACTTCATATCCCATCCTCATATATTGTTGTCATATCCCAACCCCATATCCCGTCCTCATACCCCGACCTCCTATCCCAACCTCCTATCCAGTCCTCCTATCCTGTCCTCCTGTTTCGTCCTCCTAACCCGTCCTTCTATCTTGACCTCCTATCCCGACCTCATATACTGATCTCCTATCTCGACCTCCTATCCCGTCCTCCTATCCAGTCCTCCTATCTCGATCTCCTATCCCGTCCTTCTATCCCGTCCTCCTATCTCAACCCTCTATCCTATCCTCCTATCTCCACCTCCTATCCCGACCTCATATCCCATCCTCCCATCCCGTCCTCCTATCTCCACCTCCTATCTCCACCTCCTATCCCGTCCTCATATCCCGACCTCCTAACTCGACCTCCTATCCTGACCATCCCATCCTCCTATCTTGACCTCCTATCTCGACCTCCTATCTTGACCTCCCATCCCGTCCTCATATCCAGACCTGTAATATGTGTACCAGGTATTGAAATATCTCCAGCCGTACGGAAGTTATGCGGGAACATACATTTCCCATTGATTTGCATGGGACTTTAAACAAAAACCCTGACCCTCACAAATGGGGGTTGTTAAGGGTTAAATTAACTATCCTATATTTTAAGTGGACATATAAGTAATATGTGACCAAGTATTATCGAAATATCTCCAGCCGTTTGGAAGTTATGCAGTAACATATATTTTCCATAGACTTGTATGGGACTTTAAACATAAACCCCGCCCCTGGCAAATGGGGGTGAGTAAAGGTTAAATCACCTATCCTATGTTTGTTGTTGACATATAAGTAACATGTGTGCCAAGTTTCATGTTAATATCTTTAGCCATTTGGAAGTTTTTGTGGAACATACATACACACACACACATTGAGTTTTATATATATACTAGCTGAGTTGCCCAGTTTTTCCCTCCTCATCCTTGATGGGGAGGAAAATCAACAGAGGAGGAAGCTTTTGACTTCATATCCAATCCCCATATATTGTTGTGATATCCCAACCCCATATCCCGTCCTCCTACCCCGATCTCCTATCTCAACCTCCTATCCTGTCCTCCTATCCCGACCTCCTATCCCAACCTCCTATCCCATCCGCCTATCTCCACCTCCTATCTCCCCCTCATATCCTGACCTCCTAACTCGACCTCCTATCCCACCCTCCTATCCCAACCTCCTATCCCATCCTCCTATCCCCTCCTCCTATCTCGACCTCCAATCCCAAACTCCTATCCCGACCTCCTATCTCCACCTCCTATCCCCTGTGCCAGAGAGGGATTGGCGTGGACCGTGTCGGTGGACCGGTTCTAAGTTGCTACTGGTATTCACCAGAGCCTGCCGCAAAGCGGGATGGTCTTGCAGCGGCGGTAGCAACCAGGTCGTATCCACCGGCAACGGCTCAACCTCTCTGACTGCTGAGATAAGCGCGGTACAAGGGAGTAGACAAGAGCAAGGTCGGACGTAGCAGAAGGTCAGGGCAGGCAGCAAGGATCGTAGTCAGGGGCAACGGCAGGAGGTCTGGAACACAGGCTAGGAACACACAAGGAAACGCTTTCACTGGCACAATGGCAACAAGATCCGGCGATTGAGTGCAGGGGAAGTGAGGTATAAGTAGGGAAGTGCACAGGTGAAGGTACTGATTAAAACCTGTTGCGTCAATCAGTGGCGCACCGGCCCTTTAAATCGCAAAGACCCGGCGCGCGCGCGCCCTAAGGAGTGGGGCCGCGCCCGCCGGGACAGCACAGACGGGGAACGGGTCTGGTAAGGGAATCGAGATGCGCATCGCGAGCGGGGTGTCCCACATCGCCAATCGCATCCCGGCTGGGAACATTATCGCAGCGCTCCGGGGAGGAGCGGGGTCCCGGAGCGCTCGGCGTAACAGTACCCCCCCCCCCCTTTGGTCTCCCCCTCTTCTTGGACCCTGAGAACCTGAGGATGAGACTCTTGTCCAGGATGTTGTCCTCAGGTTCCCATGATCTCTCCTCTGGGCCACAATTCTCCCAGTCAACCAAAAATAATTTTTTACCTCTGACCGTCTTGGATGCCAGAATCTCCTTCACCGAAAAAAAGTCAGAGGACCCGGAAACTGGAGTGGGAGAAACAACTTTGGGAGAGAAGCGGTTAAGGATGAGTGGTTTAAGGAGAGAGACATGGAAAGCATTGGGAATACGGAGAGAAGGAGGAAGAAGGAGTTTGTAAGAGACAGGGTTGATCTGGCACTTGACTTTGAAAGGACCAAGATAACGTGGTCCCAGTTTATAACTGGGGACACGAAAGCGGACATACTTGGCGGAGAGCCATACCTTGTCTCCAGGAGAAAAAATGGGGGGAATTCTTCTTTTCTTATCAGCATATTTTTTCATCCGGAAAGAAGCCTGTAAAAGAGAATTTTGAGTCTCTTTCCATATGGTGGAGAGGTCCCGAGTCACTTCATCAACCGCGGGCAAACCAGAGGGCATGGGAGTGGGAAGGGGGGGGAAGAGGGTGACGGCCGTACACCACGAAGAATGGGGATTTGGCAGAGGATTCGGAGACTCTGAAATTGTACGAGAATTCGGCCCATGGTAGAAGATCTGCCCAGTCATCCTGGCGGGAGGAAACAAAATGTCGCAAATAGTCACCCAGAACCTGATTAATTCTTTCTACTTGCCCATTAGATTGGGGATGATAAGAAGATGAGAAGTTTAATTTGATTTTGAGCTGATTACAGAGGGCCCTCCAGAATTTAGACACAAATTGAACGCCTCTATCCGAGACGATATGCGTGGGCAACCCGTGAAGGCGAAAAATATGTATAAAAAATTGCTTCGCCAACTGAGGCGCCGAAGGAAGACCTGGAAGAGGGATAAAATGTGCCATCTTGGAGAATCGATCAACGACCACCCAAACAACTGTGTTGCCATGGGATAAAGGTAAGTCAGTAATAAAGTCCATACCAATCTGAGACCAAGGTCATTCAGGAACAGGCAGAGGATGGAGGAGACCAACAGGCTTCTGGCGAGGGGTCTTGTCCCGGGCACAGACTGTACAAGCCCGCACGAAATCAACAACATCAGTTTCCAGGGTAGGCCACCAATAAAATCGAGAGATGAGTTGGATGGATTTTTTGATGCCAGCATGGCCTGCGAGGTGAGAGGAGTGTCCCCACTTGAGAATCCTGAGGCGCTGGCGTGGAGAGACGAAGGTCTTCCCTGGAGGAGTTTGTCTGATGGAAGCTGGAGAAGTGGAGATCAGACAGTCCGGAGGAATAATGTGTTGCGGGGAAGCTTCCACTTCAGAGGCATCTGATGAACGAGAGAGGGCATCAGCCCTAATGTTCTTGTCAGCAGGGCGAAAATGAATTTCAAACGGGCAAAGAACAACGACCACCTAGCCTGGCGAGGGTTCAGCCGTTGGGCAGACTGAAGATACGAGAGATTCTTGTGGTCAGTGTATATAATAACTGGATATTTGGATCCCTCCAGCAGGTGCCTCCATTCCTCAAGCGACAATTTTATGGCCAGTAGTTCTCGATCACCAATGGAGTAGTTTTTCTCCGCCGGAGAGAAGGTCCTAGAAAAAACCCCACAAGTAACAGCATGCCCGGAAGAATTTTTTTGTAGGAGAACTGCTCCAGCTCCCACCGAGGAGGCGTCTACCTCCAATGAGAAGGGTTTAGATGGGTCAGGTCTGGTGAGTACGGGAGCAGAAGAAAAGGCAGTCTTGAGATGCTTGAATGCGTCTTCCGCTTGAGGAGGCCAGGACTTAGGGTTGGCGTTTTTCTTGGTTAGGGCCACGATAGGAGCCACAATAGTGGAAAAGTGTGGGATAAATTGTCTGTAATAATTGGCAAACCCCAAAAAACGTTGGATAGCACGGAGTCCGGAGGGGCGTGGCCAATCCAATACGGCAGATAGTTTATCTGGATCCATTTGTAGTCCCTGGCCAGAGACTAAGTATCCTAGGAAGGGAAGAGACTGACATTCAAAGAGACATTTTTCCATTTTGGCATATAATTGATTGTCCCGAAGTCTCTGAAGAACCATGCGGACATGCTGGCGGTGTTCTTCTAGGTTAGCAGAAAAAATCAGAATATCGTCTAGGTAAACCACAACACAGGTATATAGAAGATCACGAAAAATTTCATTTACAAAGTCTTGGAAGACGGCAGGGGCATTGCAAAGGCCAAAGGGCATAACCAAATATTCAAAGTGTCCATCTCTGGTGTTAAATGCAGTCTTCCACTCGTCCCCCTCCCTGATGCGGATGAGATTATAAGCACCTCTTAAGTCCAGCTTGGTAAAGATGTGGGCGCCTCGTAGGCGGTCAAAGAGTTCCGAGATAAGAGGTAGGGGATAGCGGTTTTTCACAGTGATTTTATTAAGTCCGCGGTAATCAATGCAAGGGCGTAGGGAGCCGTCTTTTTTTGGAAACGAAAAAAAATTCAGCTCCGGCAGGGGAGGAGGACTTGCAGATAAACCCCTTTTTTAAATTCTCTTGGATGTACTCCGACATGGCTTGAGTTTCCGGAGCAGACAGAGGATAGATTCTGCCCCGGGGTGGAGTAGTCCCAGGGAGGAGGTCAATAGGACAGTCATAAGGCCTGTGAGGAGGCAAAGTCTCGGCTTGTTTTTTGCAAAAAACATTAGCATAGTCCAGATAGGCCTTGTTGCGCTATCTGTTGCGACTGCTGGGCGACCACTGTGGTGAGGTCGGCGACAACTGGCAGCGGGACCTCAGCGGGATCCATGGCCGGATCTACTGTCACGATTCGGCTGGCTGGAGGTGGACCCTCTGTGCCAGAGAGGGATTGGCGTGGACCGTGTCGGTGGACCGGTTCTAAGTTGCTACTGGTATTCACCAGAGCCCGCCGCAAAGCGGGATGGTCTTGCAGCGGCGGTAGCAACCAGGTCATATCCACCGCCAACGGCTCAACCTCTCTGACTGCTGAGATAAGCGCGGTACAAGGGAGTAGACAAGAGCAAGGTCGGACGTAGCAGAAGGTCAGGGCAGGCAGCAAGGATCGTAGTCAGGGGCAACGGCAGGAGGTCTGGAACACAGGCTAGGAACACACAAGGAAACGCTTTCACTGGCACAATGGCAACAAGATCCGGCGAGGGAGTGCAGGGGAAGTGAGGTATAAGTAGGGAAGTGCACAGGTGAAGGTACTGATTAAAACCTGATGCGCCAATCAGTGGCGCACCGGCCCTTTACATCGCAAAGACCCGGCGCGCCCGCGCCCTAAGGAACGGGGCAACGCGCCGGGACAGCACAGACGGGGAACGGGTCTGGTAAGAGAATCGAGATGCGCATCGCGAGCGGGCGCGTCCCGCATCGCGAATCGCATCCCGGCTGGGAACATTATCGCAGCGCACCCGGTCGGCAGGTCTGACCAGGGCGCTGTGAATAAGAGAAAGCTGTGAGAGCTCCGGGGAGGAGCAGGGACCCGGAGCGCTCGGCGTAACACCTATCTCGACCTGCTATCTCGACCTCCTCTCCCGACCTCCTATCCTGACCTTCTATCCCGTCCTCCTATCCCGTTCTCCTATCCCGTCCTCATATCCCGACCTCCCATCCCATTCTCAAATCCCGTCCTCAAATCCTGACCTCCTAACTCAACCTCCTATCCCGACCCGTAATATGTGCACCAGGTATTGAAATATCTCCAGTCGTACAGAAGCCGTCCTCCTATCCTGACCTCCTATCCCATCCTCCTATCCCATCCTCCTATCCCGTCCTCCTATACCATCCTCCTATCTCGACCTCCTATCCCGACCTCCTATCCCGACCTCCCATCCCGTACTCCTATCCCGTACTCCTATCCCGACCTCCTATCTCGTCCTGCTATCTCGTCCTCCAATCCAGTCCTCCTATCCTGACTTCCTATCCCGACCCGTAATATGTGTACCAGGTATTGAAATATCTCCAGCCGTACAAAAGTTATGTGGGAACATACATTTCCCATTGATTTGAATGGGAACAAAAACCCCGACCCTCACAAATGGTGGTAGTTAAGGGTTAAATTAACTATCCTATATTTTAAGTGGATATATAAGTAACATGTGACCAAGTATTATTGAAATATCTCAAGCCGTTTGGAAGTTATGCAGTAACATATATTTCCCATTGACTTGTATGGGACTTTAAACATAAACCCCGCCCCTGGCAAATGGGGGTGAGTAAGGGTTAAATCACCTATCCTATGTTTGTTGTTGACATATAAGTAACATGTGTGCCAAGTTTCATGTTAATATCTTTAGCCGTTTGGACGTGATGCTGGAACATACACACATACATACATACACACACACGTTGAGTTTTATATACATAGATAGATTGATTATGGTGCTCGAACAGGGACATTCCTGTAAAAGCATTTAAGATGTTAAAAAAATTGTAAAAGAATCACAGACAAGAATGTAGATCAATACAGCCCTGAGGCGGACTGACAACACTCGGGGCCCCCGGACCAAAAAAGGCAAGGGCCCCTGCTAGGCACTGCAGCTCATCAATCTTCTGCAACACCCCTATTCCACCCAAATCCCACACACAATAAACTAAAACTTATATATTTAAGAAACACTTAAATGTAGGTAAATTTCCATGACCAATAATACTGGTATACAAGGAGTAAATATATATATATACAGTAACTGGATAATACAGCCATCCTGTACTGAATAAAACCACTATACACAGACGAGTAAACTATAAAGGATCTGTATACAATATAAGTGATTATATACAGGACCATATGGCTGGTAGATATCAGCTGTACACAGGATGTGTATACCATATAAGTGATCACAGTCACATTTTGGGACTCACAATTATGTCTTTTCTGATCAGCGGCATCTTCTCTGTCCGGATAAGACCGCCATGTGGATCTCTTAACATCTGCAAGACAAACATGTCAGACTCTGCATTTTTCCAGTGCTCTCCCCTCCTCTACACAATCTTTCCATGTATAGGCCCACAAACTGTAATAATGCTCTCCTTGGTGTCCTGCACAGTAAAAGGGCAGGTAGGTAGGTAGCCAGGTAAATAGGTAACTAGGTAGGTAGATCAGAAAGACAGATATGTAGGTAGGTGACAAGCCTGGTAGGTAGGGGGCTAGATAGGTAATTAGGCAGCCATGTATGAAGGCCAGGTATGTACATAGTTAGGTAGCTGGGTATGTAGGTAAGTAGTTAGGCATCCAGGTATAAAGTTAGGTAGCCCCCCTTCCCCGTAGATAGAGGCAGCAGAGTTACCCCCCTTCCCTGTAGGTATAGGTAACAGAGATAGCTCCCCCTTCCCTGTAGGTATAGGCAGCAGAGTTAACCCCCCTTCCCTGTAGGTATAGGCAACAGAGTTAACTCCCCTTCCCTGTAGGTATAGGCAGCAGAGTTAACCCCCCCTCCCTGTAGGTATAGGCAGCAGAGTTAACCCCTCCCCTTCCCTGTAGGTATAGGCAGCAGAGTTAACCCCCTTCCCCAAAGGTATAGGCAGCAGAGTTAGCCCCCCCACCCTTCCCCATAGGTATAGGCAGCAGGCTTAACCCCCTTTCCCCATAGGTATAGACAGCAGAGTTAACCCCCCTTCCCTAAAGGTATACGAATAGAGTTAACCCCCCTTTCTCCTTAGGTATAGGCAGCAGGCTTAACCCCCTTTCCCCATAGGTATAGACAGCAGAGTTAACCCCCCTTCCCTAAAGGTATACGAATAGAGTTAACCCCCCTTTCCCCGTAGATATAGGCAGAGTTAAACCCCCCCATAGGTATAGGCAGAGTTAAACCCACCCCATTTCCCATAGGTATAGGCAGAGTTAAACCCACTTTTCCCCATAGGTATAGGCAGAGTTACCCCCCCCCCCCCTATTCCCCACAGGTATAGGCAAGGCAGAGTCACCCACCCTCCTCCCCATAGGTGTAGGCAGAGTTACCCCCCCTTTCCCCATAGGTTTAGGCAGAGTTACCCCCCCCCCTTTCCCCATATGTATATTCAGAGTTATCCCCCCCCTTTCCCCATAGGTACAGGCAGAGTTACCCCCCTTTCCCTATAGGTATAGGCAGAGTTACCCCCCTTTCTCTATAGGTATAGGCAGAGTTACCCCCCTTCCACTTTCCCCATAAGTATAGGCAGTGTTACCCACCCCCCTTTTCCCCATAGGTATAGGCAGAGTTACCCCCCTCTCTTCCCCATAGGTATAGGCAGAGTTACCCCCCCTCTTCCTCATAGGTATAGGCAGAGTTAACCCCCCTCTCTCTTCCCCATAAGCATAGGCAGAGTTAACCCCCCCTCTCTTCCCCATAGGTATAGGCAGAGTTAACCCCCCCTCTCTCTTCCCCATAAGCATAGGCAGAGTTAACCCCCCTCTCTTCCCCATAGGTATAGGCAGAGTTAACCCCCCCTTTCCCCATAAGTATAGGCAGAGTTACCCACCCCCCTTTCCCTATAGGCATAGTTACCCCCTCCCCCTTTCCCCATAAGTGTAGGCAGAGTTACCCACCCCCACGTCTTCCCCATAGCTATAGGCAGAGTTACCCCCCTCTCTTCCCCATAGGTATAGGCAGAGTTACCCCCCCTCTCTTCCCCATAGGTATAGGCAGAGTTACCCCCCCCCCCTCTCTTCCCCATAGGTATAGGCAGAATTAACACCCCCCTCTTCCCCATAGGTATGGGCAGAGTAACCCCCCCTCCTCCCCATAGGTATAGGCAGAGTACCCCCCCTCTTCCCCATAGGTATAGGCAGAGTTAACAACCCCCCTTCCCCATAGGTATAGGCAGAGTAAACCCCCCCCCTCTTCCCCATAGGTATAGGCAGAGTAATCCCCCCCCCTTCCCCATAAGTATAGGCAGAGTTAACATCCCCCCCCTTCCCCATAGGTATAGGCAGAGTTAAAAAAAAAATATGCTCACCTGATGTTCCATGCAGCGATCTCCTCAGTAGCAGGGGCTCGTGTCTTCTCCCCTCCACAGTACAGGCACCGATGAGTGACGTCATCAGCGCCTGTACTGCATGTTGCGTGGGGGCGGAGGTCACGTCTCCTCTGTGTAAGCTGCAGATGCGGCTCAGACAGAGGGGACGCCTTCTCCTGTATGTGCGTGTATCGCACATACCGGAGAAGGCATCGCTGTCTGCTCTGGATCTGGGACAAGTGTCCCGGATCCTCAGTAGCAGCGGCAGGCACTTAACCGGGCCGGGCCCTCAGACAAAGTCCAATCGGACCGGCCGGTCAGTCCGCCCCTGATACAGCCTATCAACTTTGAAGGGGTATTCCGGTGGAAAGCATTTCTTTTTAAATCAACTGGTGCCAGAAAGTTAAACAGATTTGTAAATTACTTGTATTATAAAATCTTTATCCTTCCAGTACTTTTTAGCAGCTGTATGCTACAGACGAAATTATTTTATTTTTGAATTTCTTTTTTTTCTTGTCCACAGTGCTCTCTGCTGACACCTGATGCCCGTATCAGGAACTGTCCAGAGCAGGAGAAAATCCTCAGAGCAAACCTATGCTGCTCTGGACAGTTCCTGACATGGACAGAGGTGTCAGCAGAGAGCACTGTGGACAAGACAAAAAGGAATTTAAAAAGCAAAGAAATTCCTCTGTAGCATACAGCTACTAAAAAGTACTGAAAGGATAAAGATCTTTTAATAGAAGTAATTTACAAATCTCTAACTTTCTGGCACCAGTTCATTAAAAAAAAAAAATTTCCACTGGAGTACCTCTTTAAGTTTGTTCATATGTGGACTCTGACTACAGATGAAAATGTGCGCATAACATACACTGCATGTGGGCACAACACTCACTATTCCTAAACTTTTGTTCAAATGTCACAGGAACAAAAAACGACTGATACCACTAGGTGGCGATTTATGGCTGTTAGCAGAAGTTCACCATACACATAACCAACATACTTTACATATGATAAAATGTTCTGCTTTGTTATTCTTCAAAAGAAATTCAAGAATACTTTTACCCCCATTTCATAAAAATAGAAGTTCAAAACATCAAAGATTCATATAGAGTGAAACTGTCTTTTGCACAGGTCAGTTGTGAATCTGTATAGGATTTTACAGGATAATTATAGGGTTTGACGCTTTTATACATATGTGCAGTGTAGGACTCCAGAGTTAAAATCTTCAAATCAGATCTCAGCTACCAGCATACATACCAAGAGCTCCATTTTGCTATGTAAAGATTTCTGTTAGTTGGATTCAACAATTAGTATAGATATATTATCTATCATTTAAAGCACTTATCAGTCACATTACCTGCAGGCTATGTATTTTCACTGGATATATTGTTAATATAAATAGTTACATTTAGCAACATTCTGGTGCTTATGATCCACACTACATGGTACATATAACCTGCCTTCTAGGCAACACCATGTGTTGATGTGTTTTTTTTTTTTTTTTTTTACTGAGATCATGTCCTATCCTTGGGATTTTATTTTATGCTTTCCTGCAGTCATAGGTTTTCATTGTACAATCATACGTTCACATTTTTCCTTTTGATTGCACTTTTTGTTTTGCTTGTTAATTCCTTTTTCTCAATGTGAATTCACAAATCAAAACAAAAAAATGCATGTTAAAAATGGTGCAAGATGCACATTCTGAACCCAGACTGTACCCAGAGGTTTTAGAGGATTATATACATTGATGACCAAACCATCACTGTTTAATAGGTCTGACCTGACTGTGCTATCTCTCATATTGCAGCCTATGTGTATGCAGCTTTGTCTTGTACTACAGCTCAGCTAACTAAAAGTGTAAGCCTAGTGATATGCTGACCAAGGAACAACTTACTGAATGTATATCAGCTATTAGAATGTCTGCTATCTTGATTAACCCTTAATCCTGTGTATTGAATAGTTAAGGGGAACCTGTCATTAGTTTCATGCTTCCTGAACTACGGGCAGTATAAAATACTGACAGAGGCATCGAGTCAGGATCCAGACACTATGATTAAGGCATCTGGAAGTCATTTGGTCTGTTCCCCCAGTTCAGAGGAGAGCTGGCACAGTGAATGGTGTTGTAGCAGTGCTGACAACAAGCAATCAGTATGAAGGTTTTACATACAAGAAAACCAGTAAATGATGCCTTAAATATTAAAGTGCCTTCCAGTTTGCGATTTTTGGCAAGACAGTCCTTATGCACAGAACCTGATAGAAGAAGGGCTCAAGATCCTGTCAAAGTGTAGACACTATGGGGAAGATAAATCAAAACTTGTCCAGAGAAAAAGTTGCTGAGTTGCCCATAGCAACCAATCAGATCGCCTCTTTTCATTCTTCACAGGCATTTTCAAAAATGAAAGAAGCGATCTGATTGGTTGCTATGGACAACTCAGCAACTTTTCCTCTGGACAGGTTGTCATCAATCAAACTTAAGTCCATGCTTGTTAAAATATACTCTCCTATAGGTGGGGGATATGCATATATACATAGTGGGCCTCATAAGGCTTTTCCGAGTAGATGTTTTTTTTTTTTTTGTGTCGCATGTGTTGTGTGCCAGAATTTCCAACAAAAGATTAAAAAAAAACCTACTAACTCTCTACTTATGTTTCCACATAAAATGTAATGGATGTAAATGGGCACTCACAGATCAAAAATCTTTTTTATAGGTAGTACATCTTGGCAAAACATTAACCTTTCTAATTTACGTAATAAAAAATTGTATTTCCTTTTTATAGAAATAATGTCTTGTGAAATCATGGCTTTGTCCAAGCTGAAGCATAGGCATGGACAAAGTCCAATAAGTGAGGGTGGGCTAGCACTCCTCTGTGTCTGATAGGACAGGAGAGAGCACAGAGGAGTACTGTCAGGCAGGAGTGAGCACAGATGAGTGATATCAGACAGGGGAGAGCACAGAGGAGTGCTATAAGACAGGAGAGAGCACAGAAGAGTACTATCAGACAGGAGAGAGCACAGAGGAGTACTATCAGACAGGAGAGAGCACAGAGTGCTATCAGACAGGAGAGACTACAGAGGAGTACTATCAGACAGAAGAGAGCACATAGCAGTACTATCAGACAGAAGAGAGCACAGAGCAGTATTATCAGACAGAAGAGAGCACAGAGGAGTACTATCAGACAGGAGAGTAGATAGAGGTGTACAATCAGACAGAAGAGAGCACAGAGGATTACTATAAGACAGAAGAGAGCACAGAGGAGTCCTATCAGACAGGGGAGAGTACAGAGGAGTACTATCAGACAGAAGAGAGCATATAACAGTATTAGCAGACAGAAGAGAGCACAGAGGAGAACTATCATACAGGAGAGAGCACAGAGGAGTCCTATCAGACAGGAGAGAGTACAGAGGAGTACTATCAGACAGTAGAGAGCACAGAGAAGTCCTATCAGACAGGAGAGAACACAGAGGAGTACTATCAGACAGGAGAAAGCACAGAGGAGTGCTATCAGACAGGAGAGAGCACAGAGGAGTACTTTCAGACAGAAGAGAGCAAAGAGGAGTGCTATCAGACAGGAGAGAGCATAGAGCAGTACTATCAGACAGGAGAGAGCACAGAGGAGTGCTCTCAGACAGGAGAGAGCACAAAGGAGTGCTATCAGACAGGCGAGAGCAAAGATGAGTGCTATCAGACAGGAGAGAGCACAGAGGAGTACTATCAGACAGGAGAAAGCACAGAGGAGTCCTATCAGACAGGAGAGAGCGCAGAGGAGTACTATGAGACAGGAGAGTGAACAGAGGAGTACTATCAGACAAGTGTGAGCACAAAGGAATGCTATCAGACAGTGAAGAACACAGAGGAGTTATATCAGACAGGAGAGAGCACAGATGAGTGCTATCAGACAGGAAAGAGCACAGAGGAGTCCTATCAGACAGGAGAGAGCACAGAGTGCTATCAGACAGGAGAGACTACAGAGGAGTACTATCAGACAGAAGAGAGCACATAGCAGTACTATCAGACAGAAGAGAGCACAGAGCAGTATTATCAGACAGAAGAGAGCACAGAGGAGTACTATGAGACAGGAGAGAGCCCAGAGGAGTCCTGTCAGAGAGAAGAGAGCACAGAGGAGTACTATCAGACAGGAGAGTAGATAGAGGTGTACAATCAGACAGGAGAGAGCACAGAGGAGTACTATCAGACAGAAGAGAGCACAGAGGAGTCCTATCAGACAGGGGAGAGTACAGAGGAGTACTATCAGACAGAAGAGAACACATAGCAGTATTAGCAGACAGAAGAGAGCACAGAGGAGAACTATCAGACAGGAGAGAGCACAGAGGAGTCCTATCAGACAGGAGAGAGTACAGAGGAGTACTATCAGACAGTAGAGAGCACAGAGAAGTCCTATCAGACAGGAGAGAACACAGAGGAGTACTATCAGACAGGAGAAAGCACAGAGGAGTGCTATCAGACAGGAGAGAGCACAGAGGAGTACTTTCAGACAGGAGAGAGCAAAGAGGAGTGCTATCAGACAGGAGAGAGCATAGAGCAGTACTATCAGACAGGAGAGAGCACAGAGGAGTGCTCTCAGACAGGAGAGAGCACAAAGGAGTGCTATCAGACAGGCGAGAGCAAAGATGAGTGCTATCAGACAGGAGAGAGCACAGAGGAGTACTATCAGACAGGAGAAAGCACAGAGGAGTACTATCATATAGGAGAGAGCACAGATGAGTCCTATCAGACAGGGGAGAGCACAGAGGAGTACTATCAGAGAGGAGTGAGCAAAGAGCAGTATTATCACACAGAAGAGAGCACAGAGGAGAACTATCAGACAGGAGAGAGCACAGAGGAGTCCTATCAGACAGCAGAGAGCCCAGAGGAGTCCTATCAGACAGGAGAGGACACAGAGGAGTATTATCAGACAGGAGAGAGCCCAGAGGAGTGCTATCAGACAGGGGAGAGCAAAGAGGAGTGCTATCAGACAGGAGAGAGCATAGAGGAGTACTATCAGACAGGAGAGAGCAAAGAGGAGTACTATCAGACAGGAGAGAACACAGAGGAGTACTATCAGACAGGAGAGAGCAAAGAGGAGTGCTATCAGACAGGAGAGAGCACAGAGGAGGACTATCAGACAGGAGAGAGCACAGAGGAGTATTATCAGACAGGAGAGAGCACAGATGAGTGCTATCAGACAGGAGAGAGCACAGAGGAGTACCATCAGACAGGAGAGAGCACAGAGGAGTACTATCAGACAGGAGAAAGCACAGTGGAGTACTATCATATAGGAGAGAGCACAGAGGAGTCCTATCAGACAGGGGAGAGCACAGAGGAGTACTGTCAGACAGGAGAGAGCAGAGAGGAGTGCTATCATACAGGAGAGAGCACAGAGGAGTCCTGTCAGATAGGGGAGAGCACAGAGGAGTACTATCAGACAGGAGAGAGCACAGAAGAGTACTATCAGATAGGAGAGAGCACAGAGGAGTGCTTTCAGACAGGAGAGAGCACATAGGAGTACTATAAGACAGGAGAGAGCATAGAGGAGTGCTATCAGACAGGAGAGAGCACAGAGGAGTCCTATTAGACAGGAGAGAGCACAGAGGAGTACTATGAGACAGGAGAGAGCACAGATGAGTACTATCAGACAAGTGTGAGCACATAGGAATGCTATCAGACAGGGGAGAACACAGAGGAGTCATATCAGACAGGAGAGAGTACAGAGGAGTACTATCAGACAGCAGAGAGCACAGAGGAGTCCTATCAGACAGGAGAGAACACAGAGGAGTACTATCAGACAGGAGAGAGCACAGAGGAGTGCTATCAGACAGGGGAGAGCAAAGAGGAGTGCTATCAGACAGGAGAGAGCATAGAGGAGTTCTATCAGACAGGAGAGAGCAAAGAGGAGTCCTATCAGACAGGAGAGAACACAGAGGAGTACTATCAGACAGGAGAGAGCACAGAGGTGTGCTATCAGACAGGAGAGAGCACAAAGGAGTGCTATCAGACAGGAGAGAGCACAGAGGAGTGATATCAGACAGCAGAGAGCACAGAATAGTACTATCAGACAGACCAGAGCAAAGAGGAGTGCTATCAGACAGGAGAGAGCACAGAGGAGGACTATCAGACAGGAGAGAGCACAGAGGAGTACTATCAGACAGGAGAGAGCATAGAGGAGTATTATCAGACAGGAGAGCGCACAGATGAGTGCTATCAGACAGGAGAGAGCACAGAGGAGTACCATCAGACAGGAGAGAGCACAGAGGAGTACTATCAGACAGGAGAAAGCACAGTGGAGTACTATCATATAGGAGAGAGCACAGAGGAGTCCTATCAGACATGGGAGAGCACAGAGGAGTACTTTTAGACAGGAGTGAGCAGAGAGGAGTGCTATCATACAGGAGAGAGCACAGAGGAGTGATATCAGACAGGGGAGAGCACAGAGGAGTGCTATCAGACAGGAGAGAGCACAGAAGAGTACTATCAGATAGGAGAGAGCACAGAGGAGAGCTATCAGACAGGAGAGAGCACATAGGAGTACTATAAGACAGGAGAGAGCATAGAGGAGTGCTATCAGACAGGAGAGAGCACAGAGGAGTCCTATTAGACAGGAGAGAGCACAGAGGAGTACTATGAGACAGGAGAGAGCACAGTGGAGTACTTTCAGACAGGAGTGAGCCTAGAGGAGTACTATACGACAGGAGAGAGCACAGAGGAGTCCTGTCAGAGAAGAGAGAGCACAAAGGAGTCCTATCAGACAGGAGAGGACACAGAGGAGTATTATCAGACAGGAGAGAGCCCAGAGGAGTGCTATCAGACAGGGGAGAGCAAAGAGGAGTGCTATCAGACAGGAGAGAGCATAGAGGAGTACTATCAGACAGGAGAGAGCAAAGAGGAGTACTATCAGACAGGAGAGAACACAGAGGAGTACTATCAGACAGGAGAGAGCAAAGAGGAGTGCTATCAGACAGGAGAGAGCACAGAGGAGGACTATCAGACAGGAGAGAGCACAGAGGAGTATTATCAGACAGGAGAGAGCACAGATGAGTGCTATCAGACAGGAGAGAGCACAGAGGAGTACCATCAGACAGGAGAGAGCACAGAGGAGTACTATCAGACAGGAGAAAGCACAGTGGAGTACTATCATATAGGAGAGAGCACAGAGGAGTCCTATCAGACAGGGGAGAGCACAGAGGAGTACTGTCAGACAGGAGAGAGCAGAGAGGAGTGCTATCATACAGGAGAGAGCACAGAGGAGTCCTGTCAGATAGGGGAGAGCACAGAGGAGTACTATCAGACAGGAGAGAGCACAGAAGAGTACTATCAGATAGGAGAGAGCACAGAGGAGTGCTTTCAGACAGGAGAGAGCACATAGGAGTACTATAAGACAGGAGAGAGCATAGAGGAGTGCTATCAGACAGGAGAGAGCACAGAGGAGTCCTATTAGACAGGAGAGAGCACAGAGGAGTACTATGAGACAGGAGAGAGCACAGATGAGTACTATCAGACAAGTGTGAGCACATAGGAATGCTATCAGACAGGGGAGAACACAGAGGAGTCATATCAGACAGGAGAGAGTACAGAGGAGTACTATCAGACAGCAGAGAGCACAGAGGAGTCCTATCAGACAGGAGAGAACACAGAGGAGTACTATCAGACAGGAGAGAGCACAGAGGAGTGCTATCAGACAGGGGAGAGCAAAGAGGAGTGCTATCAGACAGGAGAGAGCATAGAGGAGTTCTATCAGACAGGAGAGAGCAAAGAGGAGTCCTATCAGACAGGAGAGAACACAGAGGAGTACTATCAGACAGGAGAGAGCACAGAGGTGTGCTATCAGACAGGAGAGAGCACAAAGGAGTGCTATCAGACAGGAGAGAGCACAGAGGAGTGATATCAGACAGCAGCGAGCACAGAATAGTACTATCAGACAGACCAGAGCAAAGAGGAGTGCTATCAGACAGGAGAGAGCACAGAGGAGGACTATCAGACAGGAGAGAGCACAGAGGAGTACTATCAGACAGGAGAGAGCATAGAGGAGTATTATCAGACAGGAGAGCGCACAGATGAGTGCTATCAGACAGGAGAGAGCACAGAGGAGTACCATCAGACAGGAGAGAGCACAGAGGAGTACTTTCAGACAGGAGAAAGCACAGTGGAGTACTATCATATAGGAGAGAGCACAGAGGAGTCCTATCAGACAGGGGAGAGCACAGAGGAGTACTATAAGACAGGAGAGAGCATAGAGGAGTGCTATCAGACAGGAGAGAGCACAGAGGAGTCCTATTAGACAGGAGAGAGCACAGAGGAGTACTATGAGACAGGAGAGAGCACAGTGGAGTACTTTCAGACAGGAGTGAGCCTAGAGGAGTACTATACGACAGGAGAGAGCACAGAGGAGTCCTGTCAGAGAAGAGAGAGCACAAAGGAGTACTATCAGACAGGAGAGAGCACAGAGGAGTGCTATCAGACAGGAGAGAGCACAGAGGAGTGCTATCAGACAGGAGAGAGCATAGAGGAGTATTATCAGACAGGAGAGCGCACAGATGAGTGCTATCAGACAGGAGAGAGCACAGAGGAGTACCATCAGACAGGAGAGAGCACAGAGGAGTACTTTCAGACAGGAGAGAGCATAGAGGAGTATTATCAGACAGGAGAGCGCACAGATGAGTGCTATCAGACAGGAGAGAGCACAGAGGAGTACCATCAGACAGGAGAGAGCACAGAGGAGTACTTTCAAACAGGAGAAAGCACAGTGGAGTACTATCATATAGGAGAGAGCACAGAGGAGAGCTATCAGACAGGAGAGAGCACATAGGAGTACTATAAGACAGGAGAGAGCATAGAGGAGTGCTATCAGACAGGAGAGAGCACAGAGGAGTCCTATTAGACAGGAGAGAGCACAGAGGAGTACTATGAGACAGGAGAGAGCACAGTGGAGTACTTTCAGACAGGAGTGAGCCTAGAGGAGTACTATACGACAGGAGAGAGCACAGAGGAGTCCTGTCAGAGAAGAGAGAGCACAAAGGAGTACTATCAGACAGGAGAGAGCACAGAGGAGTGCTATCAGACAGGAGAGAGCACAGAGGAGTGCTATCAGACAGGAAAGAGCACAGAGGAGTGCTAGCCCACCCTCACTTACTGGACTTTGTCTATGCCTGCGCTTCAGCTTGGACAAAGCCATGATTTTATCAGCCATGATTTCTATAAAAAGGAAATAAAATATTCTTATGATGTATATTAGAAAGGTTAATGTTTTGCCAAGATGTACATCATAAAAAAAAAGTTTTTGAATCTAATAGTTCCCATTTAAGCTCTGGAAATCCAGACTTTTCAGAGCATGTGTAAAAAGAACAAATTGTACAAGATACTGTAGTAAATACCATGGCAAAATACCTGTCGGAAACAAAAACTCATAAAGAAAACTACACTCCACTCTTAGTCAATGAGGCCCACTGTGTATGCTCCAGCACACTTACTGATCAACAATAATGTCAAATTATCCAGCCTCTCTAGCCCTTTAAGTGTACCTGTCACTCATAAAACTTTTGACATGTCTTAGTGACATGTCAAAAGTTTTGATCTGCAGGGTTCTGAGTGTTCAGGCCATCGGCGATCAGGAGAACGAGCTGGGAGAAGTTTGCGCTGCCGCGTGCTCTTCTCCCTACTCTGTGTCACGTAATCTCTCCCCTTTCCTTTAGCTCAGTAATGTCCAAACTGTGGCCCTCCAGATGTTTCAAAACTACACATCCCAGTATGCTTTGCAAACGGCTGTCTGGGAATGCTGGGAGTTGTAGTTTTGCATCATCTGGAGGGCCACAGTTTGGACATCACTGCTTTAGCTTTTCAGTAACACCACCAGTAGCTCAGTGCTTAGTGTAACCCCTTTTGGTGCTGCTGCTGTTTCTTGTATTTCTGCTCCAACAGCACCTTGCAAACCCAGTGCATCAGTAATCCTTTCTCAATTTACATACCATGTGTACTAATTCACTGTGTAAATCATCTCCCAGCACAATGCCAGTCTGTTCAGTGAACTTTAACCAGCAATTTACCAGCTGTGCTCTGCTGCAATAGGCCAGATAAGTAAGGGAAAGGAAGTGCTCGTGGGAGTATTACTGCCAAACATCCCAGCTTTTGTTCCGTCTTCTGAAATAGAGAGAATGAAAAATACCATGAAGGGGGCTTTCAGGCAATCAATAAGAGCAGTGAGAGTGCTAAAATCACTGTGCCACCAATCTGAAGGGTTAAGGCTAAGGTTCCACTAAGTTTTTGGAAAACTTAGGGAGGAGAAGTGTAAGTTCTTCCTTTATATATCCTATTCCTTTTGAATACACTTCTGGCTTTGGCTCAAAAACTGCAGTGGCAGATATCCAAAAAGTGCCAGAAAGAATTGGAAACTTAGCCTAAGAATGACAGCTGATCAATGTCCTCCATGGGCATTCGGCAAAATCCCAGGAATTTCTCTAGATGCTGAAAGAAACATATGATGTTATTATTAATACTCAACAATATACATTACATAGAGGTAAAAAATAAATCATACACTAAAGTCCCAACTCCTGGTACAAAACCTCACTGAAAAGCTGAATTCAAATTTGCATCAAATCCATGTCAAATTTACATGATTGTTTTGAAAACCATATCTAAAAGCTATAAATAAACAGATTTCTGATACACATTCCTTTTTTTTAAATCAGCATCAGGTTTTCTATCAAATACTCTGTGTGAACATGCTTAAAATATATATTTTTTTGGCCAAGAACACAGCTGCCTTGTTTTATTACAAAACACACTACATACAATGCTTTTTCGTTTTTTGGTGTCATGTTGCACTTTTTGTTCATTTTTGGGGGTCTTCTATTCAAAATGCAACAGACTCTAGTTATTTTCTCATTTTTGTCGGACATTTACCTGTGAGCTTTCTATAGGACTTGAAAAATGTTAGGAAAAAGTTCATGTCAGTGTTTTTTTTTTCAAGCCAAACAATTTAGGAGGAAATGGAGGCAATTGTGTCTGTTGAACAAGGCCAGCAGATTATGAATTACAAAGCAAAATCTTTTACAACAGCACCAGAAAAACAGGATGTTGTAGTCATATGTTTGTGCTCATCGCAGCAATCCAGAAGAGTTTTCGTGCTCATGCATGTCTACCAACTTAATTATTACTTTTTTTTACTTTTAAAATCCCATAAAAATGAGCTGAATTACCTCCGGTTTGGGCATGTTTCTCTATGGTGACTGGTTTTACTAGACCATGTAATTCACATAAACCTTTATTAAACCATATAAGATGGAATCCCCTTAAGATGAGCCAAGTCCTATAATTGTCAGCCACTTACATTGTGGAAAATTCACACTATGGTTGATAACTGAACTAATCCAGTATCTCTAGTTTTATTATAGTCTTGTTAACATTTCAACAAATCAGAAATGGGAAGCTGTTATACACAGTATATTATTCTTATTGTTTGCAATACGTACAATAGAGATAAGGGCCAGTTTAATGGTGGAGATCATTGACAAAATCATCAGCCTTGTGCATATGGACACCATGGGGTACTGGGGTACTTGTTCACAGGGCTGGACTGGGACCAAAAGTAGGCCCAAAGGCACTCGGGATGTTGCACGGGATAGCGCCACGTGAGCCTACCTCCGAATTTATCTACACCCTTCCTGGACATCAGAACAACGGTTTATCCCTCGGCTGCTCCGCATCCATCGTTGGTCACTATCAGTGACATAAAGTGCTAAATGGTGTTGTTGCACGTAGCAACACCAGAAGGTGAGCACTGTATAATTACTTAAAGTATCCTAACTAAGGTTTTGGGCACATAGTTGTGCTCTTTTTTCTTTTTTTATGTCTGCCAAAATTAGGCCCAGGCATTTAGGAATAAGCAGAACATTTTTTGGGTAGGGGTCTGACTGCTTGGACCGCCATGCCTATGGCATTATGGGAGTTATAGTTTTGTAACAGCTGGAGAACCACAGATCTGGGCACAATACCACTCATCAAAACTACAGTCTGCTGACTAGAGTTCAAGTAAGACAGTCTGGAGAATACACATTGGTATAATGATGTCTTGTCTATAGTCTATAGCAGTGACAGTGCATACAGTCATTTTATGGCTGTATTTCTTATGGCTGTAAAAATAAGTGACATTGACTATCTGACCATTTTTTTGGAAAGCAGGTGTTTCTTTTTAATTGGTATCTCTAACTATTTAAAAAAGAAAAGAAGCCATTTTTAATTGTTTATGATGATTTTTTTTACGGCTGAAAATACCAGCTGTAAACATTGTGTGAACATGGCCTAATAGTACATCCCTTGCATCAGCTACATTTGTCTGCCAGCTTCCACCAGCAAAATCAGGCATCCAGGATGGTCAGCTGATTGTGAGGGCAGGTGTTGTGGATCCACTATACCTGTTGTGGACGATGGCGTGAGCCATACCAGGAAGTGGAGTCTAAGGAGCCGCTGGTTTTCACCAGAGCCCACCGCAAAGCAGGATGGACTTGCGTCGGCAGGCGGCTCCCAGGTCGCTACCCCTGGCACGACTCATCCACAAAGGCTGCTGAGGAGATGTGTGGCACAGACGGAGTCATAGTGATCTTCCACACCGCACTCCGTTAGAATCAGCCCCCAGAGCGTGCTCACTCTGGGTCTGATTACTGGTGATCACAGGGATGGAGCATAGTGACGTCACGGCTCCGCCCCCGTGTGACGTCACGCTGCTCTGTCCCCGTGATCGCCAGTAATCAGAACCGGAGCGAGCACGCTCCGAGGGCTCATTCTAACGGGGTGCGGCGTGGAAGATCACGGGGGTCCCCAGCGGCGGGACTCTCACGATCAGGCATCTTATCCCCTATCCTTTGGATAGGGGATAAGATGTGTTAGCGCCGGAGTACCCCTTTAAAGTCCCATACAAGTCTATGGGAAATATATGTTACTGCATAACTTCCAAAAGGCTGGAGATATTTCAATAATACTTGGTCACATGTTACTTATATATCCATGTAAAATATAGGATAGTTAATTTAACCCTTAACTACCCCCATTTTGGAGGTTTGGGTTTTTTGTTTAAAGTCCCACGCAAATCTATGGGAAATGTTCCCACATAACTTCCGTACGGCTGGAGATATTTCAATAATACCTGGTACACATATTACTTACCGTATATACTCGAGTATAAGCCGAGTTTTTCAGCATGATTTTTCGTGCTGAAAACACCCCCCTCGGCTTATACTCGAGTGAACTCTCTGCCCTTAGTGGTCTTCAACCTGCGGATCTCCAGAGGTTTCAAAACTACAACTCCCAGCAAGCCCGGGCAGCCATCGGCTGTCCAGGCTTGCTGGGAGTTGTAGTTTTGAAACCTCTGGAGGTCAGCAGGTTGAAGACCACTGCGGCCTTCGACATCATCCAGCCCCCTCTCACCCCCTTTAGTTCTGTACTCACCTCCGCTCGGCGCTGGTCCAGTGCTGCAGGACTGTCCGGTGGGGAGGTCGTCCGGTGGGATAGTGGTTCCGGGCTGCCATCTTCACCAGGGAGGCCTCTTCTCCGCGCTTCGGGCCTGGCCCCGGAATAGTCACGTTGCCTTGACGACGACGCAGAGGTACGTTCATTACCAACGTTCCTCTGCGTCATCGTCAAGGCAATGCCTCTTCTGGGCGCGGAGAAGAGGCCCCCCGGTGAAGATGGCAGCCCGGAACCACTATCCCACCGGACGACCTCCCCACTGGACAGTCCTGCAGCACCAGACCAGCGCCGAGCGGAGGTGAGTACAGAACTAAAGGGGGTGAGAGGGGGCTGGATGATGTCGATGGCTGCCCGGGCTTGCTGGGAGTTGTAGTTTTGAAACATCTGGAGGTCCGCAGGTTGAAGACCATGATGATGACATGTGGTGATGATGACAAGGGGATGATGAAGGGGGGGGTGTGGGATTATGACAAGGGGATGATGAAGGGGGGGGATTATGGCAAGGGGATGATGAAGGGGGGGTGTGTGGAATGATGACAGGGGGATGATAAAGGGGGGGTGGGATGATGACAAGAGGATGATGACAAGAGGATGATGACAAGGGGATGATGACAAGGGGATGATGACAGGCGGTGATGATGAAGGGGGAATGATGACAGGCAGTGATGATGAAGGGGGGATGATGACAGACAGTGATGATGAAGGGGGGATGATGACAGGGTGATGATGATGAGGGTGTTAATGACGGGGTCTGGATGATGACAGGGGGGGGATGATGTATTTCCCACCCTAGGCTTATACTCGAGTCAATAACTTTTCCTGGGATTTTGGGGTGAAATTAGGGGCCTCGGCTTATATTCGGGTCGGCTTATACTCGAGTATATACGGTATATGTCAAATAAAAAGATATGATAGTTAAATTAACCCTTACCTACACCCTTATCCTGTTAAGGACCAAGGGCGTAAACTTACGCCCCTAGTCCCGCTCCTGTGATATAACGCGGGGTTACACGGTAACCCCGCATCATATCCCGGCGGGCCCAGCGTCATAGTGAATGAAGCCGGGACCCGCCGCTATTAGCGCGCGGCACTGGTCGCGGTGCCGCGCCCTATTAACCCTTTAGCCGTGCGCTCAAAGCTGAGCCGCGCGGCTAAAAGTAAAATGTGCCGGTTAGCTCACGGAGCTGTTCGGGATCGCCGTGGTATAATCGCGGCATCCCAAACAGCTGTACTTTAGGAGGAAGGTCTCTTACCTTCCTTCCTGCAGTCCGATCGCCGAATGAATGCTTCAAGCCTGAGATCCAGGCTTGAGCATTCAATCACCGAAAACACTGATTGATGCATTCCTATGGAGATGCATCAATCAGTGGTAAAGATCGGTACATGCAATGTTATAGCCCCCCCCTAGGGGCTATAATATGGCATAAGAAGAGTGTAAAAAAATAATTAAAGGAGAACTCCGGTATGGGTGGGAAAAAACAACATCCCCTATCCTAAGCATAGGGGATACGTGTTAGATCGCGGGGGGTCCGACAGCTGGGGCCCCCTGCGATCTCCTGTACAGGGACCCGGCTCGCTCCTGCCCAATGCAGGAGCCGAGCATTTTCGACCACAGCCGAAGCTGCGGCCGACACGTCCCCTCCATTCCCTTCTATGGCAGGGCCGGAGATTGCCGAAGGCAGCACTACAGCCCTGCCATAGAAGTGCATGGAGGGGGTGTGTCGGCCCCTTAGGATAGGGGATAAGTTGTTTTTTCCCACCCATACCGGAGTTCTCCTTTAAGCCTTTCAATGATCCCTTCCTCTAATAAAAGTTTGAATCACCTGGCATTTCCAAGAATTAAAAAAAAAAACAGTGTAAATAAAAATAAAAATAAACATATGTGGTATTGCCGCGTGCGGAAATGTTCGAATTATAAAAATATACCGCTTTTTAAACCGCACGTTCAATGGCGTATGCGCCAAAAATTCCAACGTCCAAAATAGCGTATTTTTGGTCACTTTTTATATAATGAAAAAATGAATAAAAAGCGATAAATAAGTCCTATCAATGCAAAAATAGTACCACTAAAAACTTGTGCAAAAAATTAGCTCTCATAGCCCCCTGAACATGGAAAAATAAAAAAGTTATAGGGCTCAGAAAATGACAATTTTAAATGTATAAATTTTCCTGCATGTATTTATGATTTTTTTTCAATAGTAATACAAAATCAAACCTATACAAGTAGGGTATCATTTTAACTGTATGGACCTAGAGAATAAAGAAAAGGTGTCATTTTTAACGAAAAATGTACTACAAAATGGCATTTTTTTTTCAATTTTGTCGCACAATGATTTTTTTTCCGTTTCACCGTATATTTTTGGGTACAATGACTGATGTCATTACAAAGTAGAATTGGTGGCGCAAAAAATATGCCATAATACAGATTTTTAGGTGCAACATTGAAAGAGTTAAGGTTTTTTTAAAGGTAAGGAGGAAAAAACGAAAGTGCAAAAAACGAAAAACGCCTGGTCCTTAAGGGGTTATATAAAGATGGATTTTTGTTTCATATCCCATGCAAGTATAAGGGACTTCCAGTACCTTACTCCACAAGCTCTGCTCTGCATCTCCTGCTGAATCTGTCAGTCCGGCTTGCAAGCCAAACCCCATCTCACAAAGACATGCCCACTGTTTAAGCCCCACCCTTTTTATTCTCTACCCTTTTTGTGCATTGGTCTGGCTTGAAAATCACGCCCAGTCCCACAAAGCCATGTTCCCTTCTATTTTTAGCTTACAATATCTTCATCACCAATCAGTCCCACCTGAGGACAGGATATGAGGATGGGACATAAGGACAACATATGAGGACGGGATATGATGACGGGACATGAGGACGGGACATGAGGACGGGACATGAGGAAGGGGTATGAGGACGGGATATGAGGTCGAGATATGATGACGGGATATGATGACGGGATATAGGGACGGGCTATAGGGACGGGATTTGGGGTTGGGATATGACAACAATTTATGAGGATGGGATATGAAGTCAAAAGCTTCCTCCTTTGTTGATTTTCCTCCCCAACAAGGATTAGGAAGGACAAACCGGGCAATGCCGGGTACTCAGCTAGTCTATAAATATGAAACTCAATGAGATTTATCAAACGATTTAGACTGGTTTTTCCTGTCTAAATTTGTCGCACAGAAAGTCGCAGTCTAAATATGTGCGACTTTTCTGCGACTTTTGCTGTAGAGGATTTTTAGAACATGATGCATGCAAATCTATTTTAGACAGAAATGCATTGGAAAATGCATTGGTGTTGAATTTATCAAGTGCGACTTTTGTGCGACAAGTCGCATCTGCCCAAAATGCGCTGAAATGTCAGACCATGTTGGAGCAGGTCTAAATGCAGTTTAAGCTGTAGACCCTGAAGTCTGAGCACAGAATTTATCAAGGGCTGTGAGACCTTTGATAAATTAGGAGCACAATAGACAGGAGACTACCACATCCGCTGCTCTATAAGCATACCCAGAATAGACTAGATTAGTAAATGTCCCCCATTGTGTGTATGTGTGTGTATGTTCCAGCATCATGTCCAAACGGCTAAAGATATTAACATGAAACTTGGCACACATGTTACTTATATGTCAACAACAAACATAGGATAGGTAATTTAACCCTTACTCACCCCCATTTGCCAGGGTGGGGTTTTTGTTTAAAGTCCCATACAAGTCTTTGGGAGATATTTCAATAATACCTGGTACACATATTACTTAAATGTCAAATAAAAAGATATGATAGTTAAATTAACCCTTACCTACACCCTTATATAAAAGATGGGTTTTGTTTCAAGTCCCATGCAAGTATATGGGACTTCCAGTACCTTACTCTACAAGCTCCACTCTGCATCTCCTGGTGAATCCGGCTTGCAAGCCACACCCCATCTCACAAAGACACCGCTTTTATTATCTACCCTTTTTGTGTATCGGTCTGGCTTGAAAGTCCCGCCCAGTCCCACAAAGCCATGTCCCCTTCTATTTTCAGCTTACAATATATTCATCACAAATCAGTCCCACCTGAGGACAGGATATGAGTATGGGACATAAGGACGGGATATGGGGCTGGGATATGAGGTCAGGATATGATGACGAGATATGAGGTCAGGATATGAGGACAGAATAGGAGGAAGGGATATGGGGACAGGATATGAGGACGGGGTATGGGGACGGGATATGAGGTCGGCTATGGGGACGGGATATGGGGTCGGGCTATGAGGACAGGATTTGAGGACGGGATATGAGGCCGGGATATGAGGACGGGATATGAGGCCGTAATATGAGGCTGGGATATGAGGACGGGATATGAGGTCAGGATATGAGGACGGGATATGGGGTCGAGATAGGAGGTCAGGATAGGAGGACGGGATATGAGGACGAGATATGAGGACCGGATATGAGGACGGGATAGGAGGTCTGGATATAAGGTTAAGATACGAGGATGGGATATGAGGTTAGGATATGAAGATGAGATATGAGGTTGAGATATGAGGACGGGATATGGGGACGGGATATGGGGTTGGGATATGACAACAATATAAGAGGCTGGGATATGAAGACAAAAGCTTCCTCCTTTGTTGATTTTCCTCCCCAACAAGGATTAGGAAGGAAAAACTGGGCAATGCCGGGTACTCAGATAGTTTTCATATAATTTTGCAATGGAAGCAATCTCCACAGCATTTAGGTCTAACTCCATTGGCAACTAAGATGGTAAGAGCTCAGGACATGGAATATAATGCAAGAGGTAAGCAAAAGTGAGCCATGTAAACAATACTGATCAAGACTGCATTTATATGTGTCTGGCATTTCACAAATACTTTAAAGCTTGTAAATGCCTTTTACAAAAACATTCTTGGTATACCTTATGGTGTCCACCCATTTTTATGAGCACACTGCATGCCAACCTAATGATATGCTTTAATGAGACACATATAGAAATTATTAATGTTCCAAAAATACCATCAAAGAATCACAGGGAGGAATCTGTATTTCCTTGTTTTCCACCTGGCTGTCTTTTATCCATATTATCCATACTTTACAGCTTCTCTATACTTTTTTTTAAACCAAAATGAATTTACTATAATGATATAGGTCCTAGGTGTAGGATTGGCCCAGATAAAATAAGGCAAATTTCAATACATCCTTAGTACAGTCAAAAGCTATTGTTTCACAGCTATGACAGTCCTAGGACTAAAGTTGGGCATGTACCTTAGATTAAAGTTGGCCGAGACAGCTGATGTCCAGCATGCCCTTGTAAACATTGGTATCGTTTTAATCGTGTTGAGCCACAGAATAAAATAAATATGTAAGTTTTACCGTAAAGTGTAGGGCCTAAAAACAAAACCCTCCAAAAGATGCTAAATTGTGGTTTTCTATTGAATTTCCCCCACACAAATAATATTTCAGGGGTTGACATACATTTTATGGTTAAATGAGTGATGTAATTACAAAGTATAATTCGTCACAAAAAACAAACAAACCCGTATATGGGCCTGTGGATGGAAAAATAAAATAATGGCCTTCTGAGAGTTTTGGCTTTTAGAAGGCGAGGAGGAAGAAACAAAAATGTAAAAATGAAATTGTGTCCTTAACCCCTTAACAACCATGGACGTGTATACATGTCCAGGGGGGATGAATGTTTCCGCACCTGAACACACCTGAGTATTCACGTCCATGAATCTTCGGTCCTGGCAGTTTAAGACGCTTTTCGAACAGACCACTAGCTGTAAGTAGTTTGACAATTGGGGGGGGGCTCCCTCTGTCTCTCCAGTAGCACCCCGTAATCACATGCTGCTTGTTACCCTGGCAGCCAGGGATCTGTATTAGGACATGCCAAAGGCTGACACTGACAGGCAGCATATTACTGCAATGCTTTGGAATACTAAGTATTCCAAAGCATTAACCCCTTAAGGATGCCGCCTATTATTACCTTAATGACGAAGCCCAATTTTTCAAATCTGGCATGTGTGTCTTTAAGTGGTAATAACTTTGACATCATTTTACTTAGCAATGTGGTGGCAAGGTATACTTGTCAGGTTGTAACGCCAGGGCACCATCAGCCTATACTCGGTCTGAGGTGGAGACAGCTTCTCCTGGGCCAGGCACGGGGCAATAAACACACCGACGGAGCAGAGTAGAAGGGATGCAGTGTTACCCATGGGAGCCTTGTTGCCTAGCTGAGACTTATGGTGCTTTTCACCCACTTGGCTTGGATTAGATAGACTTCAGGATTGGAGATTAAGAGATATCCTACGCTGACTAGGGTTCTGCTAAGGTCCAATTACTGAAACCGCCAGGGCATGACTCACCAACTCCTGTATGGGGAACACTTGCAGAATGGAGGGGTTGATTTGATTAAGAACTTTTCTTTAGGCTTCCCTTGGAATCACTTCACACTTCTTCCACCTCCTTTCCACACTGCAGCTCGCATGGAGCTCTGCACACAGCAGCAACTGAAACCAGTCTTCACAGTGACTAAGCACTAAACTGAAAATAGTCTGAGGCAACTCCACCCTCCCTACACTATATATATATATATAGGGCATTTTGGGGGTTTCCATTGGGTGGACAGGGTCACCTGGTTACTCTGCATCTCCTTCTTAAAGGTACAGTGCATATATAATATAAGATTACAGTAAATACAGCACAGTGCATAAACACAATAAACAATAGAACAGTGGGCCCATCACAGGACCAGCAGCAGGCATGCCTGAGGAGATCCGCAGCCCACAGGACAGCCTTTGGTGCTGGGACACCACAGCAACGCGATTCTGAGATAGTTTATTGTGACATATTGTACTTTATATTAGTGGTAAATCTTTGTTGATTCATGCAGCATTTTTTGTGAAAAACTCCAAAATATTATGAAAAATTAGAACATTTTTGGCGTCTTTTATAAAAAAAATTTTTATGGCATTCACTGTATGCCAAAATGTGTTGATTTTTATTCTGTGGGTCGGTACAATCATGGCAGTACCCAATTTATATAGTTTTTTTATGTTCTCTTTCCTTTTCTCAGCAAAATCCTTTATTAATTAATTAATTAATTTTTTTGAGTTGTCATGCTCTGACCGACATAATTTTTTTTTTTTTCATCCAACCGCATTGTGTGAGTGCATATTTTTAACACCTTAAGGACACATGACATACTGGAACGTCATGTGTCCGCTCCCGATCTATAACGCGGGGCTACCCTCTAACAACGGCCGGGACCCGTGGCTAATAGCGCGCGGCAGTGATCGCGGTGCCGCGCGCTATTAACCCTTTAGACGCGGTGTTCAAAGTTGAACGCCGTGTCTAAAGTGAAAGTGAAAGTATGCCGGTTAGCTCAGTGGGCTGTTCCGGATAGCCGCGGCGAAATCGCGGCATCCCGAACAGCTTACAGGACAGCAGGAGGGTCCCTACCTTGCCTCCACACTGTTCGATCGCCGAATGACTGCGCAGTGCCTGAGTTCCAGGCATGAACAGTCAAGTGGCAGAATCATCGATCACTGGTTTCCTATGAGAAACCAGTGATCAATGATGAAGATCAGTGTGTGCAGTGTTATAGGTCCCTATGGGAGCTATAACACTGCAAAAAAAAAGGGAATAAAGATCACATCGCAGGATTGCCGTTAGTGAACAGGGGGAGCCCCCTCCCCCTGTCAACCTCATAAATTTTGTGAGCAGGACTAATCACGGCATCTATGGGGTTAATGCTGCCAAGACTGGCACGATCCCAGTCTCTGAAGCTGTGGCAGAACCCCAGCTGTGATTGAAAGCCGAGTCCCGCCGGCGATCTCCTGCATCGCTCTGAGCGGGAAATCGCCAGGACGTATGCATATGTCCACTTGCGCTAGCACATTAGCAACTGGGACGTATGCATACATCCTAGGGTGGGAAGGGATTAAAAAAGTTAGAAGTGTAAAAGAAAAAAGTTTCTGCAGTATGTTAGAGGTATCAACATCACATCAAAAAAGTGATGTGGATGTATACTGTAGCAGTCCCATTAATTGCTGTGGCCCAAAGTCACCTGGTGGTTCTGTAAGGGCCATTTTCCAGTATATAGACAATAGCATAGCCTGCTGTGCTATTATCTCATCAAATTAGCCTATACTAGCAGAAAGTGGCCTTAAAGGAGTACTCCGGGATAAGAAAACTTATCTCCTATCCTAAGGATAGGAGAAGTCAGCGGCAAGGGAGCATGCCCGACCACCGCATGACGCGGCAGCCGACACGCCCCCTCAATACATTTCTAAGGGAGAGCTGGAGCGCTGCATTCGGCAGCCTCCGCCTCTGCCATAGAAATGTATTAAGGTAGCGTGTCGGCCGCCGCATCATCCGGTGGTCGAAGTGCAAAGAGGCGAAGAGGCGAGGGCCCCCGCGAGCATGTGCGACCACCGCATGATGCGGCAGCCGACACGCCCCTCAATACATTTCTAAGGGAGAGCCGGAGCGCTGCATTCGGCAGCCTCCACCTCTGCTATAGAAATGTATTGGGGGAGCGTGTCGGCCGCCGCGTCATGCGGTGGTCGAAGCACACTATTTTGACGAAGAGCCGAGGGCCCCCCCGCGATCTAAAACACAATATACATTGGCATCCCTTTTTTGACTTGACGCCAACGTACACCGCTAACAAAGAATATGTCCCAAAAATTATGCATTTGTGAAAAAAAAGCTAATTCTAATTATTTTTTCCTTTGACTTTGTAATAATTCCAACCACACAAAAAGGACTCAAAGTACTAACTTTTGGTCTAGGTGAATACTTTAGGGGTGTAGTTTCCAAAATGGAGCCACTTGTGGGGGTTCTGTATTGTTCTGGCAGCTAAAACCCTTTGCAGGCATAAAGGGCGGCCTATTATTCATTTGGCCTTAAATGATGCCCTTAAAGCCAAATGGCGCTCCTCTCCTTCTGGGTCTCGCCATGCGGCCAAGCAACCAAATATGGCCTAAGCGGGGGTATTTCCGAACATGGAACGAGCAGCTCAATAAAATATGGGATGAATTTCTTCCAATGTCAGAAGTGATGTGCAAAAAATATTTCATAACATTTTTTACAATGACTTTGTAATAATTCCTCCCAAATAGACTATGGTATTAAAATACTCACTATGGGGGAGATTTATCAAAACCTGTTCTGAGGAAAAGTTGCTGAGTTGCCGATAGCAACCAATCAGCTCGCTTCTTTCATTTTTAACAAGGCCTCTGCAAAATGAATGAAGCAATCTGATTGGTTGCTATGGGCAACTGGGCAACTTTTCCTTTGCACAGGTTTTGATAAATCTGCCCCTATATCCCCTAGTGAATACCTTGAGGGGTCTAGTTTTTAAGATGGGGTCATTTGGGAGGGAGAGGGGGGTCCTGTTCTACCACCTCTAATTTACTGCAAACCTTGCCATTTAAATTGTTAATTAAAAAAAAAGATGTCACAATTAAGTAGACATATGAAAGGGGGCGTGTCCCTCCTTGTGGTGGTGGTGGAAGGGTGCACTTGCTCATGCAGCCTTGTCCATGAGTCATCTCTTGTCCATGACCCATGGACAAGCCTGATGCTGCAGCAGGACTGGTTAGTGTTCCAGTAGCTACGGGACCCCTAGTGGTGGGATTTACAGGAACTGTTTTCTTTATGAAATATTCAAAAAAAATGTACAATTAATAATGATAATTTTCATCAGTAACAACATATAAAAGGTTTTTTAGATCTGACAGTGCCCATTTAAATAAGGTTTTTAGACCTACTTTAAATGTTGCAAGATTTTGCATAATCTCACTTGACTCAAAGTGGTTTGAAAAATGCATCAAATTCAACATATATCTTGCAATTGATAAATTTGGTGCTTTTGATTTTATTTATAAGGGAATGCTGCCAATTCCGATCCCAGTGTCTAGTGATGAAGAAGCCACTATAGAGGATAGAAATAAACAGGAAGAAAATGTAAAATCTAAATAAATGATGCAGCTCACTGTTCCTTATATGACTGAGGTTACTCTTGGTTCTTCTATTCCTCTGGAGTCAATCAAGAATTAGACATAGAATTACAAAAAAACTGTCTTCTAAGTCATATAGTACATTTATAAAATAAAATACATTTATTCTAATGTGGTGTCCCATACAGGACATGGTCCTGTACCATCTCTAGGTCCCCTCTGGAAGAGACAATCCATAGGGCTCTCCTGTGGGGCTCACCCCTTGCTCACCTTCTGTTAATGCATTGTAAATGTGTTGTGTACATATTGTTCATTATACATAAAGTTGTACAAATGTATAGAGGTTAGTCTTGTGAACCACTGTCATAGTTACATAGTTAGTATGGTTGAAAAAAGACATACGTCCATCAAGTCCAACCAGGGAATTGAAGTGAAGGGTGTAAAGGGATAAGGGAAAGGGATGTAGTTTTATAATTCTGCATAAGCATTAATGTTATTTTGTTCCAGGAATGTATCTAACCCTGTTTTAAAGCTGTTAATTGTTCCTGCTGTGACCAGTTCCTGAGGTAGACCGTTCCATAAATTCACAGTCCTCACGGTAAAGAAGGCGTGTCGCCCCTTTAGACTAAACCTTTTCTTCTCCAGACGGAGGGAGTGCCCCCTCGTCCTTTGGGGGGGGGGGGGGGGGGGGTTTAACCTGGAACAGTTTTTCTCCATATTTTTTGTATGGGCCATTTATATACTTATATACGTTTATCATATCCCCCCTTAAACGTCTCTTCTCAAGACTAAACAATTGTAACTCCTTTAATCGCTCCTCATAGCTAAGATGTTCCATGCCCCATATTAGTTTAGTTGCACGTCTCTGCACCCTTTCCAACTCCGCAGTGTCCCTTTTATGAACAGGCGACCAAAACTGAACAGCATATTCCAGGTGAGGCCGTACCAATGATTTATAAAGGGGGAGTATTATGTCCCTGTCCCTTGAGTCCATGCCTCTTTTTATACATGACAATATCCTGCCGGCTTTGGAAGCAGCAGCCTGACATTGCATGCTATTCTGTAGTCTGTGATCTACAAGTACACCCAGATCCTTCTCTACCAGTGACTCTGCCAGTTTAATCCCCCCTAAGACATACGACGCATGCAGGTTATTAGTACCCAGATGCATAACTTTACATTTATCCACATTGAACCTCATTTGCCAAGTGGATGCCCAGACACTTAGTCTATCCAAGTCATCTTGTAACTTATGCACATCCTCTATAGACTGTACCGTGCTACAAAGCTTGGTGTCATCTGCAAAGATAGAAACAGAGCTGTTAATACCATCCTCTATATCATTGATAAATAAATTAAACAACAGCGGTCCCAGTACAGAACCTTGGGGTACACCACTAATTACCGGGGACCAATCAGAGTACGAATCATTGACCACCACTCTCTGGGTATGATCCATGAGCCAGTGTTCAATCCAGTTACAAACTAAAGTTTCCAAGCCCAAAGACCTTAACTTACCTGTCAGACATCTGTGAGGTACAGTATCAAATGCTTTGGCAAAATCCAGAAACACTATATCCACAGCCATTCCTCTGTCAAGGCTTCTACTCACCTCTTCATAAAAGCAAATTAGATTGGTTTGACAACTTCTGTCCTTAGTAAACCCATGCTGGCTATCACTTATAATACTATTATCCCCTATGTATTCCTGTATGTAATCCCTTATAAGTCCTTCAAACAATTTACCCACAATGCATGTTAGACTTACCGGTCTATAATTGCCTGGCGAAGACCTAGAGCCCTTCTTGAAGATTGGTACCACATTAGCCTTGCGCCAGTCCCTTGGCACAATACCAGACACCAGAGAATCTCTAAATATCATGAACAAGGTTACAGATATTACTGAACTTACCTCTCTAAGAACTCTAGGGTGTAGTCCATCCGGCCCTGGAGATTTGCTTACATTTACTTTACTTAACTGTACCATCTCTACATTGAGCCAGTTCAGTACATTACATGATGTGTTACCAGCACTGACCTGGCCAATGTCAGCTCCTTTTTCCATAGTGTATACAGAACTAAAGAACCCATTCAGTAGCTCCGCCTTCTCTTGATCGCCCGTGACAACCTCCCCATTATCATTATTAAGGGGTCCTACATGCTCTGTCCTTGGATTTTTTGTATTTATATATCTAAAAAAATATTTAGGATTAGTTTTGCTTTCTTTGGCCACCTGTCTCTCATTTTGAATTTATGCTGTTTTTATTACATTTTTACAGATTTTATTAAGCTCCTTGTACTGTTTAAATGTTATAGCTGACCCATCAGATTTGAATTTTTTGAAGGCTATTTTTTTGTTGTTTATTGCTCTTTTAACATCATTTGTCAGCCATGTAGGATTTAGTTTTAATCGTTTATATTTGTTCCCCTTTGGTATATATTTAGCTGTATAGTTATTTAGAGTTGATTTAAAGATGTCCCATTTACCTTCTGTATCAGTATTTGAGAACACCTCCCCCCAGTCTATGTCCTGTAGTGCAGCCCTCAGCCCAGGGAAATTTGCCTTTTTAAAGTTATATGTTTTTGCCTTCCCCGTCTGTCTTTGTTTTCTACATTTTAAGTCAAAAGTAACTATATTGTGGTCGCTATTACCAAGGTTTTCCCTCACAGTTACATTACCAACCAGCTCTGCGTTGTTGGAAGTGATCAGATCCAACAAGGCATCACTTCTGCAATAAATTTAGGAATTTTCTCCCCTTTGTAGTTTTACCCAGCCCCCCGGCCCCAATCTATATCTGGATAGTTAAAATCTCCCATTATTACCACTGTACCTGCCCGGGCGGCCCTCTCTATTTGTTTATACAGCCGACCATCGTTCACACTGGCTTTCATACCACTTCTTACATACAGACAGAGTCCACCAACTTTTCTGTTCATTCTATCTTTGCGAAACAATGTAAACCCCTGCAGATTAACAGCCCAGTCATGCGAGTAGTCCAGCCATGTCTCAGTGACCCCAACTATATCAATATGTTCCTCCAGTATCAAGGCCTCAAGCTCCCCCATTTTATTTGCTAGGCTTCTGGCATTTGTGAACACTTTACATTTCCATTAAGTTTTACACATATAGTCTCACTAATGGGATTTTCAGAGTTATTGGGGTTAATGTTATTATTTGAGTTATAAGGGCTAATTGTACTATTTAAGTTATTGGGGATAATGGGATTTTTTGAGTTATTGGGTCTAACGTTATTATTTACGTTATTGGGGCTAATGGGATTTTTTGCGTTATTGGGTCTAACGTTGTTATTTAAGTTATTGGGGCTAACGCTATTTTTTGAGTTAATGGGGCTTATTGTAGTTATTGAGTTATTGGGGCTAATGGAATTTTTTGAATTATTGGGATTACAATTTTTTGGGCTACATTAATTTTTACGGCTGGTTTGTAACCCATGGATCTCCTTATCCACTGCTCTTAACCTCCCCCCACAGGACTCCTCTCCACCCACCATTATGTCCTGACCCCTCTCTAACCTATCCATCCCACTTTCTGCTTTCTTTGCTTTATTATCCTGTTCCTGGTTCATGTGACACTACCCAGGAACCACAGGCTTTGCAACCAATGGGCTTTAGTCCAGCCCCCTAGTATATAAGGGGCTGTAGTCTCTAAATTCACTCTCTTATCTCCTGGATTTCAGACAAGCACAATACCTGTACTATATAAATTCATCTCAACTAGGCCAAAGCCTAAAGAACCAGCCACTTCAAAACGGGAGTTATCAAGCTCTATCTACAATTCTAGTGACTACTACTCAACTCAAGGATAATATTTAATAGCACAGTGGCCTGCATAAATCATCTCAATACCACAAGTCCCAGCAAGCTTGTGAGGTATCCTGCATCCCGGTTGCCTCTAGAGAAACTGCATATTTGTAAAGACTGTTTAATAAGAATTCCAAGTAAAGGTTCCAGTTATTTTCACAATTCCTGCTGTGGACATTCCTTTATTGCCTGCCATTTCTGGGTTGGTTGTCGGCAGGGCCTTATACCGAAACAACCAGATCCTGGCGTCACGACTAATCAGGGGTTAATAACACCTTACCCCACAGGGTTAATACCACCAGACCCTGTTACACCATTGCAACACCCCGGCATCACATGTCTTTTGGCATCCAACGCACAGGATACGGGTGTGTGCCTTTAATATCTCAGCTACCCTGACTACCTGCAATGAAAAACGGGTGTACACCGTTATTACAAGTACCATAGTGCTACCCCCTATTCAGAACTGTGTTTTCAAAACTGTGCAGGATTGCTCCCACAAGTGTACAGGACATTGTTGCTGATATTGTGCTTTGCCGGGGCGCTGGAAAAAGTAAAGGGGAAGGTGAAGAATATTGTGTGCTTGCTGCAGTACCTGAAAGGGTTAAAGTCAGTGACGAGCCTTCCCGTGTGCGCGAACAGCCACAGATCCTCCCCGCTGGTCCTCTGCAGTCACGCCTCCAGTGCCGGCCAGAAGGAATGAAAAGTTCTCCCGGTGTTGCTGAGGGGAAGGATTTTTTGCCCCACTCCGAGGCCCACACCCCATCTGAGGTACGTTTACGCCTCTACGAAAGAAGGCAGTAATTAGGTGACACCTTTCGGGCCTATGCTGTAGCTTTGCAAAATGCGTTAGAGACTGTCCAAAAGTGCTCATGTACATATTCATAGATGGGGCACAAAACAAGTGGGACAAAGCCCAACTTAGAATGCTGGCGGTGCAGAATCCTAACTTGTCTTTCCCTGCCTTTAAAAGATTGGCCATACAGGTCATGGAGTCAGGGCCCCTTCCACTGATACGTCAGGAGCGTCAGTTAGGCCAGTACCACAATCCTCACCGCCTGCTCCTGCACCATTACCTGCCCCTACAATCCCTGCGGCCTCAGACTAACAGAGTGTATGACAGGACATTGAGCAGTTAACTAAGGCAATTAAAAAACTTGCGAGCAGGTCCAGCCCACCTAGTCAAGAGACACCTCCACCCAGAAAGCCTGCTCCTCGTCCTGCCAATCCAACTAATTACCCCCCTATTAGGCCTCCAGGGACTCAGAGGCCCTTCTGCAACCATTGCAATAAAGCCGGGCATTGGAAAAGTCAGTGTTGGGCTCTAAACGGGAATTCCCTGAGGTCGAGGACCATCCCTCAGGAGCATCGTCACCAGGTCCAGATGCAACATACACCAAGTCAGGACTTTCCCTTTACGTCGCCCCCTGCCCCTATGTAAAGGTTATTGTGGGGGGGTGCAGTTAGAGGCCCTCATTGATACAGGTTCCCAGGTGTCGACGATACCTAAGGATATTTTTTATAGATACTGGGGGCCTGAATTGCTATGTGAACCTGCTGATGTGGACTTTAAAGTGATTGCAGGGAACGGGAAACCAGTACCCAGGCATGGGTACTGGGAGCCCACCATTCAAGTGGGAGAGTATGTCCTCCGAGGACAAGGTGTCTGTTACGCCGAGCGCTCCGGGTCCCCGCTCCTCCCCGGAGCGCTCGCTACACTCTCCCCGCTGCAGCGCTCCGGTCAGATCCACTGACCCGGGGCGCTGCGATTCCGCTTCCAGCCGGGATGCGATTCGCGATGCGGGTAGCGCCCGCTCGCGATGCGCACCCCGGCTCCCGTACCTGACTCGCTCTCCCTCGGTCCTGTCCCGGCGCGCGCGGCCCCGCTCCCTAGGGCGCGCGCGCGCCGGGTCTTTGCGATTTAAAGGGCCACTGCGCCGCTGATTGGCGCAGTGATTCCAATTAGTGTCTTCACCTGTGCACTTCCCTATATCACCTCACTTCCCCTGCACTTCCTTGCCGGATCTTGTTGCCATCGTGCCAGTGAAAGCGTTTCCTTGTGTGTTCCTAGCCTGTGTTCCAGACCTCCTGCCGTTGCCCCTGACTACGATCCTTGCTGCCTGCCCCGACCTTCTGCTACGTCCGACCTTGCTTCTGTCTACTCCCTTGTACCGCGCCTATCTTCAGCAGCCAGAGAGGTGAGCCGTTGCTAGTGGATACGACCTGGTCACTACCGCCGCAGCAAGACCATCCCGCTTTGCGGCGGGCTCTGGTGAAAACCAGTAGTGACTTAGAACCGATCCACTAGCACGGTCCACGCCAATCCCTCTCTGGCACAGAGGATCCACTACCTGCCAGCCGGCATCGTGACAGTAGATCCGGCCATGGATCCCGCTGAAGTTCCTCTGCCAGTTGTCGCTGACCTTACCACGGTGGTCGCCCAGCAGTCACAACAGATAGCGCAACAAGGCCAACAGCTGTCTCAACTGACCGTTATGCTACAGCAGTTACTACCACAGCTTCAGCAGTCATCTCCTCCGCCAGCTCCTGCACCTCCTCCGCAGCGAGTGGCCGCTCCTGGTCTACGCCTATCCTTGCCGGATAAATTTGATGGGGACTCTAAGTTTTGCCGTGGCTTTCTTTCCCAATGTTCCCTGCATCTGGAGATGATGTCGGACCTGTTTCCCACTGAAAGGTCTAAGGTGGCTTTCGTAGTCAGCCTTCTGTCTGGAAAAGCCCTGTCTTGGGCCACACCGCTCTGGGACCGCAATGACCCCGTCACTGCCTCTGTACACTCCTTCTTCTCGGAAATCCGAAGTGTCTTTGAGGAACCTGCCCGAGCCTCTTCTGCTGAGACTGCCCTGTTGAACCTGGTCCAGGGTAATTCTTCCGTTGGCGAGTATGCCGTACAATTCCGTACTCTTGCTTCAGAATTATCCTGTAATAATGAGGCCCTCTGCGCGACCTTTAAAAAAGGCCTATCCAGCAACATTAAAGATGTTCTGGCCGCACGAGAAATTCCTGCTAATCTACATGAACTCATTCACCTAGCCACTCGCATTGACATGCGTTTTTCCGAAAGGCGTCAGGAGCTCCGCCAAGATATGGACTCTGTTCGCACGAGGCGTTTCTTCTCCTCGGCTCCTCTCTCCTCTGGTCCCCTGCAATCCGTTCCTGTGCCTCCCGCCGTGGAGGCTATGCAGGTCGACCGGTCTCGCCTGACACCTCAAGAGAGGACACGACGCCGCATGGAGAACCTCTGCCTGTACTGTGCTAGTACCGAACACTTCCTGAGGGATTGTCCTATCCGTCCTCCCCGCCTGGAAAGACGTACGCTGACTCCGCACAAAGGTGAGACAGTCCTTGATGTCTACTCTGCTTCTCCACGTCTTACTGTGCCTGTGCGGATGTCTGCCTCTGCCTTCTCCTTCTCTACTGTGGCCTTCTTGGACTCTGGATCTGCAGGAAATTTTATTTTGGCCTCTCTCGTCAACAGGTTCAACATCCCAGTGACCAGTCTCGCCAGACCCCTTTACATCAATTGTGTAAACAATGAAAGATTGGACTGTACCATACGTTTCCGCACGGAGCCCCTTCTAATGAGCATCGGATCTCATCACGAGAGGATTGAACTTTTGGTCCTCCCCAATTGCACCTCGGAAATTCTCCTTGGACTTCCCTGGCTTCAACTTCATTCCCCAACCCTGGATTGGTCCACTGGGGAGATCAAGAGTTGGGGGCCCTCTTGTTCCAAGGACTGTCTAAAACCGGTTCCCAGTAACCCTTGCCGTGACTCTGTGGTTCCTCCAGTAACCGGTCTCCCTAAGGCCTATATGGACTTCGCGGATGTTTTCTGCAAAAAACAAGCTGAGACTCTACCTCCTCACAGGCCTTATGATTGTCCTATCGACCTCCTCCCGGGCACTACTCCACCCCGGGGCAGAATTTATCCTCTCTCTGCCCCAGAGACTCTTGCCATGTCTGAATACGTCCAGGAAAATTTAAAAAAGGGCTTTATCCGTAAATCCTCCTCTCCTGCCGGAGCCGGATTTTTCTTTGTGTCCAAAAAAGATGGCTCCCTACGTCCTTGCATTGACTACCGCGGTCTTAATAAAATCACGGTTAAGAACCGCTACCCCCTACCCCTCATCTCTGAACTCTTTGATCGCCTCCAAGGTGCCCACATCTTTACTAAACTGGACTTAAGAGGTGCCTATAACCTCATCCGCATCAGAGAGGGGGATGAGTGGAAAACGGCATTTAACACCAGAGATGGACACTTTGAGTATCTGGTCATGCCCTTTGGCCTGTGCAACGCCCCTGCTGTCTTCCAAGACTTTGTTAATGAAATTTTTCGTGATCTGTTATACTCCTGTGTTGTTGTATATCTGGACGATATCCTAATTTTTTCTGCCAATCTAGAAGAACACCGCCAGCATGTCCGTATGGTTCTTCAGAGACTTCGTGACAATCAACTCTATGCCAAAATTGAGAAATGTCTGTTTGAATGCCAATCTCTTCCTTTTCTAGGATATTTGGTCTCTGGCCAGGGACTACAAATGGATCCAGACAAACTCTCTGCCGTCTTAGATTGGCCACGCCCCTCCGGACTCCGTGCTATCCAACGCTTTTTGGGGTTCGCCAATTATTACAGGCAATTTATTCCGCATTTTTCTACCGTTGTGGCTCCTATCGTGGCTTTAACCAAAAAAAATGCCGATCCCAAGTCTTGGCCTCCTCAAGCGGAAGACGCCTTTAAACGACTCAAGTCTGCCTTTTCTTCGGCTCCCGTGCTCTCCAGACCTGACCCTTCCAAACCCTTCCTATTGGAGGTTGATGCCTCCTCAGTGGGAGCTGGAGCTGTTCTTCTACAAAAAAATTCTTCCGGGCATGCTGTCACTTGTGGTTTTTTTTCTAGGACCTTCTCTCCGGCGGAGAGGAACTACTCCATCGGGGATCGAGAGCTTCTAGCCATTAAATTAGCACTTGAGGAATGGAGGCATCTGCTGGAGGGATCAAGATTTCCAGTTATTATTTACACCGACCACAAGAACCTCTCCTACCTCCAGTCTGCCCAACGGCTGAATCCTCGCCAGGCCCGGTGGTCTCTGTTCTTTGCCCGATTTAATTTTGAGATTCACTTTCGTCCTGCCGATAAGAACATTAGGGCCGATGCTCTCTCTCGTTCCTCGGATGCCTCAGAAGTTGAACTCTCTCCGCAACACATCATTCCACCTGACTGCCTGATCTCCACTTCTCCAGCCTCCATCAGGCAAACTCCTCCAGGAAAGACCTTTGTTTCTCCACGCCAACGCCTCGGAATCCTCAAATGGGGTCACTCCTCCCATCTCGCAGGTCATGTGGGCATCAAGAAATCTGTGCAACTCATCTCCCGCTTCTATTGGTGGCCGACTCTGGAGACGGATGTTGTGGACTTTGTGCGAGCCTGCACTATCTGTGCCCGGGATAAGACTCCTCGCCAGAAGCCCGCTGGTTTTCTTCATCCCCTGCCTGTCCCCGAACAGCCTTGGTCTCTGATTGGTATGGATTTTATTACTGATTTACCCCCTTCCCGTGGCAACACTGTTATTTGGGTGGTCGTTGATCGATTCTCCAAAATGGCACATTTCATCCCTCTTCCTGGTCTTCCTTCAGCGCCTCAGTTGGCTAAACAATTTTTTGTACACATTTTTCGTCTTCACGGGTTGCCTACGCAGATCGTCTCGGATAGAGGCGTCCAATTCGTGTCTAAATTCTGGAGGGCTCTCTGTAAACAACTCAAGATTAAATTAAATTTTTCTTCTGCATATCATCCCCAGTCCAATGGACAAGTAGAAAGAATTAACCAGGTCTTGGGTGATTATTTGCGACATTTTGTTTCCTCCCGCCAGGATGACTGGGCAGATCTCCTTCCATGGGCCGAATTCTCGTATAACTTCAGAGTCTCTGAATCTTCCTCCAAATCCCCATTTTTCGTGGTGTACGGCCGTCACCCTCTTCCCCCCCTCCCTACCCCCTTGCCCTCTGGTCTGCCCGCTGTGGATGAAATTTCTCGTGACCTTTCCATCATATGGAGAGAGACCCAAAATTCTCTCTTACAGGCTTCATCACGCATGAAGAAGTTCGCGGATAAGAAAAGAAGAGCTCCTCCCGTTTTTTCCCCTGGAGACAAGGTATGGCTCTCCGCTAAATATGTCCGCTTCCGTGTCCCTAGCTACAAGTTGGGACCACGCTATCTTGGTCCTTTCAAAATTTTGTGTCAAATTAATCCTGTCTCTTACAAACTTCTTCTTCCTCCTTCTCTTCGTATCCCTAATGCCTTTCACGTTTCTCTTCTTAAACCACTCATCCTCAACCGTTTTTCTCCCAAATCTGTTCCTCCCACTCCTGTTTCCGGCTCCTCGGACATCTTCTCTGTCAAAGAGATCTTAGCTTCTAAAAAGGTCAGAGGGAAAACTTTTTTTTTAGTGGACTGGGAGGGTTGTGGTCCTGAAGAGAGATCCTGGGAACCTGAGGACAACATCCTAGACAAAAGTCTGCTCCTCAGGTTCTCAGGCTCTAAGAAGAGGGGGAGACCCAAGGGGGGGGGTACTGTTACGCCGAGCGCTCCGGGTCCCCGCTCCTCCCCGGAGCGCTCGCTACACTCTCCCCGCTGCAGCGCTCCGGTCAGATCCACTGACCCGGGGCGCTGCGATTCCGCTTCCAGCCGGGATGCGATTCGCGATGCGGGTAGCGCCCGCTCGCGATGCGCACCCCGGCTCCCGTACCTGACTCGCTCTCCCTCGGTCCTGTCCCGGCGCGCGCGGCCCCGCTCCCTAGGGCGCGCGCGCGCCGGGTCTTTGCGATTTAAAGGGCCACTGCGCCGCTGATTGGCGCAGTGATTCCAATTAGTGTCTTCACCTGTGCACTTCCCTATATCACCTCACTTCCCCTGCACTTCCTTGCCGGATCTTGTTGCCATCGTGCCAGTGAAAGCGTTTCCTTGTGTGTTCCTAGCCTGTGTTCCAGACCTCCTGCCGTTGCCCCTGACTACGATCCTTGCTGCCTGCCCCGACCTTCTGCTACGTCCGACCTTGCTTCTGTCTACTCCCTTGTACCGCGCCTATCTTCAGCAGCCAGAGAGGTGAGCCGTTGCTAGTGGATACGACCTGGTCACTACCGCCGCAGCAAGACCATCCCGCTTTGCGGCGGGCTCTGGTGAAAACCAGTAGTGACTTAGAACCGATCCACTAGCACGGTCCACGCCAATCCCTCTCTGGCACAGAGGATCCACTACCTGCCAGCCGGCATCGTGACAGTGTCATTGTAACAAATGTAATCGATAAAGGGACAGCGGAGTTCATCTTAGGAATGAACATAATGAGACATTGTTATGAGGAGATAGTAAGGTCCTTGCATGCATCTCTCCCTCACATGTCACACTCAGGCCGGCGAGCTGCACAACACCACCTGAAGACGCTACAAGCAGAACAGAAATTCGTCAACCGCCAAGGGGAAATCTGCCGAGGATTCAAGATATACGGTCTGTGATCCTGCAGCCTCAGACTGAGACAATCATCTGGTTCCGAGCCCGACCTGGGGTGGAGAACCAGGATTATCAAGCAATGCTGGAGCCGGTCCAGCTAGAAGACTATCCCTTGGTCCGTGCAGCGAGGAGCCTCGTTACAGTGTTGTACAGAAGGCTCCTGGTCCGAGTAGTCAACTTGTCTGACGTTGCCACCTGGCTACCATAGTATACTCCTGTCGCTCAGCTATACCACCTGGAGCCCAAGGATGTACTGACCAAATCGCAAGTAGCCCGACAGTGGACCGCTCAGACAGCCCATGGAGTCGACAACAGCCATTCAGAACCATGGTGGACCCAGCTGCAAATAGGGGATGAGAATACCCCCAGAGATCAGGTTGGCGGAGTCCAAGTGGCCAAACAATACCAGGAGGCCTTCAGCAAGCACCCGACCAATTTTGGCCGGACCACGATGATCCAGCATCGGATCCTAACCGGTGATAGTCCTCCAATAAAGGAAAGGCATTGCCCAGTGGCCCCGGGTATGTACCAGACAATCAAGAAAATGCTGACCGAGATGAAGAAGGCTGACGTCATCCGGGAGAGCCAAAGTCCCTAGGCCACTCCTTTGGTCCTCGTTAAGAAAAAAGATGGGACCATCCGCTTCTGCGTGGACTACCGGAAGCTGAGTAACATCACTCACAAAGATGCCTACCCTCTACCTCGGATTGAAGAGTCTTTGACAACCCTGGCATCAGCCGCATACTTCTCTACTCTGGACTTGACCAGTGGATATTGGCAAGTGCCGATGGCGGAAGAAGATCGGGAGAAGACAGCTTTTGTAACTACGATGGGGTTATACGGATTCAAGAATATGCCCTTTGGGCTGTGCAATGCCCCTGCCACCTTTCAACGCCTAATGGAGCGATGCCTAGGACATCTCAACTTCCAAAGTGTGCTATTATATTTGGATGATGTCATAGTCTACTCCAAGACCTATCAAGAGCATCTTGACCACTTGAAGGAGGTGAGGTGTTTCAAGTCCTAATCCAGCATGGACTGAAGATCAAACTCTCTAAGTGTCCTCTACTGAAGCCACGGGTCCATTATCTAGGCCATGTTGTCAGCGCAGAGGGCATTCAGCCTGACCCAGCCATTTCATCCCTCACTTCGCACAGATTGCTGGACCCCTTAAAGTTCTCCTCTGGGGTAGCGCAAAGGAAAACTATAACGGAAGACTACCTATCCAGTGGGCCGAGGAGCAAGAAACAGTGTTCCGGGCTTTGAAGTACCTGCTCACCGAGCCGCCTATCCTGATTATGGTCAGCCCTTCAGGTTGTACACAGATGCCAGCTTCAAAGGCCTGGGTGCTGTTCTATCTCAGGTGCAAGAAGGTAAAAAAAGGGTGATAGCCTATGCCAGCAGACATCTGCGAGGAGCGGAGAAGAACGACTCCAATTACAGTTCCTTCAAGCTGGAGCTCCTCGCCTTGGTCTGGGCAGTGACCGAAACGTTCAAGGACTATCTAACAGCTACCCCTTTCACCGTATACACAGACAACAACCCGTTGGCGCATCTGAACATGGCCAAGTTGGGAGCCATTGAGCAGCGTTGGGCCTCCAGGCTAGCCAACTACAATTTCAACAACAAATACCAAAGTGGCAAGTCCAATGTGAACGTGGATGTATCTCGCATGGCCCCTGGCGAAGAACCACCTGTCGAGGACGAGTGGGAAGATGTGGAGATGCCCCCATTTTATCAGAGGTTCGTGAGTCAGCATGTTTTGAGTACACAGGAGGACGGTGAGCCCAGGTCCACAAGGGTTCCCGAGGACCTCTATACATGGAAGATTCAACAAGACGAAAGTCGAGTCATGGGTATATCTTGGACTACCTGCTCATGAAGAAGGTCCCAACCCGTCTACACCGGACTCAGTGTGATTATGAGCTAAAGAGGTTGTGGCGACAAAGAATCCGACTGTTTATACACAAATGACTGCTGTACAGGAACTCGTTGGATCCAGTCTCTGGTGAGCGACTCCATCAGATCCTGATTCCCAGAAGAGATGCTGAAATGGTCCTAAATGCCTACCCCGATCAGTCGGGACACTTTGGAATCCACAAGACAGATGCCACCATCAGACAGCGGTTCTATTGGATTGGGATGCAAGGAGACATTGAAAAATGGTTCGGTTAATGTACTGTCTGTAACGTCACCAAGAATCTCTGCAAGGATGCAAGAGCACCCTTTCATTCCATCCAAACTGAAAGGCCCAACCAGCTGGTCGCCTTGGATCATGTCAAGTTGTCCTCCTCGGTCTGGATACACCTACACCCTCACCATGGTTGACCACTTCTCCAAGTGGGTAGTGGTAGTGCCTGTCAAGGACCTCACGGTGAAGACTGCTGCACGGATGTTCTATTCCAACTGGGTCCAGACCCTGGGATGCCCAGAGTCGGTCCTCACAGACCGCGGAACAGCCTTTGAAGCCCAAGTGTTCCAGGAATTGTGTTAGTTTCATGACTGCAAGAAGCTCCAGACTACGGCTTACCATCCCTAGGGGAATGGATTGTGTGAAGGCATCAACCAAGTCTTCATACACATGCTGTGAGCAGTGTCGGTATCCAAGCAAGAAGAGTGGCCCTGGCTGTTAGAGATATTCAACAATACCATCCACTGCTCCACAGGGTACACTCCTTTCTTCTTAATGATGGGATGGCATGGGCAACTTCCAAAGGAACGAGCGTTTGAGTTAAAAGCACCCTTCAACAACTCTTTGCAGGTCTCGCAAGACTGGATCTCTGACCATCAGAGGAGGATTCAGAATATCAAGACTGACTTCACATATATTCATAAAATTTAGTGTACACATAATTCAGTACATACCAATCCAAATAGTGTGTATTCAAAAAGTCCAGTACACGTAGCTGATAGAATATGTTCATAAGAAAAGATACGTATATGAATATACCTCACAAACAAGAAAAGGAAAATGAGTCTTAGGGACTGTAATCTGATTATTACCAGCCCATACCACTGTTATGCACAAGTGTCATGTACTAATATGTTCTTTTTTATATCTAGGTGTTCAGGATGCTTTTGTGGCCAAAAGGTATTCCTGTAGCTAACTAAAAAATACACGTATACAAAAAGGTAACAGTAAGTGAAATTGTTATCTAGATCCAGAGTTCTAGGGGTAAGTGTGTAGTACCGATAGACCCTAGCAGCTAAGGCATTGGGCAGAAAGCCTCAGGCAACACAATCCGCAGCCAGTGTATAACAAGGGAAATAATATGTGGTATTATATCAAATATATGTCAATTAAAAGGTAACAGTGAGATTCATTTCAGTATGTAGAAGCATTACAGTCATTATACATACTTCATGTCAAGTGTCAATAAAAAAAGGGATGAAAAATATTTCCTAGTCATAGTCAAATATCTACATGTCAGTCAAATGTCATATGTCAATAAAGTTTCAGCTATAGATGGATGTTATAACTAGGATCAAGCTAGTCATATTGTATGCCTTGTTGTTAGAGATGCATCATAGTAAAAGAAAACAAGTATACCTATACAGAAAAAGGTATTGAAACATAATATAGCATCATTGGTATACTGTCTAATAACATCTTCAGTAACTCACCAAAAGGAAAATAAAAAAATTATAAAAAATTATAAAAAATGTATTCCATCCTGTTCGTAAATAAGTTCCAGAGCATGTATGGACATTATTGAAATGCACAGAGACTCTATATCTTTTTTCATCATTTTTGTTATCTCCAGCCTGAACTGGGACATTTGGATTAATGCTTCAGGACTGCATCCGGCCCTATGGCCATTCCGTTCCTCTCCCTAAGGGGACATATGTCGGGGACAACTTTTGTTAAGTAAGGGGGTTTGTGGTGTCCCAGTACAGGACATGGTCCTGTACCATCTCTAGGTCCCCTCCAGAAGAGTCCCTGCAGTCCATAGGGCTCTGCTGCGGGGTTCACCCCTTGCTCACCTTCTGTTAATGCATTGTAAATGTGTTGTGTACATATTGTTCATTATACATAAAGTTGTACAAATGTATAGAGGATAGTCATGTGAACCACTGTCATGTGACACTACCCAGAGTGCCATGGGCACAGGAACCACAGGCTTTGCAACCAATGGGCTTTAGTACAGCCCCCCAAATATATAAGGGGCTGTAGTCTCTAAATTCACTCTCTTATCTCCTGGATTTCAGACAAGCACAATATCTGTACTCTAAATTCTAAATTCATCTCATCTAGGCCAAAGCCTAAAGAACCTGCAGCCACTTCAAAACGTGAGTTATCAAGCTCTATCTACCATTCTAGTGACTACTACTCAACTCAAGGATATTAGTAGCACAGTGGCCTGCATAAATCATCTCAATACCACAAGTCTCAGCAAGCCTGTGAGGTATCCTGCATCTCGGTTGCTTCTAGAGAAACTGCATATTTGTAAAGACTGTTTCATAAGAATTCCAAGTAAAGGTTCCAGTTATTTTCACAATTCCTGCTGTGGACATTCCTTTATTGCCTGTCGTTTCTGGGTTGGTTGTTAACAGGGCCTTATACCAAAACAACCATATCCTGGCGTCACGACTAATCAGGGGTTAATAACATCTTACCCCACAGGGTAAATACCACCAGACCCTGCTACACCCTGGCACCACACTATGATAAAAATAAATTAACAGAGTAATAAATGAATACCTGGCCCTTGTGAATCCAATTAAACCCTACATAAAACATATAATAATCACTCAGGGACATCAGATCACACTAAATAAGAGGAAACAAATGTTGTCCTTATACAGAGAGTACTCTTATACTGACTATAAGCAGTCTCTTTTTGTAGCAGTCATATACTTTATAATCATTTGCCCATCATGTAGTTCATAGGTTTCTAATGTAACGCCGGCATATTATCATAAAAAGTCTGGACGCGTTTTAGGACTACTGTCCTTTCTTCAACAGCATAGATATAAACATGATCATTTATGCTTATCTATGTTAGTGAAGAAAGGAAAGTAGTCCCGAAACGTGTCCAGCATTTTTATGATAATAAGGACACCAATAATACCAGTTACATGTAAGCTATTGCAGTAAGGTACTTTGATTGATAGCAGATATTACCACTGGAAACCACAAGGTTCAGTGTCCAGAACAAACTGTTCCACATCAGAACAGTATCCTCTACCCAGCCACACAGATAGACTTAGTCTCCACTCCTAACCCTCCACTCCTGGGTGTAGAGATGGATCCTGCCCTGTACTCATTGCACCTGGACCATCTGCCAGAGAGTGCAATAGACCGATACAAGAGTGGTTAAGAGGTGTGAATACACCACCCTCTATACATCAACTTAAAAGACATTATTTGTGTGTGCAATTTACAACTATAAGGCTATGTTTCCACTTGTTTTTTTTTCTGGCAGTTTTTGGATATCTGCCACTGCAGTTTTTGAGCCAAAGTCAGAAGTGTATTCAAAAGGAATAGGACATATAAAGGAAGGACTTATACTTCTCCTCCCTTATGGATCCACTTCTGACTTTGGCTCAAAAACTGCAGTGGCTGTATTCCAAAAACTGCCAGAAAAAAAAACAAGAGGAAACTTAGCCTTACACCTTATACTGCAAGCACAGGTTGCGCTGTTGACCGGCACTGGGAGCGAGCTGCATATAAAAAACACAATTTTAGGAAGAAAATATGCACAAGAATATGGAAACTGGACGTTTGGCACAAATGTAAATCTAGCATTTCTAGAAGAGACAGAAGACAATCTTCAACCACAAGGTTAACAAGGTAAGGGACCTGGAAAAATACAGCATAAGCAAGAAGGCTTTATTCACACACAGGTACACATTTTCTTGTAGTGTACACTTAGGGGGAGATTTATCAAAACCCGTCCAGAGGAAAAGTTGCCCAGTTGCCCATAGCAACCAATCAGATCGCTTCTTTCATTTTTAACAAGGCCTCTGCAAAATGAAAGTAGTGATCTGATTGGTTGCTATGGGCAACTGGGCAGTTTTTCCTTTGCACAGGTTTTGATAAATCTCCCCCTTAGTGTAAAGTTAGATTTGACAGTTTAACCCCTTCATGACCCAGCCCATTTTCACCTTCATGACCTGGGCATTTTTTGAAAATCTGACCACTGTCACTTTAAACATTAATAACTTTGGAATGCTTTTACTTATCATTCTGATTCCGAGACTGTTTTTTCGTGACATATTCTACTTTATGTTATCTGTAAAATTTCACTGATATTTGTATCCTTTCTTGGTAAAAAATCAAAAAATTTCATGAAAATTTTGAAAATTTTGCATTTTTCTAACTTTGAAAGTCTCTGCTTGAAAGGAAAATGGATATTCCAAATAAATTACATATTGATTCACATATACAATATGTCTACTTTGTGTTTGCATTAAAAAATTGACAAGTTTTTACTTTTGGAAGACACCAGAGGGCTTCAAAGTTCCGCAGCAATTTTCCAATTTTTCTCAAGATTTTCAAAATCGTAATTTTTCAGGGCCCAGTTCAGGTTGGAAGTGGATTTTAAGGATCTTCATATTAGAAATACCCCATAAATGACCCCATTATAAAAACTGCACCCCCCAAAGTATTCAAAATGACATTCAGTAAGTGTTTTAACCCTTTAGGTGTTTCACAGGAATAGCAGCAAAGTGAAGGAGAAAATTCTAAATCTTCATTTTTAACACTCGCATTTTCTTGTAGACCCAATTTTTGAATTTTTACAAGGGGTAAAAGGAGAGAAATCACCCTAAAATTGGTAACCCAATTTCTCTTGAGTAAGGAAATACCTCATATGCGTATGTAAAGTGTTCGGCGGGCGCAGTAGAGGGCTCAGAAGGGAAGGAGCGACAATGGGATTTTGGAGGGTGAGTTTTTCTGAAAGGGTTTTTGGGGGGCATGTCCCATTTAGGAAGCCCCTATGGTGCCAGAACAGTGGACCCCCCCCCACATGTGACCCCATTTTGGAAACTATACCCCTCATGGAATTTAATAAGGGGTGCAGTGAGCATTTACACCCCACTGGCGTTTGACAGATATTTGAAACAGTGGACTGTGCAAATCAAAAATTTTATTTTTCATTTTCACAGACCACTGTTCCAAAAATCTGTCATACACCAGTGGGGTGTAAATTCTCACTGCACCCCTTATTACATTCCGTGAGGGGTGTAGTTTCCAAAATGGGGTCACATGTGGATATTTATTGTTTTGCGTTTGTCAGAACTGCTGTAACAATCAGCCACCCCTGTGCAAATCGCCTCAAATGTACATGGTGCACTCTCCCTTCTGGGCCTTGTTGTGCGCCCCCAGAGCACTTTGCGTCCACATATGGGGTATCTCCGTACTCAGGAGAAATTGCATTACAAATTTAGAGGGTCTTTTTTCCCTTTTACCTCTTGTGAAAATGAAAAGTATAGGGCAACACCAGCATGTCAGTGTAAAAAATTTATTTTTTTACACTAACATGCTGGTGTAGACCCCAACTTCACCTTTTCATAAGGGGTTAAAGAAGAAAAAGCCCCCCAAAATTTGTAAGGCAATTTCTCCCGAGTACAGTGATACCCCATATGTGTCCCAAAACTGTTGCCCTGAAATACGACAGGGCTCCAAAGTGAGAGAGCGCCATGCGCATTTGAGGCCTGAATTAGGGATTTGCATAGGGGTAGGGGTATTCTACGCCAGTGATTCCCAAACAGGGTGCCTCCAGCTGTTGCAAAACTCCCAGCATGCCTGGACAGTCAATGGCTGTCCGGCAATACTGGGAGTTATTATTTTGCAACAGCTGGAGGCTCCGTTTTGGAAACAGTAGCGTACCAGACGTTTTTAATTTTTTGGGGGGAGGGGGGCTGTGTAGGGGTATGTGTATATGTAGTGTTTTTTACTTTTTATTTTAGGTTAGTGTCAGTGTAGTGTAGTGTTTTTAGGGTACAGTCACATGGGCAGAGGTTCACAGCAAGTTTGCCGCTGGAAGTTTGAGCTGCAGCGCAAAATTTGCGCCATCTCAAACTTGCAGCACTCACTGTAAACCTCCGCCCATGTGAGTGTACCCTGTACATTCACATTGGGGGGGGGGGGGGGGGGCAAACATCCAGCTGTTGCAAACTCCGAGCATGCCCTTTGGCTGTCCGTGCATGCTGGGAGTTGTAGTTTTGCAACAGCTGGAGGAACACTGGTTTGGAAACACTAAGTTAAGTAATAAACTTTCAAGTGTTTTGCAACCAAACTTAGTGTTTCCAAACCAGTGTGCCTCCAGCTGTTGCAAAACTACAACTCCCAGCATGCATGGTCTGTCAGTGCATGCTGGGAGTTATAGTTTTGCAACAATTGCAACAGCTGGAGGCACTGAGGTAGGAAACGGACAATGTTTCCCAACTAGTGTGCCTCCAGTTGTTGCAAAACTACAACTCCCAGCATGCCCAGACTGCCAAGGCATGCTGGAAGTTGTAGTTCGGCAATATCTGAAGGATCAGATGTTGCCGAACTACAACTTCCAGCATGCTTGGGCAGTCTGGGCATGCTGGGAGTTGTAGTTTTGCAACATCTGGAGGTCCACAGTTTGGAGACCACTGTATAATGGTCTCCAATCTGTGCTCTTCCAGATGTTAGAGAACTACAACTCCCAGCATGCCTGGACAGACTGAGCATGCTGAGATTTGTAGTTTTGCAACATCTGGAAGAGCACAGATTGGAGACCATTATACAGTGGTCTCCAAACTGTGGACCTCCAGATGTTGCAAAACTACAACTCCCAGCATGCCCAGAAAGCCAAAGGCTGTCTGGGCATGCTGGGAGTTGCAGTTTTGAAACTCTCAGAGGCAGCAGTGAGATCGCTTTACGGCGATCTCACTGCTGCCAATGAAGATGCCGCACTGCTGCCGGAAACTCACCTCCGGGACGCAGCGCAGCCGGGACCGCACGGAGGACGCCGGGACCGCACGGAGGACGCCGGGACCGCTCGGGACACCGCTCCGACGGGTAAGTGACGCCGGGGGACGGGTCAGGGACACTTAGCAGAGCGGTGTGTGTCCCAATCCCCGTGATCGGGACTCACATACCGCGCTGCTAAGTATTCTGATAGCGAAACGCTGCTATCAGCTAGTCAGATTTGACCAGCTGATAGCAGCGATCGCTGGGGGGGGGGGTGGGGGACGAAACCCCCCGTGGTCGCACGGTAAGATGGCTGGCTATCAGTGATAGCCACCATCTTTCCGGGCGCTGCGGGATGCCGCGAGTAGCGGCAGTAATGTCCATGACGTACCTGTATGTCATGGGTCGGGAACACCTTGCCACCCATGACGTACAGGTATGTCATAGGTCGGGAAGGGGTTAAGAATGCACCAGATTTATCAAAGCGATTCAGGCTGTTTGATAAAATTGCAGTTCTAGTACTGTGTCTTTTACCAAGGCCATGCCCTTTTTTGGACACGGCAGAAAAGGGTCTAAAAAAAGCATATAAAACTCATTACAAATGTGGCACAAATCATGGAAGACGGTTTATGGTATGTATTCTTGTGCATTGTAGTAACAAAAGTGAAATCAGCACACTATAATGGAAAGATATGCACCTTTGTCTGTTTTGGTAAAAGTATTGACCAACATTAGGCCCAAAAATGCTATGTGGGAATCTACATTATCTGATACTCTTTGTAAAATTATGAGCATTTATTCTACAGTAAAATGGATATAATTAGTAGCTGATCTGATGATAAAAATATACCCGTTTCACTTTATGACACTTATACAGCATATTGGACTGTTTTAACATGATCTTTTTTTATGCCATTTTTATCCTTACCTTTCAATCTGATGTTGAGCTATGCTTATATACACTACCATTTTATTATTTTTCCTACCAATATTAAAAACACTTAAATCTAAAAATCAGTTTTTAGGCCGGGTCTCCACTGAGTAATTTTTCGCAAAAATGCTGTTAAAAACACCCATTTTGCTGCATGGCATTTTTTTTCCGAAAAAACGCTGCGGCCAGATGTTAGCTGTAAGTCTATAGGAAACTGCAGAAACCCTTATCCACTTGGAGTTTTTGAGTTTGGCGTTTTTTTAATCCTTTTGGCGTTTTTTTGTGATTTTGGTCAAAAATTGATTTCAAAAACGTCTGCTTGCTGAGGGTCTGGCGTTTTTTTCGTGAAAACGTTGCGTTTTTCCCCATAGAAGTCTATGGGAGTGAAAAAACGCAAAGAAAAACGCTATGTGGGTTTTAACTTTGGCGTTTTTGCAGGCGGTTTTTAATCTTTTTTGGACTTTAGCGATCCAAAAAAGTGAGGGAGATACCTTTTTTATTTAAATTTCATAGGGAAACATAAAAAAATTATAAAAAATATACATTAGTGTTAGAAAAAATTGTATCTAACGAAATGTATATTTTTTTTGTAAAGAAATTTTATTTAATTTTGAAACAGTAAGCAATTTATGTGGGCGGGCAGGGCATTAAAATGTATCCGACAATTATAAAAATATAGTGTTTGTGAGTGTCTTTAACTTTTTTATTCATTTTTAGGTAGTACTACTACTCCCAGCATGGACCACACTGTTCCATGATAGGAGTAGTAGTACTTTGACTCACTGTCAGATTGCCCCGGCTGTCACATTTGTCAGGCGATCCTCCTGTATACTGTATAGGCTGGCTGCTCTCCTCTGGTCCCCTTTACTGCCGTATATTTACAAATATTCATATTTCCCGCTGAGATGTGATTGGCCAGAGGGTTCTAGCCTCAATCACAAATGTCTGGGAAATATGAATATTAGGACATATACGGCAGGGACCTTAGAAGAGCGGCCGGCCGGATCTATACTTTAAACAGGATGATCGCAGCTGATGTTTAGAGTGACATCAGCTGTGATCATTTCTACTACTACCCCCAACATGGAGCACACACTGCTCCATGATGGGAGCTGTAGTACCTGCATTAATAGATCGCAACAAGCGTCACCTCTGACACCTGTTGCAATCTGTAAAAGTACTACAGCTCCCATCGTGGAGCACAGTGTGCTCCATGTTGGGAGTAGTAGTAGAAATGATCACAGCTGATGTCACTCTAGACATCAGCTGCGATCATCCTGTATAAAGTATAGATGCAGCCGGCCGCTCTTCTAAGGTCCCTGCCGTATATGTCCTAATATTCATATTTCCCAGACATTTGTGATTGGCTAGAACCCTCTGGCCAATCACATCTCAGCGGGAAATATGAATATTATTAAATATACGGCAGTACAGGGGACCAGAGAAGAGCGGCCAGCCTATACAGTATACAGGAGGATCGCCGTGGCTGACAAATGTGACAGCCGGGCGATCTGACAGTGAGTCAAAGTACTACTACTCCTATCATGGAAGTATGTGTTCCATGATGGGAGTAGTAGTACTACCTAAAAAATGAAAAAAATAAAGGTTAAAAAGTCAAAAAAACACAAATACACTTTATTAAACACATTATTAAAAACATACTTTTTTTTACATCCCTACAGCATCCTTTTTCTTTTTTTTTTACCAAAAAAAACGCCAAAGTGCAAAAAAAAAGCTATTTCCACATAAAGCCTCAAACGCAAGAAAAAAATGGCAGGAAAAAAAGCCAAGAACGCAGGGCAGTTTTTCTGGAGTTTTTCTGGCGTTTTTTGGGACCCAGCCTAATATAAAATTTGCATATAAAACTTCTGGTTGATGATTTTGCACAGCTGTTTACCAGATAACAAGTATCGACTAAATTGTGCTTCATATGTTTACACATACATTGTTTTGCTATGGATTATCTTGGCCAGGTACTTGTCTATGAATAACCTTACAGAGGGGACCATTTCAGGACTATGGGGTCATTTATCATTGTCTTTAGAGTGTTTTGTGTGTAGATTTGTCTCACATTTGGCACAGAGCTGCACCTCAGGCTATTTTTTGCACCTTTTTGGTTTGCACTTAAAAAAAAAAAAGTATGAACAGATTGTGATGTCCCAGCACAGCACAGGGTATAGTCCCGTACAGTACTTAGGCCCTATCAGGTTGAGTCCCTCTGTGTTCTAGGGGCCCTCCTGCAGTGTCTCCCCATAGTAATATATATTATGTATAGTGTTATGTGTGTTATGTATAAAGGACCTTTAAAGAGCTCCTATTGTCAACTCAACTTTCCCTAATCCCCCTCCCCATCTGTCCATGTCACTAACTCTATCTATCCTAGCGTTTTTTTAAAATAAAAAAACACTTAAAATTACCTTTTTATGTTCATCTTCGGTAGCTCAGAGAGGAGCGTCTGAGAAGGGAGGAAGTGGGCGTGGCCCGGCAAGCGCGACGTCATCTGAAGCCATGCCATGCCGCTTCCGCCCTTCTTCCTGTATGCTGCGCTCCCTCTCGGGAGCGCGCATACAGGAGGTGTGCAGAGCAGGGACAGCGGGAGGAGCCTGAGACGCCGCTGACCAGCTGAGTCAGGAGCGCGTCTGGAAGGGGTGCGCACACAGCGCTCGCTCCCGCCTGTCTGCTTGACAGGCGGGAGAAGCGCTCAGTATCAGATTTCGGACTCAGCTGCCAGGCCGGCGGTGAGTCCGAAATCACCAAAAATAGGACTCGTAGGGAGACCCCTAGTGGTCAAAAGTTTAAACACATAAAAAACATAGAATAATAAAAAAAAATTTATTGAACCCAATTAGTAAATCGTTTTATATGTAATAAACTATAAAATATCAAAAAAAAATTGATGAGAGGTACATTTTAAGGACCTTTGAGTTAGTCACATGATAATGTGTTCACCTGATGTGTTTGTTACCCAGAGAGCACCAGCTAACCAGGTGACCTGCAGCTTGACCTATGGGCTTCTGCCTCAACCCCTATTTATAAGAGGGGGAGTCATTACAATCTCTCTTCCACCACACTCCTGCTGAGGCACAGAAAAGACCAGATGTCTCAGAGCTAGTGTCCAGCATTTCTGGAGGCCTCAAGCCACATGCCAGTAAGTTAAGTCATCTCTGTTTGCTGTTACTATCTTCAGACAAGTCAAGTCTATTATAGTCAGCCTGGCTATCCTAAAGTCTGTCAAAGTCACTGCAAGTCCCAGCAAGCTGCAAGGTCCTTCTGTGTTACTGGCCACCTCCCTGGGATCCTGGCTTAGCTGTAAAGACTATTACCATCTGTCTACCTTAGTAAAGCTACCGTTAACCCTAACCTGGCCATGGACTATTATTGCCCTGCCTAACCTTGGGATAGCGGTACTACCGTTCGGGTGGTTACCGGGAAAACCACGCCTTGGAATCACGAACATTTAGGGGTTAATAACACCTGCCCCATACACCATCACACCCTGCCACCACAAGACCAGCTAAGGTTAGCCTTATGCAGTGATAATGAATTTATCAACTGCGATTTTTTGTGAAAAGGCACAAAACCACTGAAAAGTCTCTAAGGCTTGTTTCACACTAGCAAATTACTCCGTTTAGCAAGTTCCGTCGCTAGTTCCGTCCTAAAATCAGCTGTCACCGGCAGTAACCAAATCCTATATGTCCGTTAGAAAATCCCATTATAGTCTATAGGATTTTTCAATTATCCGTTTTAATCCATTATAGTCCGTTATTGATAACGGACGTTATTTTGGGACAGAAAATAGTACGGAAGAAAATAGTTCATGAACTATTTCTTCCGTACTATCTTCCGTCACAAAATAATGTCTGTTATCAATAACGGACTAAAACGGATATTAGAAAAATCCCATAGACTATAATAGGATTTTCTAACGGACATATAGGATTTGGTTACTGCCGGTGACAGCTGATTTTAGGACGGAACTAGCGACGGAACTTGCTAATCGGAGTAATTTGCTAGTGTGAAACAAGCCTAAACTACACCGGCCCAGACTTAGCTAAGCTTTTTGGTGTATGTGAAGAGTGAAATTTCAGAAAATGTGACCTGCACAAAATTTTGCAAATGCTCTGTGACCATTTAATACATTTGGTGCTCCTATACATTACCAGCACACAAAAAAAGGTGTAGACCAGTGTTTCCCAACAAGGGTACCTCCAGCTGTTGAAAAACTACAACTCCCAGCATGCCCGGACAGCCTTCGGCTGTCCGGGCGTGCTGGGAGTTGTTGTTTTGCAACAGCTGGAGGCACACTGGTTGGGAAACACTGGTGTAGAAAAATGCTTCACTTACTCCTACAATGATAATGCCCCCTAAATTGGTACCATGTGATGTATTTTACCCAATGCCCCAATGTATGATGGTGCTGTGGTGATGAGGGCAATGACAGTGCAGCACAGTGCTGATTCATAGCTGACTGCTGCTGCAAACACTTGAGGGATCCACAGGTGTCTGCTGAGTCCTCCTTTGTCCTGTGCCCTGGGACTGTCTGGGAGCTCCTCCAGCCTCCCCTCCCTTGGAGTGTGCAGACTGTACACACAGGAGGTGGGGAAGGAGGAGGGATCCGGAGAGGCTCTTTTCCTGTTTCATTTGAGGCACAAGGCTCTGACTTACCGGCTGCTCTGCCAACTTCCCCACTGCTGCTCCTGTCTTTTCTTAGCAGATCGTGAAAGTTTAAGCTCCTCTGAAGATGCTCTGACTTGACTGCTCTACCTCCCCATTTGCACAATGCTGCTGCCAGAATAGACTCTGCTGCATCTCTGGGATTTGGAGTGACATCAGGACTCTGCTGCATCTCTGGGATTTGGAGTGACATCAGGACTCTGCTCCATCTCTGGGATTTGGAGTGACATCAGGACTCTGCTGCATCTCTGGGATTTGGAGTGACATCAGGACTCTGCTCCATCTCTGGGATTTGGAGTGACATCAGGACTCTGCTGCATCTCTGGGATTTGGAGTGACATCAGGACTCTGCTCCATCTCTGGGATTTGGGGTGACATCAGGACTCTGCTGCATCTCTGGGATTTGGGGTGACATCAGGACTCTGCTCCATCTCTGGGATTTGGGGTGACATCAGGACTCTGCTGCATCTCTGGGATTTGGGGTGACATCAGGACTCTGCTGCATCTCTGGGATTTGGGGTGACATCAGGACTCTGCTGCATCTCTGGGATTTGGGGTGACATCAGGACTCTGCTCCATCTCTGGGATTTGGGGTGACATCAGGACTCTGCTGCATCTCTGGGACTTGGGGTGACATCAGGACTCTGCTGCATCCCATAACTACAAGAGCCTTCTGGACTCTATCTCTGCTTCATCTTTGTAACCAGTGACTAGAGGGAACCTAGGACTGTGGCTGCTACAACCCTGGGACTACCCCTTCTATATCCCTAAAACTAGTGGAACTCCCAAACCTCTGTTGCACCCCTGGCGTTAGAGAGGACCCAGAAGTTGCTGCATGGATCTAGCTCCGAGTTTGTTATTTGGCTCGTTCAGGACAAGAAGCATCAATTCTGCACCGGATCTGTCTCTCTTTCTTTGTGTCGCTTAGGATCAAGGTTTTGGATCCATGTCCTTTAGTGATCACGGGTTCTTGTTATTGAGCAGGGGACTTCAACAATATGTGCCAGGAATACAAATGAGGGGAGTTCTCCTTAAAGTGAGTTGGGCACTTGTGCTAAGTAGCTGTGTTGTGGATGCCCCACCTCTCAGTGCCCATACCCCTGATCTCCACTAAGCTTCATATGCTTCTCATTCCAGGGGGGGCGATCTGAAGGGGGATATCAGGATATTGGGGTTCACCCTGGAGTCTTAGTTTTTTTAAGTAACTGGTTTGTGTACAGCCTGTGTGATGCCCTTTCATCTGAGGACAGTGCAGCCTACCAACCTGTGTAGACTGGGCACCAGTGATGGGCAAATACCTAGAGCTGGTTCAGCCTTGGTGTTCACCTCAGTCCAAGAAGTCAGTGTTCATTCTCTGCTGCGGATCATCCAGCAGCTGTCTGATCTCTCCCGCCATGCTGAGGACATCTTCACCGACATCCAGGAGCAGGCAGTCACCCTGGGGGAGCGCAGTGCCCACCTGCAGCGCCGCTTGGCATCCCTTCACCAGACTGTCTCCCACCTGGACCACAGGAAGGTGCCAGTCCGTAAGTAAACTTCTCCTCTGTCTCTCTGACCTGGGGTACAAAGCTTCACAATGCTTCTATGTATGGCTGTGTTTCCCAACCAGGGTGCCTCCAGCTGTTGCAAAACGACAACTCCCAGCATGCTAGAGGCACCCTTGTTGGAAGACACTAATATACAGGATATACATATGAGCTCCAGAGCTGCACTCACTATTCTGCTGGTGGGGTCACTATTTACCCCTGTTTTGTGTTGAAATTTCTGTGCAAAAGTTTGCGCAAGCTGTTTTTTTAATTTTTTTTTTGTGTACATTCTGGTGGAGCATTTCCTCCAGATGTGTAGGTGTCAGTGTACCTTGGAGTGACATATTTAGTATGCACAAATTTATTAACTGCGTACATTTAATTTTTCCCAGAAATCTTGCGCAGTCACCATATTTTTTACGCAAATATAAGCCATCTTGGACTGCACGTAGAAAGATGCTCTAAGTCATCGATTTCATTTTTCAAAGAGTGGAGGTATGAGGAGATTACTATTAGAGATGAGCGAACTTACAGTAAATTCGATTCGTCACGAACTTCTCGGCTCGGCAGTTGATGTCTTATCCTGCATAAATTAGTTCAGCTTTCAGGTGCTCCTGTGGGCTGGAAAAGGTGGATACAGTCCTAGGAGACTCTTTCCTAGGAATGTATCCACCTTTTCCAGCCCACCGGAGCACCTGAAAGCTGAACTAATTTATGCAGGATAAGTCATCAACTGCCGAGCTGAGAAGTTCGTGACGAATCGAATTTACTGTAAGTTCGCTCATCTCTAATTACTATATTTGGCCGCAATTTATGAAACTCATTGCGCTGGATTGATAAATTTAGGGCTTCTGCGCATAATGTAGAATTCGGGAAAAGGGGTAAACTGCTTCTACCATACACAAATAATGATACATGTCCCCCAATGTGTACATCAGTGTTTTCTAACCAGAGTGCCTCCCAGCAACTCCCTTCGCCTGTCCGGGCATGCTGAGAGTTGTAGTTTTGCAACAGCTGGAGGCACTCTGGTTGGGAAACGCTGATGTATGGAATGAATCACTGCATTGTGGTACAAGATTATGGCATAACTAGTGTTATTAGGGTCATTACTGCTAATATCATTATTATTCTTATTAAATTTACAGGCACAAATATCATATTAATAGCTTTATTCTTTTTCGGCCCATCCCTGTCAATACTGTCAATCATGTCATTATGTCCCTGCACCTCATGTAGCCCTGAATACACACCCATTGTGAGCACACCCTGTCCTAGACTATTTTTATTATTGCTTAAACTGCCACCCATATAAGTGTTCTATCCATGTCACCTATCAATTAAAAGTATTCCCCTAGACAATGGACACTACACCTACAGGTCTACGCCTACTTGTAAAGCCATAAAAGGCCAAGGATTCACAGGTTAGGATCCATATATGGCCTAGGCCAAACCAGGTTGTTATATAACAATAGGAGCTGCAAGACCAGACCATAGGGGGGGATTTATCAAAACCTGTCCAGAAAAGTTGCCCAGTTGCCCATAGCAACCAATCAGATCGCTTCTTTCATTTTTGAAAAGGCCTCTGTAAAATGAAAGAAGCAATCTGATTGGTTGCTATGGGCAACTGGGCAACTTTTCCTCCAGACAGGTTTTGATAAATCTCCCCCAATGTGTACACAGGTTACCCTGCCACATAGGTAAAGTTACAAGGCAATATGACATATGTATCTAAATATATTAATGTAAGATGTGTAATGTCATTAACCAGGGGATATTCAGAGTATAATCATCCTGATCTTCACTCTATACCAGTGTTTCCCAAGCAGGGTGTCTCCAGCTGTTGCAAAACTACAATACCCAGCCGAAGGCTGTCCGGGCATGCTGGGAGTTGTAGTTTTACAACACCTGGAGGCACCCTGCTTGGGAAACACTAATCTACACCTTATTTATGTAAACAGCTTGCCTGTTTTTGTTGAACCTTGTTGCTTTTTGTTTGTTTTTGTATCTTTTGATACATAGGGGGAGATTTATCATTGCTTTTAGAGTATTGTTTTTGTCAATGTTTTGGCACAGTTCAGGCAAAAGCAGCATATTTAGAGACTTTTCTGCGTCTTCTGATATAGACAGTTTCACTCTTTTTTTGCCTACCCGTAGAACCTATTCTTTTTGACCATGCAGTGGTCACATATTTATCATTTGCGACTTTTGTCAAAAGTTGCTATTTTGTGCGCAAAAGGTACTTTTTTAGGCACAAAGCTACACCACCTACCAGTAGGCGTGAGAATCCCTTCTACCTTCCGCAATTAAACCTTTAAACTCTTGTGGACAACAGCGTCCCACTCCCCTTCTATGATACGTGCTCAGGAGCTGAGTGCGGGTCATAGCTGGGGGGTCCTGGTGGCTATCTGCCACCAGGACCCATCTCTAATGCCAGACATCACCGATCACGGTGATACCCGGCTTTACAAAAATAAAGAGCACCTAAAATGCAAGTAAAAATGCGTCTAAAAAAGCGTAAATGTAAAAAAGTGTCTAAAATGCAAGTAAAAATGTCCCGGCAGCTCTGTGAAAGTAAGTAAAAACACCTAACCTGCCAAATTCAGGACCCGGAAAAGTGTCTACTTCCCTCCCTCACAAGTGTCTAGAAAAAGTGTATGTGGTAGAGCTTTTCCCACCACAGCAGAGCTGCGCAAAATTCATCATGCTGCTGCACCTTCTTGATAAATAAGATGCACGCTAATCAAACCCACCACCCAAATAAACATGGGAAAATAGCTCCACCGTAGACATTCTTTGAGAAATCTGGGCCATAGTGCATCACAAATGTTACAAACCTACTGTATCACTCAAGGTATTGTTTTGCCATCACTTTCTAGATACAGTACAGTGACCCCCCCCCCCCGACCTACAATGGCCCCGACATACGATAATTTCAACATACAATGGCCTCTCAGAGGCCATCGCATGTTGAAGGCAGCATCAACATACGATGCTTTTGTATGTCGGGCCATCGCATAAACGGCTATCCGGCAGCGCAGACAGCTTCAGCTGCCGCCGGATAGCCGTTTAAGGTACCCCGTGCGGTCTGGTGATGATCACTCACCTGTCCCCGGTGCCCCGGACTGTTCTCTTCAGGATCCCCTGCATCGCCGTCGCTCTCCTTCGCCGTCATCACGTCGCCGCGCACGCCGTCCCGTTATGCAATAGGAGAGGCGTGCGCAGCGACGTGATGACAGTGATGAAGAGCGAAGATCCCAGGCAGCAGTGACGGTCCGGAGCGGCGGGGACAGGTGAGTATAACTTCCTATACTTTACATTGCACAGATCCCTCAACATACGATGGTTTCAACTAACAATGGTTCATTTGGAACGAATTACCATCGTATGTTGTCTTAGGTGTAGAGTCCCATGTGATGAGTGGAGGTGGGTTTATTAGGAAACTACTGACATGGCATTTCCCTACTATAAAGCTGTTATGGGGCAGCGAGCAGTGAGGGTTTTCTGTTTATTTCTTTGTGTGTTTCTGTCTTTCAGCTTGTTATTACCACTGCTGCTGTTTGTGGTAATACCAATAATAACACTAGGTATAAAGAATTGCTGCATATGCATTTTGTTATTATAATCTCATAGGTGATCTAAAACTATGTTGTGCTGCTGTGTTGTAACATTTTCACCCTGGGACCACTGGGTGAGGTTAAGTGGAAAGTCATATAATAAGTCATATGAACCTGTTTAAAATGAAAAATGAATGGAACTTGCCAGTAAGCGATGGAAACCCAACCACATACCAGCAATAGCTGAAATAGCAGGATCATGTTTTGTTAGCCTGTTTTCCTAATATTATCTTCTCAGGTAAATTTTTGACATAACTGACTAATGTAAGTGATTTTCTCATCCGTGAGATTATACACTTGGCTCTGGGACATCAGTCTTTTTACTACTGAGAAATGGCAGACAATATAGGAACATCAACATGTTCCCCAAAACTGCTGACGTCTATGGAATATTTTAGAAGTATTTAGCAACTTATGATACCATTTTTGATACACCAAAAAATTAAACACATATTCTTACCTACCACAGGATATTCTATTCCAAGTTATGGCAAATAGAAATTGATCTATAACCTCTTTTCTTGCTCGCATAGTGCAATTTCCCAGCAGGAGAAAATGGGCGTTTCCCAGCAGGCATGGCATCAGTGAAGCCTGCTGGGGGGCAACTTCCGCCCTCACATGGTTGCAGTGCTGTGATGTGAAGACCCCAGGCTCTGTGCATGTTTCAGCCTGTGTTGCTGTCAGTGAGGCTCTCCTGCAGCTTTCAGTCTGTGCAGCTTTCTGTCAGAATCTGTGAAACTTTCACTTTCTGTGCAGCTGTCAATCAAGCTCTGTGCAGAGAAACATTTCCTAAGTTTGGTCTCCTGCCAGGCCAGAGGAGACCAAACTCACTGCAGGGAACAGAACGGAGCCACCGAGTGGCCATTTTTTCTGTTACATTTTAAACATATTTATGTTGATAATTTTACAAGCAAGTGAATGGGAAAGTTTCTGCTAATTTCACAAGGAACACTATATTAAAAGTTAAATATGTTGTTTAGTACAAATGCATACACACTTCTATGTACAGTATGCTCTCACACTTGCATTAAAATGTTATACAGTATTTTAAAGCAAGCTATTGACATAATCTGTATTAAGTTCTACATGACATGGCTGATACATAGCTTTATTGTGCTGCCTTGTTGTATATGTACTGCCTTAGGCCTTGCTCATATTGCCGTCGGACTCCACTATTCGGAGTTCCGTCAGGCAATCCGGCCAGAACGACGAGAGTTTAGCGGAGAAAAAAAATAGTGCTAGCTAAATTCCTGTAAAATTATTGAATCACCAACGATCCACATACAAGTGAATGGGGTCCGTCGGGACATGTAGTAGCCGTTTGCATCCGACCCATTTCAGGGTCTGATCAGCTCAAAAAGAAAAAAAAAAGAGCCAATCGGACCCTTAATGGGCCGGATGCCAACATCAATGTGAACCTAGCCTAATATGATCCATCGAATTCAGTAATGTATGGAACAATTCTAGAAAAAATATCTCCAGAGGGGAAAGCTCCATACTTACGACACTGGGTGGAACATACCACTGGATCTTTCTCTTAGATTTCTATTGAATCCTATAGAAAAGAACACTGTGGTGTAGATCTGTGGCAACCAATTGTAGCTCAGCTTTCATTCCCAACAATACTCTATTATTGTAATAACTGTGTTGTCATTGTTTGCTGTGGGCAACAAAAACAGTTTTTCTTTTGGACAGTTTCATAAATGTACATCAAATGTCTCCATAAGAAGGCATAGAAAGAAAGAAATTGTGGCATGTTCTACTGAATGTCATATATATGGTGTTTCCCCACTCAAAATTGTGCCCATGGCCTTGTATACAGCAACTCTTTACAAGTATAGTCTTACCTGTAGATTATTAAGTATTATAAGATTATTAAAAGACGTACAGAATGTAGGAGATCAAAGTAGAAGGTTGGTGATTTGGATCTCTATACAAGTCCCAGCATGGTAAACATGTAAGAAGTTATAGCTGACAGCATTATGTCTGCAATAATAACAAGCGATTCTCAGAAGTGAAGCTGTAACGATATCGAATCTGAAAGTTTACACATTAGTGATCTACAGAAATCCATACTGCTATACACGTGTATTTCTGTGGTAGGTGGCCTGGGTACCCCATCCACGAACATGATCATGTTTACCCTTAAAGAGGTACTCCGCCCCTAGACATCTTATCCCCTATTCAAAGGATAGGGGATAAGATGTCAGAACACGGGGGTCCCGCCGCTGGGGATCTCGGCTGCTGCACCCACCTGTTGCGGCTTCCAGAAACGCTGGAGGATTCAGCTCCCAACCACGGTGACATGAGATCGTGACGTCACGACTCCGCCCCTGTCACGCCCCACCCCTCAATGCAAGTCTATGGGAGGAGGCGTGACAGCCATCACGCTCCCTCCCATAGACTTGCATTGATGTCACACGGGGCGGAGTCGTGACTTTATGATCTCCCGTCACCGTGGTCGTGAGGCGTTAGGATGAGAGCCTCCAGCGCTGCCGGAAGCCGCAACAGGTGGGTGCAGCAGCCAAGATCCCGGGGGTCCCCAGGGGTGGGACCCCAGCGATCTGACATCCTTTCGATAGGGGATAAGATGTCTAGGGGTGGAGCGACATTCCCGCTCATCTTTTTAACTAGTAAATGAATTCTCAGAGCTGTTGAGGTTGAACCTGACTGGTACATTGTCATCGTGCTACATTTAAGTCAACATAAAACAAGGTGCGGTTACATGAAAAGCAGCTGACACCACAATTCAGCAAGGTTCTCGGAGTGTCAGATGGGAGCTACTGGCAGAAAGCTTATAACCAGCATACCTTGACCACAGGACCCTTCTTATGGAAAGTCTAGAATTTCTATGAGTGTATTTTCACAGGTGCAGGAAATTATCCCAGCCCCATAAAAGATTGGGATTTGGAGTCCTTTACCCTCATAACATGTGAAGAATGTAGCAATAGAAAAAAAGGCAGATAAATATCCTCAGCATGTGTATTAGAAAAATAAACTAGAAGTGCGGAATAGGAGTAGGGCTTTGTGCATGTTCTGTATGATCCCCTACCAGGATGTGTCTGGAGGAGAGCATGGTTTCCATGTATTAATCTTGCATAGATTAATTATAGGTCTATGAAAAGAATTCAATCTCAGACGCTAAACCCTTCCAACCACTTCAAACAGGAGGAACAGAACTTACAGCCAAACTAGTTTTAGATGGCCCTGTACTGCAGAGTCAGTGTGGTGTGGAGTATTGTGGGCTCATATGAGGGGGTTTATATTACTGCTCATCCAACAACAGGAATATTCCAGCACCGATTCAGATGTCACTAAAATCCCAAGGAATCTGTTTCTATCATTATTTGTTCTCTGACATGTTTTGTAAGGCTGCGTTCACATCACGATTTCTCCATCCGACCTGAGTACACGATTTTTATATCTTAAAATTGTATGAAATCGTATATAAAGTCGGATTCATTGACCTCCATTAAAAAATCGGATCCATTACACACATCCGATTTGATCCGCATCCGATTTCACACGATTTTTGTTCAGGTCTGAAATCGTGGTCAACCCCGATTTCAGACCCAAACAAAAATCGTGTGAAATTGGATCTGTATAATGGATCCAATTTTTTTATGGAGGTCAATGGATCCGACTTTATATACGATTTCATACGATTTTAAGCTATAAAAATCGTGTACTCAGGTCGGATGGAGAAATCATGATGTGAACGCAGCCTAAAGCTATATAGAAGGTGCATTGATCCCAGTTCAGTGGAGCTATGAATGGAAATTCCAAATCATGGATGAATATTCTATATAGTGATCCACACATATGTTTATGGATAGGACAATATCTTTCATCTGGATGTTGATTTTCTTTGGGTGTCGAGTCTTTCATAGCAGTCAGATTGTATAGTTAATAGGATAAAGCATAGATACTTGCTAAGAGGTTATTAACCTTACTGAATAATTTTCTTGTGTCTTTTTTTATTTTTTTATCAACTGGTGCCAGAAAGTTAAACAGATTTGTAAATTACTTCTATTAAAAAATCTTAATACTTCCAGTACTTATTAGCTGCTGAATATTATAGAGGAAATTATTTTCTTTTTGGAACACAGAGCTCTCTGCCGACATCACGAGCACATTGCTCTCTGCGGACATCTCTGTCCATTTTAAGAACTGTCCAGAGTAGGAGAAAATCCCCATAGAAAATATATGCTGCTCTGGACAGTTCCTAATATGGACAGAGATGTCAGCAGGGAGCACTGTGGTCATGATGTCAGCAGATACACTGCGTTCCAAAAAGAAAAGAATTTCCTCTGTAGTATGCAGCAGCTAATAAGTACTGGAAGGATTAAAAAATTTTAATAGAAGTAATTTACAAATCTGTTTAACTTTCTGGCACCAGATGATTAAAAAAAAAAAAAAATAATTTTCCACCGGAGTACCCCTTTAATATCTTTCTATCTGATGCCTGATTTTTGGCCCAGCCATAAAATATAAGAATCTGTATGTGGCCACATCCCATATAGCCAGTTATTTCTTCATTTTATGTATGCTTTCTGTGTCTTCCGTGCCATAAAAAGTTAAATTTTACCCAGGTGTACCCAGACTTAGTCCTATGTTTTTACAGAAGGCATACCTTCCGGCATTTAGCGCTGCTTGCCCGAAGCAGGGCTAAATGCCTGAAGGCTTCACTTACTAATATGGGGAACTTGCTACTACCTAATGTGGGGAACCTGCTACTACCTAATGTGGGGAACCTGCTTCTACCTAATGTGGGGAACCTGCTACTACCTATTGTGGGAAACCTACTACTACCTATTGTGGTGAACCTGCTACAACCTAATCTAGGGAACCTGCTACTACCTAATGTGGTGAACCTGCTACTACCTAATGTGGGGAACCTGCTACTACCTAATGTGGGGAACCTGCTACTGCCTAATGCGGGGAACCTGCTACTACCTAATGCGGGGAACCTGCTACTGCCTAATGCGGGGAACCTGTTACTACCTAATGTGGGGAAACTGCTACTACCTACCTAATGTGGGGAACCTGCTACTACCTAATGTGGGGAACCTGCTGCTACCTACCTAATGTGGGTAAACCGCTACTACCTACCTAATGTGGGGAACCTGCTACTATCTAATCTAGGGAACCTGCTACTACCTAATGTGGGGAACCTGCTACTACCTAATGTGGGGAACCTGCTACTACCTAATGCGGGGAACCTGCTACTGCCTAATGCGGGGAACCTGTTACTACCTAATGTGGGGAAACTGCTACTACCTACCTAATGTGGGGAACCTGCTACTACCTAATGTGGGGAACCTGCTACTACCTACCTAATATGGGTAAACCGCTACTACCTACCTAATGTGGGGAACCTGCTGCCTATCTAATGTGAGGAACCTGCTGCCTACCTAATGTGGGGAACCCCCAGAAGTAGCACCCCCATCATCCGTCAGCTCATGCTATTACCACACGGGAGTAGGGGAAATGGGAGGGGGGGGTTTGCTGGTGGATGATGAGGGGCGCATGATGGGGGCATTATATGTAAGGGGCGCATGATGGGGGCATTATATGTGAGGGGCGCATGATGGGGGCATTATATGTGAGGGGCGCATGATGGGGGCATTATATATAAGGGATGCATGCGGCCCAGCCTCACCCAGCTGCTACCTCCAGTGGCCCCCAGATAATTTGAGTTTGAGACCCCTGCTTTATAATGAAGTGATCCAGTTGCAGACATTTCATTGATTTATTGGAGCAGCTGTAATGTCCATTCCAGGCTTTGTTTGCCCACAGTCACCTCTGTCCCTTTGGAACAATCACTTAATAATAGGTCACTTTGTTGTTTTTTGACAGCTTTGTACATTTTAGGCATTGTAACATCTGTGACTTTAGCTGTCACTTACATCCGGCTAATAGGATGGTTGACCCGTGATGACTTAACCTGATTTATTATAGAAAATACTTTTTTTTTATAAGAAAAACACAATGCCCATTATGTCTAGAATTCCACATTAGTCTCCAGCCTCAGATCACCAAACTTGACTTTTTGTATCACTTACAGCATATAAACTATTTCAGCAGCTATCAATCTATCCATCTATCTATCTATCTATCTATCTATCTATCTGTTTGTCTGTCTATCTATCTATTTGTCTGTCTATTTTATTTATAAAGAAAAACCTACTTATGCTTTGACAGTTGCATTCTTTTCTGATGTATAGCATTATTGGTTAAGATGTAGCCACTTATAAGATAGCTGTTGGCTAAAAGTTCTCTCTCCTGAGATCCTTGTGTAGTGTTTGGCTCAGTGGACCTTTCAAGTGTTTGGAATGCAGAGAGGTGTGGTAAGCCGCTGCCAGACTATGGTGGCAACTATTCTCGTGAGAAAAAACAGAATCAGGTGGTTAAAGTTCAACAAACTCCGTCCTTCCTGTCTGTCTGGGGAGAGCCAGGAAGCCTCCACATGTTTTACATGGCTGCCATGCCCACTAAAATTAGCAGGTTCAGCCAACACATGTCTGATGTGTATGGTCCACATCTAGTTTCATTGTTGTAGAAAAAAACAAAACACTTTAATAAGACCACATCAAATGGCATTAAAAGAGGTCTTTTATGGGGATGGTCTTTTCAAAGAAAATGGTCGCAGCAAATCCATGTGGACAGCAAATTCATCACACAAAACCTTATCTGAATGCGGAGATGGTCTTGGCAACCTTAAACACTTGGAGCATTTGTATCTCCTGATACCTGGATGATTCCTGGTGGTGATGACAGTGCTGTATATCAGTAGAAGGAGATAAATAAAGACCTAGATGCAGCACATCGGGTAGGTTACATGTTTATAGTCCCAAAGACTCACTTGACTCCATGAGAAGATGTACAAATTCTTTCTGTATAAGGGTATGTTCACACTACGGAGTTTGAACGGAATCTCCGCTCGCAGAATTCCGCGAGTGGAGATTCCATTCTGGCGGCGGCGGCTGAAATACTTTGGTCATATGTTGTCACCATTGATGGCTATGCAGTGCTAACAGACTTCCGCGCAAAGAATTAACACGTTCTTTCTTTGCGTGGAACAATTTCAGCTGTGAAATTGTCCGCCATTGAAATTGCTCAGTGTGAACAGGTTTTGCGGAAACCCATTCACACTGATGTTTATGTTCACAGCGTGTAATCCCGAATGTGGAATTCCGCTCACGGAATTCCGCGGGAATTACGTAGTGTGAACATACATGGCGGAATTCCACCTCAAATGAAAGCCCAATAGACTTCTATGGGATTCCGCACTCCCGTTGACACTTCGGAATTTCCGCTTGCGGAAATCCCGAATTGTCAACGGGAGTGCGGAATCCCATAGAAGTGTTTTGAGCTTTCATTTGAGGTGGAATCCCGCCTGCGGAAATTCCGCCGTGTGAATAGACCCTTATACCTTAATTTCCTTAAAATGTACCCCTCAGATCCAACAACATTTTTTTTTTTTAAAATATATCACTCAGTACCTAATCCTGACCATGTACATCTAATTTTTATGTGTCTAGCGCCTTTATTTATTTTTTTATTACACTTATAATTTATCTCACTGGTCTGAATTCCTCTCAAAGGGAGGGGGTGTGGCCTCACTGTGCAGGTCTCCGCCCCTTCCCTTAGTATGCTGTCTGCTCACATCTCCCCTAGCATTAGCAAAACTACAACTCCCAGCTTGTCCTCACTGACAGTAGCGGGACACAAGCTGACAGTGGGAGGATTTTTCCTCCAGCTGTGAGCCCTGTGCTCACAGCTGTCAATCAAGGAAGTGTGTCCATGACATAGGTGATGATGCATGGACACAGCAGGACTAGTATGTGTCCAAGCAGGCAGGGGGGGGGGGGGGGCAGATGTTTGACTGGCTTTTTCAATATGAAATACTGAAAAATTTCTAATGAAAGCAATTGCAAAACCTATTGGTTATACATGCTTTATAACATATCAAAAGTTTTTGTATCTGACAGTGCCCATTTAAGGAAAGTCCATTCAGTTTTACACGTTCTTTATTCAGTTTAATACAAAAGTATAAAAAGGAACCAAAATGTTGTGCCCTGTTGTGGAACATTTTTTCTAACATGAGAAGCAATAGCCGCCTGCAGCAGATGTTTGCTCTAGTACTAAGAGAGAATTAAATATCCAGGTGCTAACAGCTGCTCTGTGACCTTGGAGCTGGGTGCTGGGATCCCATGCTGTCCATGTGTCATTATAATAAGGGATAGGAGAACGTGTCAGTGTATTCTACCTCCACAAGCTGCTTAGTGGCACCCGCTTCATATCACTGCTATATGACATGTCCCAAAATAAACAAGTGAAACCTCCAGGTTCCTGCTCGAGGATCAACATATCCAATTCATCCAAATAAATTATGAATGATCTAATAACATAACAGCCTATCTATCTATCTATCTTTCTATCTATCTATCTCATATCTATCTATCTCATATCTATCTCATATCTATCTATCTATCTCACATCTATCTATCTATCTCATATCTATCTATCTCATATCTATCTCATATCTATCTATCTATCTCATATCTATCTATCTATCTATCTCATATCTATCTATCTCATATCTATCTATCTCATATCTATCTATCTATCTCATATCTATCTCATATCTATCTATCTATCTCATATGTATCTATCTATCTATCTCATATCTATCTCATATCTATCTATCTATCTCATATCTATCTATCTATCTCATACCTATCTATCTATCTCATATCTATCTATCTCATATCTATCTATCTCATATCTATCTATCTATCTCATATCTATCTCATATCTATCTATCTCATATCTATCTATCTCATATCTATCTCATATCTATCTATCTCATATCTATCTATCTATCTATCTATCTATCTATCTATCTATCTCATATCTATCTATCTCATATCTATCTATCTCATATCTATCTATCTATCTATCTCATATCTATCTCATATCTATCTATCTATCTATCTATCTCATATGTATCT